>NW_026728047.1:2188750-2501428 GCF_030684315.1 Stegostoma tigrinum | reverse complement strand
CTCGCCCTCTGTTTCAGCCCCTCTGTTTCAGCCCCTCTGTATCAGCCCCTCTGTTTCAGCCCCTCTGTTTCTCGCCCTCTGTTTGTCGCCCTCTGTTTCAGCCCCTCTGTTTCATCCCCTCTGTTTCAGCCCCTCTGTTTCAGCCCCACTGTTTCTCGCCCTCTGCTTCTCGCTCTCTGTTTCTCGCCCTCTGATTCTCGCCCTCTGTTTCAGTCCCTCTGTTTCAGCCCCTCTGTTTCAGCCCCTCTGTTTCAGCCCCTCTGTTTCTCGCCCTCTGTTTCTTTCCCTCTGTTTCTCGCCCTCTGTTTCAGCCCCTCTGTTTCAGTCCCTCTGTTTCAGCCCCTCTGTTTCAGCCCCTCTGTTTCTCGCCCTCTGTTTCAGCCCCTCTGTTTCTCGCCCTCAGTTTCAGCCCCTCTGTTTCAGCCCCTCTGTTTCAGCCACTCTGTTTCAGCCCCTCTGTTTCTCGCCCTCTGTTTCTCAACCTCTGTTTCTCGCCCTCTGTTTCTCGATCTCTGTTTCTCGCCCTCTGTTTCTCGCCCTCTGTTTCAGCCCCTCTGTTTCAGCCCCTCTGTTTCAGCCCCTCTGTTTCAGCCCCTCTGTTTCAGCCCCTCTGTTTCTCGCCCTCTGTTTCTCGCCCTCTGTTTCTTGCCCTCTGTTTCTCGCTCTCTGTTTCTCGCCCTCTGTTTCAGCCCCTCTGTTTCAGCCCCTCTGTTTCAGCCCCTCTGTTTCTCGCCCTCTGTTTCTCGCCCTCTGTTTCTCGCCCTCAGTTTCAGCACCTCTGTTTCAGCCCCTTTGTTTCAGCCCCTCTGTTTCTGCCCCTCTGTTTCTCGCCCACTGTTTCTCGTCCTCTGTTTCAGCCCCTCTGTTTCAGCCCCTCTGTTTCAGCCCCTCTGTTTCAGCCCCTCTGTTTCAGCCCCTCTGTTTCTCGCCCTCTGTTTCTCGGCCTCTGTTTCTCGCCCTCTGTTTCTCGCCCTCTGTATCAGCCCCTCTGTTTAAGCCGCTCTGTTTCTCGCCCTCTGTTTCTCGCCCTCTGTTTCAGCCCCTCTGTTTCAGCCTCTCAGTTTCAGCCCCTCTGTTTCTCCCCCTCTGTTTCAGCACCTCTGTTTCTCGCCCTCTCTTTCAGCCCCTCTCTTTCTCGCCCACTGTTGCAGACCCTCTGTATCTCGCCCTCTGTTTCAGCCCCTCTGTTTCAGCCCCTCTGTTTCAGCCCCTCTGTTTCTCGCCATCTGTTTCAGCCCCTCTGTTTCAGCCCCTCTGTTTCTCGCCCTCTGTTTCAGCCCCTCTGTTTCAGCCCCTCTGTTTCAGCCCCTCTGTTCAGCACCTCTGTTTCAGCACCTCTGTTTCTCGATCTCTGTTTCTCGCCCTCTGTTTCTCGCCCTCTGTTTCAGCCCCTCTGTTTCAGCCCCTCTGTTTCAGCCCGTCTGTTTCAGCCCCTCTGTTTCAGCACCTCTGTTTCTCGATCTCTGTTTCTCGCCCTCTGTTTCTCGCCCTCTGTTTCTCGCCCTCTGTTTCTCGCCCACTGTTTCAGCCCCTCTGTTTCAGCCCCACTGTATCAGCCCATCTGTTTCAGCCCCTCTGTTTCAGCCCCTCTGTTTCAGCCCCTCTGTTTCAGCCCCTCTGTTTCTCGCCCTCTGTTTCTCTTTCTCTGTTTCTCGCCCTCTGTTTCATCCCCTCTGTTTCTCGCCCACTGTTTCAGCCCCTCTGTTTCTCGCCATCTGTTTCAGCCCCTCTGTTTCAGCCCCTCTGTTTCTCGCCCTCTGTTTCAGCCCCTCTGTTTCAGCCCCTCTGTTTCAGCCCCTCTGTTTCAGCCCCGATGTATCTGCCCCTCTGTTTCTCGCCCTCTGTTTCTCGCCCTCTGTTTCAGACCCTCTGTTTCATCCCCTCTGTTTCAGCCCCTCAGTTTCTCGCCCTCTGTTTCTCGCCCTCTGTTTCTCGCCCTCTGTTTCTCGATCTCTGTTTCTCGCCCTCTGTTTCTCGCCCTCTGTTTCAGCCCCTCTGTTTCAGCCCCTCTGTTTCAGCCCCTCTGTTTCAGCCCCTCTGTTTCAGCCCCTCTGTTTCTCGCCCACTGTTTCTCGCCCTCTGTTTCATCCCCTCTGTTTCTCGCTCTCTGTTTCTCGCCCTCTGTTTCTCGCCCTCTGTTTCAGCCCCTCTGTTTCAGCCCCTCTGTTTCAGCCCCTCTGTTTCTCGCCCTCTGTTTCTCACCCACTGTTTCTCGCCCTCTGTTTCAGCCCCTCTGTTTCAGCCCCTCTGTTTCTCGCCCTCTGTTTCTCGCCCTCTGTTTCTCGCCCTCTGTTTCTCGCCCTCTGTTTCTCGCTCTCTGTTTCCCTCCCTCTGTTTCACGCCCTCTGTTTCAGCCCCTCTGTTTCAGCCCCTCTGTTTCAGCCCCTCTGTTTATCGCCCTCTGTTTCTCGCCCACTGTTTCTCGCCCTCTGTTTCAGCCCCTCTGTTTCAGCCCCTCTGTTTCAGCCCCTCTGTTTCAGCCCCTCTGTTTCAGACCCTCTGTTTCTCGCCCTCTGTTTCATCCCCTCTGTTTCAGCCCCTCTGTTTCAGCTCCTCTGTTTCAGCCCGTCTGTTTCAGCCCCTCTGTTTCTCGCCCTCTGTTTCTCGCCCTCGGTTTCAGCCCCTCTGTTTCTCGCCCTCTGTTTCAGCCCCTCTGTTTCTCGCCCTCTGTTTCAGCCCCTCTGTTTCAGCCCCTCTGTTTCAGCCCCTCTTTTAAAGCCCTTCTGTTTAAGCCCCTCTGTTTCAGCCCCTCTGTTTCTCGCCCTCTGTTTCAGACCCTCTGTTCCAGCCCCTCAGTATCAGCCCCTCTCTTTCAGCCCCTCTGTTTCTCGCCCTCTGTTTCTCGCCCTCTGTTTCTCGCCCTCTGTTTCTCGCCCACTGTTTCAGCCCCTCTGTTTCAGCCCCACTGTATCAGCCCATCTGTTTCAGCCCCTCTGTTTCAGCCCCTCTGTTTCAGCCCCTCTGTTTCAGCCCCTCTGTTTCTCGCCCTCTGTTTCTCTTTCTCTGTTAATCGCCCTCTGTTTCATCCCCTCTGTTTCTCACCCACTGTTTCAGCCCCTCTGTTTCTCGCCATCTGTTTCAGCCCCTCTGTTTCAGCCCCTCTGTTTCTCGCCCTCTGTTTCAGCCCCTCTGTTTCAGCCCCTCTGTTTCAGCCCCTCTGTTTCAGCCCCTCAGTTTCAGCCCCTCTGTTTCTCGCCCTCTGCTTCTCGCCCTCTGTTTCAGCCCCTCTGTTTCAGCCCCTCTGTTTCAGCCCCTCTGTTTCTCGCCCTCTGTTTCTCGCCCTCTGTTTCTCGCCCTCTGTTTCTCGATCTCTGTTTCTCGCCCTCTGTTTCTCGCCCTCTGTTTCAGCCCCTCTGTTTCAGCCCCTCTGTTTCAGCCCCTCTGTTTCAGCCCCTCTGTTTCAGCCCCTCTGTTTCTCGCCGTCTGTTTCTCGCCCTCTGTTTCAGCCCCTCTGTTTCTCGCTCTCTGTTTCTCGCCCTCTGTTTCTCGCCCTCTGTTTCAGCCCCTCTGTTTCAGCCCCTCTGTTTCAGCCCCTCTGTTTCAGCCCCTCTGTTTCTCGCCCACTGTTTCTCGCCCTCTGTTTCAGCCCCTCTGTTTCAGCCCCTCTGTTTCAGCCCCTCTGTTTCAGCCCCTCTGTTTCTCGCCCTCTGTTTCTCGCCCTCTGTTTCTTGCCCTCTGTTTCTCGCTCTCTGTTTCTCGCCCTCTGTTTGTCGCCCTCTGTTTCAGCCCCTCTGTTTCAGCCCCTCTGTTTCAGCCCCTCTGTTTCTCGCCCTCTGTTTCTCGCCCACTGTTTCTCGCCCTCTGTTTCAGCCCCTCTGTTTCAGCCCCTCTGTTTCATCCCCTCTGTTTCTCGCCCTCTGTTTCTCGCCCACTGTTTCTCGCCCTCTGTTTCACCCCCTCTGTTTCAGCCCCTCTGTTTCAGCCCCTCTGTTTCAGCCCCTCTGTTTCTCGCCCTCTGTTTCTCGCACTCTGTTTCTTGCCCTCTGTTTCTCGCTCTCTGTTTCTCGCCCTCTGTTTCAGACCCTCTGTTTCAGCCCCTCTGTTTCAGCCCCTCTGTTTCTCGCCCTCTGTTTCTCGCCCTCTGTTTCTCGCCCTCAGTTTCAGCCTCAATGTTTCAGCCCCTTTGTTTCAGACCCTCTGTTTCTGCCCCTCTGTTTCTCGCCCACTGTTACTCGTGCTCTGTTTCAGCCCCTCTGTTTCAGCCCCTCTGTTTCAGCCCCTCTGTTTCAGCCCCTCTGTTTCAGCCCCTCTGTTTCTCGCCCTCTGTTTCTCGCCCTCTGTTTCTCGCCCTCTGTTTCTCGCCCTCTGTTTCTCGCCCTCTGTTTCTCGCCCACTGTTTCAGCCCCTCTGTTTCAGCCCCACTGTATCAGCCCATCTGTTTCAGCCCCTCTGTTTCTCGCCCTCTGTTTCTCGCCCACTGTTTCTCGTCCTCTGTTTCAGCCCTTCTGTTTCATCCCCTCTGTTTCAGCCCCTCTGTTTCAGCTCCTCTTTTTCAGCCCCTCTGTTTCAGCCCCTCTGTTTCTCGCCCTCTGTTTCTCGCCCTCGGTTTCAGCCCCTCTGTTTCTCGCCCTCTGTTTCAGCCCCTCTGTTTCTCGCCCTCTGTTTCTCGCCCTCTGTTTCAGCCCCTCTGTTTCAGCCCCTCTTTTAAAGCCCTTCTGTTTAAGCCCCTCTGTTTCAGCCCCTCTGTGTTCTCGCCCTCTGTTTCAGACCCTCTGTTTCAGCCCCTCAGTATCAGCCCCTCTCTTTCAGCCCCTCTGTTTCTCGCCCTCTGTTTCTCGCCCTCTGTTTCAGCCCCTCTGTTTCAGCCCCTCTGTTTCAGCCCCTCTGTTCAGCACCTCTGTTTCAGCACCTCTGTTTCTCGATCTCTGTTTCTCGCCCTCTGTTTCTCGCCCTCTGTTTCAGCCCCTCTGTTTCAGCCCCTCTGTTTCAGCCCGTCTGTTTCAGCCCCTCTGTTTCAGCACCTCTGTTTCTCGATCTCTGTTTCTCGCCCTCTGTTTCTCGCCCTCTGTTTCTCGCCCTCTGTTTCTCGCCCACTGTTTCAGCCCCTCTGTTTCAGCCCCACTGTATCAGCCCATCTGTTTCAGCCCCTCTGTTTCAGCCCCTCTGTTTCAGCCCCTCTGTTTCAGCCCCTCTGTTTCTCGCCCTCTGTTTCTCTTTCTCTGTTTCTCGCCCTCTGTTTCATCCCCTCTGTTTCTCGCCCACTGTTTCAGCCCCTCTGTTTCTCGCCATCTGTTTCAGCCCCTCTGTTTCAGCCCCTCTGTTTCTCGCCCTCTGTTTCAGCCCCTCTGTTTCAGCCCCTCTGTTTCAGCCCCTCTGTTTCAGCCCCGATGTATCTGCCCCTCTGTTTCTCGCCCTCTGTTTCTCGCCCTCTGTTTCAGACCCTCTGTTTCATCCCCTCTGTTTCAGCCCCTCAGTTTCTCGCCCTCTGTTTCTCGCCCTCTGTTTCTCGCCCTCTGTTTCTCGATCTCTGTTTCTCGCCCTCTGTTTCTCGCCCTCTGTTTCAGCCCCTCTGTTTCAGCCCCTCTGTTTCAGCCCCTCTGTTTCAGCCCCTCTGTTTCAGCCCCTCTGTTTCTCGCCCACTGTTTCTCGCCCTCTGTTTCATCCCCTCTGTTTCTCGCTCTCTGTTTCTCGCCCTCTGTTTCTCGCCCTCTGTTTCAGCCCCTCTGTTTCAGCCCCTCTGTTTCAGCCCCTCTGTTTCTCGCCCTCTGTTTCTCACCCACTGTTTCTCGCCCTCTGTTTCAGCCCCTCTGTTTCAGCCCCTCTGTTTCTCGCCCTCTGTTTCTCGCCCTCTGTTTCTCGCCCTCTGTTTCTCGCCCTCTGTTTCTCGCTCTCTGTTTCCCTCCCTCTGTTTCACGCCCTCTGTTTCAGCCCCTCTGTTTCAGCCCCTCTGTTTCAGCCCCTCTGTTTATCGCCCTCTGTTTCTCGCCCACTGTTTCTCGCCCTCTGTTTCAGCCCCTCTGTTTCAGCCCCTCTGTTTCAGCCCCTCTGTTTCAGCCCCTCTGTTTCAGACCCTCTGTTTCTCGCCCTCTGTTTCATCCCCTCTGTTTCAGCCCCTCTGTTTCAGCTCCTCTGTTTCAGCCCGTCTGTTTCAGCCCCTCTGTTTCTCGCCCTCTGTTTCTCGCCCTCGGTTTCAGCCCCTCTGTTTCTCGCCCTCTGTTTCAGCCCCTCTGTTTCTCGCCCTCTGTTTCAGCCCCTCTGTTTCAGCCCCTCTGTTTCAGCCCCTCTTTTAAAGCCCTTCTGTTTAAGCCCCTCTGTTTCAGCCCCTCTGTTTCTCGCCCTCTGTTTCAGACCCTCTGTTCCAGCCCCTCAGTATCAGCCCCTCTCTTTCAGCCCCTCTGTTTCTCGCCCTCTGTTTCTCGCCCTCTGTTTCTCGCCCTCTGTTTCTCGCCCACTGTTTCAGCCCCTCTGTTTCAGCCCCACTGTATCAGCCCATCTGTTTCAGCCCCTCTGTTTCAGCCCCTCTGTTTCAGCCCCTCTGTTTCAGCCCCTCTGTTTCTCGCCCTCTGTTTCTCTTTCTCTGTTAATCGCCCTCTGTTTCATCCCCTCTGTTTCTCACCCACTGTTACAGCCCCTCTGTTTCTCGCCATCTGTTTCAGCCCCTCTGTTTCAGCCCCTCTGTTTCTCGCCCTCTGTTTCAGCCCCTCTGTTTCAGCCCCTCTGTTTCAGCCCCTCTGTTTCAGCCCCTCAGTTTCAGCCCCTCTGTTTCTCGCCTTCTGCTTCTCGCCCTCTGTTTCAGCCCCTCTGTTTCAGCCCCTCTGTTTCAGCCCCTCTGTTTCTCGCCCTCTGTTTCTCGCCCTCTGTTTCTCGCCCTCTGTTTCTCGATCTCTGTTTCTCGCCCTCTGTTTCTCGCCCTCTGTTTCAGCCCCTCTGTTTCAGCCCCTCTGTTTCAGCCCCTCTGTTTCAGCCCCTCTGTTTCAGCCCCTCTGTTTCTCGCCGTCTGTTTCTCGCCCTCTGTTTCAGCCCCTCTGTTTCTCGCTCTCTGTTTCTCGCCCTCTGTTTCTCGCCCTCTGTTTCAGCCCCTCTGTTTCAGCCCCTCTGTTTCAGCCCCTCTGTTTCAGCCCCTCTGTTTCTCGCCCACTGTTTCTCGCCCTCTGTTTCAGCCCCTCTGTTTCAGCCCCTCTGTTTCAGCCCCTCTGTTTCAGCCCCTCTGTTTCTCGCCCTCTGTTTCTCGCCCTCTGTTTCTTGCCCTCTGTTTCTCGCTCTCTGTTTCTCGCCCTCTGTTTGTCGCCCTCTGTTTCAGCCCCTCTGTTTCAGCCCCTCTGTTTCAGCCCCTCTGTTTCTCGCCCTCTGTTTCTCGCCCACTGTTTCTCGCCCTCTGTTTCAGCCCCTCTGTTTCAGCCCCTCTGTTTCATCCCCTCTGTTTCTCGCCCTCTGTTTCTCGCCCACTGTTTCTCGCCCTCTGTTTCACCCCCTCTGTTTCAGCCCCTCTGTTTCAGCCCCTCTGTTTCAGCCCCTCTGTTTCTCGCCCTCTGTTTCTCGCACTCTGTTTCTTGCCCTCTGTTTCTCGCTCTCTGTTTCTCGCCCTCTGTTTCAGACCCTCTGTTTCAGCCCCTCTGTTTCAGCCCCTCTGTTTCTCGCCCTCTGTTTCTCGCCCTCTGTTTCTCGCCCTCAGTTTCAGCCTCAATGTTTCAGCCCCTTTGTTTCAGACCCTCTGTTTCTGCCCCTCTGTTTCTCGCCCACTGTTACTCGTGCTCTGTTTCAGCCCCTCTGTTTCAGCCCCTCTGTTTCAGCCCCTCTGTTTCAGCCCCTCTGTTTCAGCCCCTCTGTTTCTCGCCCTCTGTTTCTCGCCCTCTGTTTCTCGCCCTCTGTTTCTCGCCCTCTGTTTCTCGCCCTCTGTTTCTCGCCCACTGTTTCAGCCCCTCTGTTTCAGCCCCACTGTATCAGCCCATCTGTTTCAGCCCCTCTGTTTCTCGCCCTCTGTTTCTCGCCCACTGTTTCTCGTCCTCTGTTTCAGCCCTTCTGTTTCATCCCCTCTGTTTCAGCCCCTCTGTTTCAGCTCCTCTTTTTCAGCCCCTCTGTTTCAGCCCCTCTGTTTCTCGCCCTCTGTTTCTCGCCCTCGGTTTCAGCCCCTCTGTTTCTCGCCCTCTGTTTCAGCCCCTCTGTTTCTCGCCCTCTGTTTCTCGCCCTCTGTTTCAGCCCCTCTGTTTCAGCCCCTCTTTTAAAGCCCTTCTGTTTAAGCCCCTCTGTTTCAGCCCCTCTGTGTTCTCGCCCTCTGTTTCAGACCCTCTGTTTCAGCCCCTCAGTATCAGCCCCTCTCTTTCAGCCCCTCTGTTTCTCGCCCTCTGTTTCTCGCCCTCTGTTTCTCGCCCTCTGTTTCTCGCCCACTGTTTCAGCCCCTCTGTTTCAGCCCCACTGTATCAGCCCATCTGTTTCAGCCCCTCTGTTTCTCGCCCTCTGTTTCTCGCCCACTGTTTCTCGTCCTCTGTTTCAGCCCCTCTGTTTCAGCCCCTCTGTTTCAGCCCCTCTGTTTCAGTCCCTCTGTTTCTCGCCCTCTGTTTCTCGCCCACTGTTTCTCGCCCTCTGTTTCACCCCCTCTGTTTCAGCCCCTCTGTTTCAGCCCCTCTCTTTCAGCCCCTCTGTTTCTCGCCCTCTGTTTCTCGCACTCTGTTTCTTGCCCTCTGTTTCTCGCTCTCTGTTTCTCGCCCTCTGTTTCAGCCCCTCTGTTTCAGCCCCTCTGTTTCAGCCCCTCTGTTACTCGCCCTCTGTTTCTCGCCCTCTGTTTCTCGCCCTCAGTTTCAGCCCCTCTGTTTCAGCCCCTTTGTTTCAGCCCCTCTGTTTCTGCCCCTCTGTTTCTCGCCCACTGTTTCTCGTCCTCTGTTTCAGCCCCTCTGTTTCAGCCCCTCTGTTTCAGCCCCTCTGTTTCAGCCCCTCTGTTTCAGCCCCTCTGTTTCTCGCCCTCTGTTTCTCGCCCTCTGTTTCTCGCCCTCTGTTTCTCGCCCTCTGTTTCTCGCCCACTGTTTCTCGCCCTCTGTTTCAGCCCCTCTGTTTCAGCCCCTCTGTTTCAGCCCCTCTGTTTCAGCCCCTCTGTTTCTCGCCCTCTGTTTCATCCCCTCTGTTTCAGCCCCTCTGTTTCAGCTCCTCTGTTTCAGCCCGTCTGTTTCAGCCCCTCTGTTTCTCGCCCTCTGTTTCTCGCCCTCGGTTTCAGCCCCTCTGTTTCTCGCCCTCTGTTTCAGCCCCTCTGTTTCTCGCCCTCTGTTTCAGCCCCTCTGTTTCAGCCCCTCTGTTTCAGCCCCTCTTTTAAAGCCATTCTGTTTAAGCCCCTCTGTTTCAGCCCCTCTGTTTCTCGCCCTCTGTTTCAGACCCTCTGTTTCAGCCCCTCAGTATCAGCCCCTCTCTTTCAGCCACTCTGTTTCTCGCCCTCTGTTTCTCGCCCTCTGTTTCTCGCCCTCTGTTTCTCGCCCACTGTTTCAGCCCCTCTGTTTCAGCCCCACTGTATCAGCCCATCTGTTTCAGCCCCTCTGTTTCAGCCCCTCTGTTTCAGCCCCTCTGTTTCAGCCCCTCTGTTTCTCGCCCTCTGTTTCTCTTTCTCTGTTAATCGCCCTCTGTTTCATCCCCTCTGTTTCTCACCCACTGTTTCAGCCCCTCTGTTTCTCGCCATCAGTTTCAGCCCCTCTGTTTCAGCCTCTCTGTTTCTCGCCCTCTGTTTCAGCCCCTCTGTTTCAGCCCCTCTGTTTCAGCCCCTCTGTTTCAGCTCCTCAGTTTCAGCCCCTCTGTTTCAGCCCCTTTGTTTCAGCCCCTCTGTTTCTGCCCCTCTGTTTCTCGCCCACTGTTTCTCGTCCTCTGTTTCAGCCCCTCTGTTTCAGCCCCTCTGTTTCAGCCCCTCTGTTTCAGCCCCTCTGTTTCAGCCCCTCTGTTTCTCGCCCTCTGTTTCTCGCCCTGTGTTTCTCGCCCAATGTTTCTCGCCCTCTGTATCAGCCCCTCTGTTTAAGCCGCTCTGTTTCTCGCCCTCTGTTTCTCGCCCTCTGTTTCAGCCCCTCTGTTTCAGCCTCTCAGTTTCAGCCCCTCTGTTTCTCCCCCTCTGTTTCAGCACCTCTGTTTCTCGCCCTCTCTTTCAGCCCCTCTCTTTCTCGCCCACTGTTGCAGACCCTCTGTATCTCGCCCTCTGTTTCAGCCCCTCTGTTTCAGCCCCTCTGTTTCAGCCCCTCTGTTTCTCGCCATCTGTTTCAGCCCCTCTGTTTCAGCCCCTCTGTTTCTCGCCCTCTGTTTCAGCCCCTCTGTTTCTCGCCCTCTGTTTCAGCCCCTCTGTTCAGCACCTCTGTTTCAGCACCTCTGTTTCTCGATCTCTGTTTCTCGCCCTCTGTTTCTCGCCCTCTGTTTCAGCCCCTCTGTTTCAGCCCCTCTGTTTCAGCCCGTCTGTTTCAGCCCCTCTGTTTCAGCACCTCTGTTTCTCGATCTCTGTTTCTCGCCCTCTGTTTCTCGCCCTCTGTTTCTCGCCCTCTGTTTCTCGCCCACTGTTTCAGCCCCTCTGTTTCAGCCCCACTGTATCAGCCCATCTGTTTCAGCCCCTCTGTTTCAGCCCCTCTGTTTCAGCCCCTCTGTTTCCGCCCCTCTGTTTCTCGCCCTCTGTTTCTCTTTCTCTGTTTCTCGCCCTCTGTTTCATCCCCTCTGTTTCTCGCCCACTGTTTCAGCCCCTCTGTTTCTCGCCATCTGTTTCAGCCCCTCTGTTTCAGCCCCTCTGTTTCTCGCCCTCTGTTTCAGCCCCTCTGTTTCAGCCCCTCTGTTTCAGCCCCTCTGTTTCAGCCCCTCTGTATCTGCCCCTCTGTTTCTCGCCCTCTGTTTCTCGCCCTCTGTTTCAGACCCTCTGTTTCATCCCCTCTGTTTCAGCCGCTCAGTTTCTCGCCCTCTGTTTCTCGCCC
Source organism: Stegostoma tigrinum (assembly GCF_030684315.1). Taxonomy (NCBI): domain Eukaryota; kingdom Metazoa; phylum Chordata; class Chondrichthyes; order Orectolobiformes; family Stegostomatidae; genus Stegostoma; species Stegostoma tigrinum. The sequence continues at coordinate 2,490,572 of NW_026728047.1, read as the reverse complement.
TCTGTTTCTCGCCCTCTGTTTCTCGATCTCTGTTTCTCGCCCTCTGTTTCTCGCCCTCTGTTTCAGCCCCTCTGTTTCAGCCCCTCTGTTTCAGCCCCTCTGTTTCAGCCCCTCTGTTTCAGCCCCTCTGTTTCTCGCCCACTGTTTCTCGCCCTCTGTTTCATCCCCTCTGTTTCTCGCTCTCTGTTTCTCGCCCTCTGTATCTCGCCCTCTGTTTCAGCCCCTCTGTTTCAGCCCCTCTGTTTCAGCCCCTCTGTTTCTCGCCCTCTGTTTCTCACCCACTGTTTCTCGCCCTCTGTTTCAGCCCCTCTGTTTCAGCCCCTCTGTTTCTCGCCCTCTGTTTCTCGCCCTCTGTTTCTCGCCCTCTGTTTCTCGCCCTCTGTTTCTCGCTCTCTGTTTCCCTCCCTCTGTTTCACGCCCTCTGTTTCAGCCCCTCTGTTTCAGCCCCTCTGTTTCAGCCCCTCTGTTTATCGCCCTCTGTTTCTCGCCCACTGTTTCTCGCCCTCTGTTTCAGCCCCTCTGTTTCAGCCCCTCTGTTTCTCGCCCTCTGTTTCATCCCCTCTGTTTCAGCCCCTCTGTTTCAGCTCCTCTGTTTCAGCCCGTCTGTTTCAGCCCCTCTGTTTCTCGCCCTCTGTTTCTCGCCCTCGGTTTCAGCCCCTCTGTTTCTCGCCCTCTGTTTCAGCCCCTGTTTCTCGCCCTCTGTTTCAGCCCCTCTGTTTCAGCCCCTCTGTTTCAGCCCCTCTTTTAAAGCCCTTCTGTTTAAGCCCCTCTGTTTCAGCCCCTCTGTTTCTCGCCCTCTGTTTCAGACCCTCTGTTCCAGCCCCTCAGTATCAGCCCCTCTCTTTCAGCCCCTCTGTTTCTCGCCCTCTGTTTCTCGCCCTCTGTTTCTCGCCCTCTGTTTCTCGCCCACTGTTTCAGCCCCTCTGTTTCAGCCCCACTGTATCAGCCCATCTGTTTCAGCCCCTCTGTTTCAGCCCCTCTGTTTCAGCCCCTCTGTTTCAGCCCCTCTGTTTCTCGCCCTCTGTTTCTCTTTCTCTGTTAATCGCCCTCTGTTTCATCCCCTCTGTTTCTCACCCACTGTTTCAGCCCCTCTGTTTCTCGCCATCTGTTTCAGCCCCTCTGTTTCAGCCCCTCTGTTTCTCGCCCTCTGTTTCAGCCCCTCTGTTTCAGCCCCTCTGTTTCAGCCCCTCTGTTTCAGCCCCTCAGTTTCAGCCCCTCTGTTTCTCGCCCTCTGCTTCTCGCCCTCTGTTTCAGCCCCTCTGTTTCAGCCCCTCTGTTTCAGCCCCTCTGTTTCTCGCCCTCTGTTTCAGCCCCTCTGTTTCTCGCTCTCTGTTTCTCGCCCTCTGTTTCTCGCCCTCTGTTTCAGCCCCTCTGTTTCAGCCCCTCTGTTTCAGCCCCTCTGTTTCTCGCCCTCTGTTTCTCGCCCACTGTTTCTCGCCCTCTGTTTCAGCCCCTCTGTTTCAGCCCCTCTGTTTCAGCCCCTCTGTTTCAGCCCCTCTGTTTCTCGCCCTCTGTTTCTCGCCCTGTGTTTCTTGCCCTCTGTTTCTCGCTCTCTGTTTCTCGCCCTCTGTTTGTCGCCCTCTGTTTCAGCCCCTCTGTTTCAGCCCCTCTGTTTCAGCCCCTCTGTTTCTCGCCCTCTGTTTCAGCCCCTCTGTTTCAGCCCCTCTGTTTCAGCCCCTCTGTTTCAGCCCCTCTGTATCTGCCCCTCTGTTTCTCGCCCTCTGTTTCTCGCCCTCTGTTTCAGACCCTCTGTTTCATCCCCTCTGTTTCAGCCCCTCAGTTTCTCGCCCTCTGTTTCTCGCCCTCTGTTTCTCGCCCTCTGTTTCTCGATCTCTGTTTCTCGCCCTCTGTTTCTCGCCCTCTGTTTCAGCCCCTCTGTTTCAGCCCCTCTGTTTCAGCCCCTCTGTTTCAGCCCCTCTGTTTCAGCCCCTCTGTTTCTCGCCCACTGTTTCTCGCCCTCTGTTTCATCCCCTCTGTTTCTCGCTCTCTGTTTCTCGCCCTCTGTTTCTCGCCCTCTGTTTCAGCCCCTCTGTTTCAGCCCCTCTGTTTCAGCCCCTCTGTTTCTCGCCCTCTGTTTCTCACCCACTGTTTCTCGCCCTCTGTTTCAGCCCCTCTGTTTCAGCCCCTCTGTTTCTCGCCCTCTGTTTCTCGCCCTCTGTTTCTCGCCCTCTGTTTCTCGCCCTCTGTTTCTCGCTCTCTGTTTCCCTCCCTCTGTTTCACGCCCTCTGTTTCAGCCCCTCTGTTTCAGCCCCTCTGTTTCAGCCCCTCTGTTTATCGCCCTCTGTTTCTCGCCCACTGTTTCTCGCCCTCTGTTTCAGCCCCTCTGTTTCAGCCCCTCTGTTTCAGCCCCTCTGTTTCAGCCCCTCTGTTTCTCGCCCTCTGTTTCATCCCCTCTGTTTCAGCCCCTCTGTTTCAGCTCCTCTGTTTCAGCCCGTCTGTTTCAGCCCCTCTGTTTCTCGCCCTCTGTTTCTCGCCCTCGGTTTCAGCCCCTCTGTTTCTCGCCCTCTGTTTCAGCCCCTCTGTTTCTCGCCCTCTGTTTCAGCCCCTCTGTTTCAGCCCCTCTGTTTCAGCCCCTCTTTTAAAGCCCTTCTGTTTAAGCCCCTCTGTTTCAGCCCCTCTGTTTCTCGCCCTCTGTTTCAGACCCTCTGTCCCAGCCCCTCAGTATCAGCCCCTCTCTTTCAGCCCCTCTGTTTCTCGCCCTCTGTTTCTCGCCCTCTGTTTCTCGCCCTCTGTTTCACGCCCACTGTTTCAGCCCCTCTGTTTCAGCCCCACTGTATCAGCCCATCTGTTTCAGCCCCTCTGTTTCAGCCCCTCTGTTTCAGCCCCTCTGTTTCAGCCCCTCTGTTTCTCGCCCTCTGTTTCTCTTTCTCTGTTAATCGCCCTCTGTTTCATCCCCTCTGTTTCTCACCCACTGTTTCAGCCCCTCTGTTTCTCGCCATCTGTTTCAGCCCCTCTGTTTCAGCCCCTCTGTTTCTCGCCCTCTGTTTCAGCCCCTCTGTTTCAGCCCCTCTGTTTCAGCCCCTCTGTTTCAGCCCCTCAGTTTCAGCCCCTCTGTTTCTCGCCCTCTGCTTCTCGCCCTCTGTTTCAGCCCCTCTGTTTCAGCCCCTCTGTTTCAGCCCCTCTGTTTCTCGCCCTCTGTTTCTCGCCCTCTGTTTCTCGCCCTCTGTTTCTCGATCTCTGTTTCTCGCCCTCTGTTTCTCGCCCTCTGTTTCAGCCCCTCTGTTTCAGCCCCTCTGTTTCAGCCCCTCTGTTTCAGCCCCTCTGTTTCAGCCCCTCTGTTTCTCGCCGTCTGTTTCTCGCCCTCTGTTTCAACCCCTCTGTTTCTCGCTCTCTGTTTCTCGCCCTCTGTTTCTCGCCCTCTGTTTCAGCCCCTCTGTTTCAGCCCCTCTGTTTCAGCCCCTCTGTTTCTCGCCCTCTGTTTCTCGCCCACTGTTTCTCGCCCTCTGTTTCAGCCCCTCTGTTTCAGCCCCTCTGTTTCAGCCCCTCTGTTTCAGCCCCTCTGTTTCTCGCCCTCTGTTTCTCGCCCTGTGTTTCTTGCCCTCTGTTTCTCGCTCTCTGTTTCTCGCCCTCTGTTTGTCGCCCTCTGTTTCAGCCCCTCTGTTTCAGCCCCTCTGTTTCAGCCCCTCTGTTTCTCGCCCTCTGTTTCTCGCCCACTGTTTCTCGCCCTCTGTTTCAGCCCCTCTGTTTCAGCCCCTCTGTTTCATCCCCTCTGTTTCTCGCCCTCTGTTTCTCGCCCACTGTTTCTCGCCCTCTGTTTCACCCCCTCTGTTTCAGCCCCTCTGTTTCAGCCCCTCTGTTTCAGCCCCTCTGTTTCTCGCCCTCTGTTTCTCGCACTCTGTTTCTTGCCCTCTGTTTCTCGCTCTCTGTTTCTCGCCCTCTGTTTCAGACCCTCTGTTTCAGCCCCTCTGTTTCAGCCCCTCTGTTTCTCGCCCTCTGTTTCTCGCCCTCTGTTTCTCGCCCTCAGTTTCAGCCCCTCTGTTTCAGCCCCTTTGTTTCAGACCCTCTGTTTCTGCCCCTCTGTTTCTCGCCCACTGTTACTCGTCCTCTGTTTCAGCCCCTCTGTTTCAGCCCCTCTGTTTCAGCCCCTCTGTTTCAGCCCCTCTGTTTCAGCCCCTCTGTTTCTCGCCCTCTGTTTCTCGCCCTCTGTTTCTCGCCCTCTGTTTCTCGCCCTCTGTTTCTCGCCCACTGTTTCAGCCCCTCTGTTTCAGCCCCACTGTATCAGCCCATCTGTTTCAGCCCCTCTGTTTCTCGCCCTCTGTTTCTCGCCCACTGTTTCTCGTCCTCTGTTTCAGCCCTTCTGTTTCATCCCCTCTGTTTCAGCCCCTCTGTTTCAGCTCCTCTTTTTCAGCCCCTCTGTTTCAGCCCCTCTGTTTCTCGCCCTCTGTTTCTCGCCCTCGGTTTCAGCCCCTCTGTTTCTCGCCCTCTGTTTCAGCCCCTCTGTTTCTCGCCCTCTGTTTCTCGCCCTCTGTTTCAGCCCCTCTGTTTCAGCCCCTCTTTTAAAGCCCTTCTGTTTAAGCCCCTCTGTTTCAGCCCCTCTGTGTTCTCGCCCTCTGTTTCAGACCCTCTGTTTCAGCCCCTCAGTATCAGCCCCTCTCTTTCAGCCCCTCTGTTTCTCGCCCTCTGTTTCTCGCCCTCTGTTTCTCGCCCTCTGTTTCTCGCCCACTGTTTCAGCCCCTCTGTTTCAGCCCCACTGTATCAGCCCATCTGTTTCAGCCCCTCTGTTTCTCGCCCTCTGTTTCTCGCCCACTGTTTCTCGTCCTCTGTTTCAGCCCCTCTGTTTCAGCCCCTCTGTTTCAGCCCCTCTGTTTCAGTCCCTCTGTTTCTCGCCCTCTGTTTCTCGCCCACTGTTTCTCGCCCTCTGTTTCACCCCCTCTGTTTCAGCCCCTCTGTTTCAGCCCCTCTCTTTCAGCCCCTCTGTTTCTCGCCCTCTGTTTCTCGCACTCTGTTTCTTGCCCTCTGTTTCTCGCTCTCTGTTTCTCGCCCTCTGTTTCAGCCCCTCTGTTTCAGCCCCTCTGTTTCAGCCCCTCTGTTACTCGCCCTCTGTTTCTCGCCCTCTGTTTCTCGCCCTCAGTTTCAGCCCCTCTGTTTCAGCCCCTTTGTTTCAGCCCCTCTGTTTCTGCCCCTCTGTTTCTCGCCCACTGTTTCTCGTCCTCTGTTTCAGCCCCTCTGTTTCAGCCCCTCTGTTTCAGCCCCTCTGTTTCAGCCCCTCTGTTTCAGCCCCTCTGTTTCTCGCCCTCTGTTTCTCGCCCTCTGTTTCTCGCCCTCTGTTTCTCGCCCTCTGTTTCTCGCCCACTGTTTCTCGCCCTCTGTTTCAGCCCCTCTGTTTCAGCCCCTCTGTTTCAGCCCCTCTGTTTCAGCCCCTCTGTTTCTCGCCCTCTGTTTCATCCCCTCTGTTTCAGCCCCTCTGTTTCAGCTCCTCTGTTTCAGCCCGTCTGTTTCAGCCCCTCTGTTTCTCGCCCTCTGTTTCTCGCCCTCGGTTTCAGCCCCTCTGTTTCTCGCCCTCTGTTTCAGCCCCTCTGTTTCTCGCCCTCTGTTTCAGCCCCTCTGTTTCAGCCCCTCTGTTTCAGCCCCTCTTTTAAAGCCCTTCTGTTTAAGCCCCTCTGTTTCAGCCCCTCTGTTTCTCGCCCTCTGTTTCAGACCCTCTGTTTCAGCCCCTCAGTATCAGCCCCTCTCTTTCAGCCCCTCTGTTTCTCGCCCTCTGTTTCTCGCCCTCTGTTTCGCGCCCTCTGTTTCTCGCCCACTGTTTCAGCCCCTCTGTTTCAGCCCCACTGTATCAGCCCATCTGTTTCAGCCCCTCTGTTTCAGCCCCTCTGTTTCAGCCCCTCTGTTTCAGCCCCTCTGTTTCTCGCCCTCTGTTTCTCTTTCTCTGTTAATCGCCCTCTGTTTCATCCCCTCTGTTTCTCACCCACTGTTTCAGCCCCTCTGTTTCTCGCCATCAGTTTCAGCCCCTCTGTTTCAGCCTCTCTGTTTCTCGCCCTCTGTTTCAGCCCCTCTGTTTCAGCCCCTCTGTTTCAGCCCCTCTGTTTCAGCCCCTCAGTTTCAGCCCCTCTGTTTCTCGCCCTCTGCTTCTCGCCCTCTGTTTCAGCCCCTCTGTTTCAGCCCCTCTGTTTCAGCCCCTCTGTTTCTCGCCCTCTGTTTCTCGCCCTCTGTTTCTCGCCCTCTGTTTCTCGATCTCTGTTTCTCGCCCTCTGTTTCTCGCCCTCTGTTTCAGCCCCTCTGTTTCAGCCCCACTGTTTCAGCCCCTCTGTTTCAGCCCCTCTGTTTCAGCCCCTCTGTTTCTCGCCGTCTGTTTCTCGCCCTCTGTTTCAGCCCCTCTGTTTCTCGCTCTCTGTTTCTCGCCCTCTGTTTCTCGCCCTCTGTTTCAGCCCCTCTGTTTCAGCTCCTCTGTTTCAGCCCCTCTGTTTCTCGCCCTCTGTTTCTCGCCCACTGTTTCTCGCCCTCTGTTTCAGCCCCTCTGTTTCAGCCCCTCTGTTTCAGCCCCTCTGTTTCAGCCCCTCTGTTTCTCGCCCTCTGTTTCTCGCCCTCTGTTTCTTGCCCTCTGTTTCTCGCTCTCTGTTTCTCGCCCTCTATTTGTCGCCCTCTGTTTCAGCCCCTCTGTTTCAGCCCCTCTGTTTCAGCCCCTCTGTTTCTCGCCCTCAGTTTCAGCCCCTCTGTTTCTCGCCCTCTGTTTCTCGCCCTCTGTTTCAGCCCCTCTGTTTCTCGCTCTCTGTTTCTCGCCCTCTGTTTCTCGCCCTCTGTTTCAGCCCCTCTGTTTCAGCCCCTCTGTTTCAGCCCCTCTGTTTCTCGCCCTCTGTTTCTCGCCCACTGTTTCTCGCCCTCTGTTTCAGCCCCTCTGTTTCAGCCCCTCTGTTTCAGGCCCTCTGTTTCAGCCCCTCTGTTTCTCGCCCTCTGTTTCTCGCCCTCTGTTTCTTGCCCTCTGTTTCTCGCTCTCTGTTTCTCGCCCTGTGTTTCTCGCCCTCTGTTTCAGCCCCTCTGTTTCAGCCCCTCTGTTTCAGCCCCTCTGTTTCTCGCCCTCTGTTTCAGCCCCTCTGTTTCTCGCCCTCTGTTTCTCGCCCACTGTTTCTCGCCCTCTGTTTCAGCCCCTCTGTTTCAGCCCCTCTGTTTCAGCCCCTCTGTTTCTCGCCCTCTGTTTCTCTCCCACTGTTTCTCGCCCTCTGTTTCACCCCCTCTGTTTCAGCCCCTCTGTTTCAGCCCCTCTGTTTCAGCTCCTCTGTTTCTCGCCCTCCGTTTCTCGCACTCTGTTTCTTGCGCCCTGTTTCTCGCTCTATGTTTCTCGCCCTCTGTTTCAGCCCCTCTGTTTCAGCCCCTCTGTTTCAGCCCCTCTGTTTCTCGCCCTCTGTTTCTCGCCCTCTGTTTCTCGCCCTCAGTTTCAGCCCCTCTGTTTCAGCCCCTTTGCTTCAGCCCCTCTGTTTCTGCCCCTCTGTTTCTCGCCCACTGTTTCTCGTCCTCTGTTTCAGCCCCTCTGTTTCAGCCCCTCTGTTTCAGCCCCTCTGTTTCAGCCCCTCTGTTTCACGCCCTCTGTTTCTCGCCCTCTGTTTCTCGCCCTCTGTTTCTCGCTCTTTGTTTCTCGCCCTCTGTTTCTCGCACTCTGTTTCAGCCCCTCTGTTTCAGCCCCTCTGTTTCAGTCCCTCTGTTTCATCCCCTCTGTTTCAGCCCCCCTGTTTCAGCCCCTCTGTTTCTCGCCCTCTGTTTCTCGCCCTCTGTTTCTCGCCCTCTGTTTCTCGCTCTCTGTTTCTCGCCCTCTGTTTCTCGCCCTCTGTTTCAGCCCCTCTGTTTCAGCCCCTCTGTATCAGCCCCTCTGTTTCTCGCCCTCTGTTTCTCGCCCACTGTTTCTCGCCCTCTGTTTCAGCCCCTCTGTTTCAGCCCCTCTGTTTCAGCCCCTCTGTTTCAGCCCCTCTGTTTCTGCCCCTCTGTTTCTCGCCCTCTGTTTCATCCCCTCTGTTTCAGCCCCTATGTTTCAGCTCCTCTTTTTCAGCCCCTCTGTTTCAGCCCCTCTGTTTCTCGCCCTCTGTTTCTCGCCCTCGGTTTCAGCCCCTCTGTTTCTCGCCCTCTGTTTCAGCCCCTCTGTTTCTCGCCCTCTGTTTCAGCCCCTCTGTTTCAGCCCCTCTGTTTCAGCCCCTCTTTTAAAGCCCTTCTGTTTAAGCCCCTCTGTTTCAGCCCCTCTGTTTCTCGCCCTCTGTTTCAGACCCTCTGTTTCAGCCCCTCAGTATCAGCCCCTCTCTTTCAGCCACTCTGTTTCTCGCCCTCTTTTTCTCGCCCTCTGTTTCTCGCCCTCTGTTTCTCGCCCACTGTTTCAGCCCCTCTGTTTCAGCCCCACTGTATCAGCCCATCTGTTTCAGCCCCTCTGTTTCAGCCCCTCTGTTTCAGCCCCTCTGTTTCAGCCCCTCTGTTTCTCGCCCTCTGTTTCTCTTTCTCTGTTTCTCGCCCTCTGTTTCATCCCCTCTGTTTCTCGCCCACTGTTTCAGCCCCTCTGTTTCTCGCCATCTGTTTCAGCCCCTCTGTTTCAGCCCATCTGTTTCTCGCCCTCTGTTTCAGCCCCTCTGTTTCTGCCCCTCTGTTTCAGCCCCTCTGTTTCAGCCCCTCTGTTTCAGACCCTCTGTTTCTCGCCCTCTGCTTCTCGCCCTCTTTTTCAGCCCCTCTGTTTCAGCCACTCTGTTTCAGCCCCTCTGTTTCAGCCTCTCAGTTTCAGCCCCTCTGTTTCTCCCCCTCTGTTTCAGCCCCTCTGTTTCTCGCCCTCTGTTTCAGCCCCTCTGTTTCTCGCCCTCTGTTTCTCGCCCACTGTTTCTCGCCCTCTGTTTCAGCCCCTCTGTTTCAGCCCCTCTGTTTCAGCCCCTCTGTTTCTCGCCCTCTGTTTCTCGCCCACTGTTTCTCGCCCTCTGTTTCACCCCCTCTGTTTCAGCCCCTCTGTTTCAGCCCCTCTCTTTCAGCTCCTCTGTTTCTCGCCCTCCGTTTCTCGCACTCTGTTTCTTGCGCCCTGTTTCTCGCTCTATGTTTCTCGCCCTCTGTTTCAGCCCCTCTGTTTCAGCCCCTCTGTTTCAGCCCCTCTGTTTCTCGCCCTCTGTTTCTCGCCCTCTGTTTCTCGCCCTCAGTTTCAGCCCCTCTGTTTCAGCCCCTTTGCTTCAGCCCCTCTGTTTCTGCCCCTCTGTTTCTCGCCCACTGTTTCTCGTCCTCTGTTTCAGCCCCTCTGTTTCAGCCCCTCTGTTTCAGCCCCTCTGTATCAGCCCCTCTGTTTCACGCCCTCTGTTTCTCGCCCTCTGTTTCTCGCCCTCTGTTTCTCGCCCTCTGTTTCTCGCTCTTTGTTTCTCGCCCTCTGTTTCTCGCACTCTGTTTCAGCCCCTCTGTTTCAGCCCCTCTGTTTCAGTCCCTCTGTTTCATCCCCTCTGTTTCAGCCCCCCTGTTTCAGCCCCTCTGTTTCTCGCCCTCTGTTTCTCGCCCTCTGTTTCTCGCCCTCTGTTTCTCGCTCTCTGTTTCTCGCCCTCTGTTTCTCGCCCTCTGTTTCAGCCCCTCTGTTTCAGCCCCTCTGTATCAGCCCCTCTGTTTCTCGCCCTCTGTTTCTCGCCCACTGTTTCTCGCCCTCTGTTTCAGCCCCTCTGTTTCAGCCCCTCTGTTTCAGCCCCTCTGTTTCAGCCCCTCTGTTTCTGCCCCTCTGTTTCTCGCCCTCTGTTTCATCCCCTCTGTTTCAGCCCCTATGTTTCAGCTCCTCTTTTTCAGCCCCTCTGTTTCAGCCCCTCTGTTTCTCGCCCTCTGTTTCTCGCCCTCGGTTTCAGCCCCTCTGTTTCTCGCCCTCTGTTTCAGCCCCTCTGTTTCTCGCCCTCTGTTTCAGCCCCTCTGTTTCAGCCCCTCTGTTTCAGCCCCTCTTTTAAAGCCCTTCTGTTTAAGCCCCTCTGTTTCAGCCCCTCTGTTTCTCGCCCTCTGTTTCAGACCCTCTGTTTCAGCCCCTCAGTATCAGCCCCTCTCTTTCAGCCCCTCTGTTTCTCGCCCTCTTTTTCTCGCCCTCTGTTTCTCGCCCTCTGTTTCTCGCCCACTGTTTCAGCCCCTCTGTTTCAGCCCCACTGTATCAGCCCATCTGTTTCAGCCCCTCTGTTTCAGCCCCTCTGTTTCAGCCCCTCTGTTTCAGCCCCTCTGTTTCTCGCCCTCTGTTTCTCTTTCTCTGTTTCTCGCCCTCTGTTTCATCCCCTCTGTTTCTCGCCCACTGTTTCAGCCCCTCTGTTTCTCGCCATCTGTTTCAGCCCCTCTGTTTCAGCCCATCTGTTTCTCGCCCTCTGTTTCAGCCCCTCTGTTTCTGCCCCTCTGTTTCAGCCCCTCTGTTTCAGCCCCTCTGTTTCAGCCCCTCTGTTTCTCGCCCTCTGCTTCTCGCCCTCTTTTTCAGCCCCTCTGTTTCAGCCACTCTGTTTCAGCCCCTCTGTTTCAGCCTCTCAGTTTCAGCCCCTCTGTTTCTCCCCCTCTGTTTCAGCACCTCTGTTTCTCGCCCTCTCTTTCAGCCCCTCTCTTTCTCGCCCACTGTTGCAGCCCCTCTGTTTCAGCCCCTCTGTTTCAGCCCCTCTGTTTCAGCCCCTCTGTTTCAGCCCCTCTGTTTCTCGCCATCTGTTTCAGCCCCTCTGTTTCAGCCCCTCTGTTTCTCGCCGTCTGTTTCAGCCCCTCTGTTTCAGCCCCTCTGTTTCAGCCCCTCTGTTCAGCACCTCTGTTTCAGCACCTCTGTTTCTCAAACTCTGTTTCTCGCCCTCTGTTTCTCGCCCTCTGTTTCACCCCCTCTGTTTCAGCCCCTCTGTTTCAGCCCGTCTGTTTCAGCCCCTCTGTTTCAGCACCTCTGTTTCTCGATCTCTGTTTCTCGCCCTCTGTTTCTCGCCCTCTGTTTCTCGCCCTCTGTTTCTCGCCCACTGTTTCAGCCCCTCTGTTTCAGCCCCACTGTATCAGCCCATCTGTTTCAGCCCCTCTGTTTCAGCCCCTCTGTTTCAGCCCCTCTGTTTCAGCCCCTCTGTTTCTCGCCCTCTGTTTCTCTTTCTCTGTTTCTCGCCCTCTGTTTCATCCCCTCTGTTTCTCGCCCACTGTTTCAGCCCCTCTGTTTCTCGCCATCTGTTTCAGCCCCTCTGTTTCAGCCCCTCTGTTTCTCGCCCTCTGTTTCAGCCCCTCTGTTTCAGCCCCTCTGTTTCAGCCCCTCTGTTTCAGCCCCTCTGTATCTGCCCCTCTGTTTCTCGCCCTCTGTTTCTCGCCCTCTGTTTCAGACCCTCTGTTTCATCCCCTCTGTTTCAGCCCCTCAGTTTCTCGCCCTCTGTTTCTCGCCCTCTGTTTCTCGCCCTCTGTTTCTCGATCTCTGTTTCTCGCCCTCTGTTTCTCGCCCTCTGTTTCAGCCCCTCTGTTTCAGCCCCTCTGTTTCAGCCCCTCTGTTTCAGCCCCTCTGTTTCAGCCCCTCTGTTTCTCGCCCTCTGTTTCTCGCCCTCTGTTTCAGCCCCTCTGTTTCTCGCTCTCTGTTTCTCGCCCTCTGTTTCTCGCCCTCTGTTTCAGCCCCTCTGTTTCAGCCCCTCTGTTTCAGCCCCTCTGTTTCTCGCCCTCTGTTTCTCGCCCACTGTTTCTCGCCCTCTGTTTCAGCCCCTCTGTTTCAGCCCCTCTGTTTCTCGCCCTCTGTTTCTCGCCCTCTGTTTCTCGCCCTCTGTTTCTCGCCCTCTGTTTCTCGCTCTCTGTTTCCCTCCCTCTGTTTCACGCCCTCTGTTTCAGCCCCTCTGTTTCAGCCCCTCTGTTTCAGCCCCTCTGTTTATCGCCCTCTGTTTCTCGCCCACTGTTTCTCGCCCTCTGTTTCAGCCCCTCTGTTTCAGCCCCTCTGTTTCAGCCCCTCTGTTTCAGCCCCTCTGTTTCAGCCCCTCTGTTTCTCGCCCTCTGTTTCATCCCCTCTGTTTCAGCCCCTCTGTTTCAGCTCCTCTGTTTCAGCCCGTCTGTTTCAGCCCCTCTGTTTCTCGCCCTCTGTTTCTCGCCCTCGGTTTCAGCCCCTCTGTTTCTCGCCCTCTGTTTCAGCCCCTCTGTTTCTCGCCCTCTGTTTCAGCCCCTCTGTTTCAGCCCCTCTGTTTCAGCCCCTCTTTTAAAGCCCTTCTGTTTAAGCCCCTCTGTTTCAGCCCCTCTGTTTCTCGCCCTCTGTTTCAGACCCTCTGTTCCAGCCCCTCAGTATCAGCCCCTCTCTTTCAGCCCCTCTGTTTCTCGCCCTCTGTTTCTCGCCCTCTGTTTCTCGCCCTCTGTTTCTCGCCCACTGTTTCAGCCCCTCTGTTTCAGCCCCACTATATCAGCCCATCTGTTTCAGCCCCTCTGTTTCAGCCCCTCTGTTTCAGCCCCTCTGTTTCAGCCCCTCTGTTTCTCGCCCTCTGTTTCTCTTTCTCTGTTAATCGCCCTCTGTTTCATCCCCTCTGTTCCTCACCCACTGTTTCAGCCCCTCTGTTTCTCGCCATCTGTTTCAGCCCCTCTGTTTCAGCCCCTCTGTTTCTCGCCCTCTGTTTCAGCCCCTCTGTTTCAGCCCCTCTGTTTCAGCCCCTCTGTTTCAGCCCCTCAGTTTCAGCCCCTCTGTTTCTCGCCCTCTGCTTCTCGCCCTCTGTTTCAGCCCCTCTGTTTCAGCCCCTCTGTTTCAGCCCCTCTGTTTCTCGCCCTCTGTTTCTCGCCCTCTGTTTCTCGCCCTCTGTTTCTCGATCTCTGTTTCTCGCCCTCTGTTTCTCGCCCTCTGTTTCAGCCCCTCTGTTTCAGCTCCTCTGTTTCAGCCCCTCTGTTTCAGCCCCTCTGTTTCAGCCCCTCTGTTTCTCGCCGTCTGTTTCTCGCCCTCTGTTTCAGCCCCTCTGTTTCTCGCTCTCTGTTTCTCGCCCTCTGTTTCTCGCCCTCTGTTTCAGCCCCTCTGTTTCAGCCCCTCTGTTTCAGCCCCTCTGTTTCTCGCCCACTGTTTCTCGCCCACTGTTTCTCGCCCTCTGTTTCAGCCCCTATGTTTCAGCCCCTCTGTTTCAGCCCCTCTGTTTCAGCCCCTCTGTTTCTCGCCCTCTGTTTCTCGCCCTCTGTTTCTTGCCCTCTGTTTCTCGCTCTCTGTTTCTCGCCCTCTGTTTGTCGCCCTCTGTTTCAGCCCCTCTGTTTCAGCCCCTCTGTTTCAGCCCCTCTGTTTCTCGCCCTCTGTTTCTCGCCCACTGTTTCTCGCCCTCTGTTTCAGCCCCTCTGTTTCAGCCCCTCTGTTTCAGCCCCTCTGTTTCTCGCCCTCTGTTTCTCGCCCACTGTTTCTCGCCCTCTGTTTCACCCCCTCTGTTTCAGCCCCTCTGTTTCAGCCCCTCTGTTTCAGCCCCTCTGTTTCTCGCCCTCTGTTTCTCGCACTCTGTTTCTTGCCCTCTGTTTCTCGCTCTCTGTTTCTCGCCCTCTGTTTCAGACCCTCTGTTTCAGCCCCTCTGTTTCAGCCCCTCTGTTTCTCGCCCTCTGTTTCTCGCCCTCTGTTTCTCGCCCTCAGTTTCAGCCCCTCTGTTTCAGCCCCTTTGTTTCAGACCCTCTGTTTCTGCCCCTCTGTTTCTCGCCCACTGTTACTCGTCCTCTGTTTCAGCCCCTCTGTTTCAGCCCCTCGGTTTCAGCCCCTCTGTTTCAGCCCCTCTGTTTCAGCCCCTCTGTTTCTCGCCCTCTGTTTCTCGCCCTCTGTTTCTCGCCCTCTGTTTCTCGCCCTCTGTTTCTCGCCCACTGTTTCAGCCCCTCTGTTTCAGCCCCACTGTATCAGCCCATCTGTTTCAGCCCCTCTGTTTCTCGCCCTCTGTTTCTCGCCCACTGTTTCTCGCCCTCTGTTTCAGCCCTTCTGTTTCATCCCCTCTGTTTCAGCCCCTCTGTTTCAGCTCCTCTTTTTCAGCCCCTCTGTTTCATCTCCTCTTTTTCAGCCCCTCTGTTTCAGCCCCTCTGTTTCTCGCCCTCTGTTTCTCGCCCTCGGTTTCAGCCCCTCTGTTTCTCGCCCTCTGTTTCAGCCCCTCTGTTTCTCGCCCTCTGTTTCTCGCCCTCTGTTTCAGCCCCTCTGTTTCAGCCCCTCTTTTAAAGCCCTTCTGTTTAAGCCCCTCTGTTTCAGCCCCTCTGTTTCTCGCCCTCTGTTTCAGACCCACTGTTTCAGCCCCTCAGTATCAGCCCCTCTCTTTCAGCCCCTCTGTTTCTCGCCCTCTGTTTCTCGCCCTCTGTTTCTCGCCGTCTGTTTCTCGCCCACTGTTTCAGCCCCTCTGTTTCAGCCCCACTGTATCAGCCCATCTGTTTCAGCTCCTCTGTTTCTGGCCCTCTGTTTCTCGCCCACTGTTTCTCGTCCTCTGTTTCAGCCCCTCTGTTTCAGCCCCTCTGTTTCAGCCCCTCTGTTTCAGTCCCTCTGTTTCTCGCCCTCTGTTTCTCGCCCACTGTTTCTCGCCCTCTGTTTCACCCCCTCTGTTTCAGCCCCTCTGTTTCAGCCCCTCTGTTTCAGCCCCTCTGTTTCTCGCCCTCTGTTTCTCGCACTCTGTTTCTTGCCCTCTGTTTCTCGCTCTCTGTTTCTCGCCCTCTGTTTCAGCCCCTCTGTTTCAGCCCCTCTGTTTCAGCCCCTCTGTTACTCGCCCTCTGTTTCTCGCCCTCTGTTTCTCGCCCTCAGTTTCAGCCCCTCTGTTTCAGCCCCTTTGTTTCAGCCCCTCTGTTTCTGCCCCTCTGTTTCTCGCCCACTGTTTCTCGTCCTCTGTTTCAGCCCCTCTGTTTCAGCCCCTCTGTTTCAGCCCCTCTGTTTCAGCCCCTCTGTTTCAGCCCCTCTGTTTCTCGCCCTCTGTTTCTCGCCCTCTGTTTCTCGCCCTCTGTTTCTCGCCCTCTGTTTCTCGCCCACTGTTTCTCGCCCTCTGTTTCAGCCCCTCTGTTTCAGCCCCTCTGTTTCAGCCCCTCTGTTTCAGCCCCTCTGTTTCAGCCCCTCTGTTTCTCGCCCTCTGTTTCATCCCCTCTGTTTCAGCCCCTCTGTTTCAGCTCCTCTGTTTCAGCCCGTCTGTTTCAGCCCCTCTGTTTCTCGCCCTCTGTTTCTCGCCCTCGGTTTCAGCCCCTCTGTTTCTCGCCCTCTGTTTCAGCCCCTCTGTTTCTCGCCCTCTGTTTCAGCCCCTCTGTTTCAGCCCCTCTGTTTCAGCCCCTCTTTTAAAGCCCTTCTGTTTAAGCCCCTCTGTTTCAGCCCCTCTGTTTCTCGCCCTCTGTTTCAGACCCTCTGTTTCAGCCCCTCAGTATCAGCCCCTCTCTTTCAGCCCCTCTGTTTCTCGCCCTCTGTTTCTCGCCCTCTGTTTCTCGCCCTCTGTTTCTCGCCCACTGTTTCAGCCCCTCTGTTTCAGCCCCACTGTATCTGCCCATCTGTTTCAGCCCCTCTGTTTCAGCCCCTCTGTTTCAGCCCCTCTGTTTCAGCCCCTCTGTTTCTCGCCCTCTGTTTCTCTTTCTCTGTTAATCGCCCTCTGTTTCATTCCCTCTGTTTCTCACCCACTGTTTCAGCCCCTCTGTTTCTCGCCATCAGTTTCAGCCCCTCTGTTTCAGCCTCTCTGTTTCTCGCCCTCTGTTTCAGCCCCTCTGTTTCAGCCCCTCTGTTTCAGCCCCTCTGTTTCAGCCCCTCAGTTTCATCCCCTCTGTTTCTCGCCCTCTGCTTCTCGCCCTCTGTTTCAGCCCCTCTGTTTCAGACCCTCTGTTTCAGCCCCTCTGTTTCTCGCCCTCTGTTTCTCGCCCTCTGTTTCTCGCCCTCTGTTTCTCGATCTCTGTTTCTCGCCCTCTGTTTCTCGCCCTCTGTTTCAGCCCCTCTGTTTCAGTCCCTCTGTTTCAGCCCCTCTGTTTCAGCCCCTCTGTTTCTCGCCCTCTGTTTCTCGCCCTCTGTTTCAGCCCCTCTGTTTCTCGCTCTCTGTTTCTCGCCCTCCGTTTCTCGCCCTCTGTTTCAGCCCCTCTGTTTCAGCTCCTCTGTTTCAGCCCCTCTGTTTCTCGCCCTCTGTTTCTCGCCCACTGTTTCTCGCCCTCTGTTTCAGCCCCTCTGTTTCAGCCCCTCTGTTTCAGCCCCTCTGTTTCAGCCCCTCTGTTTCTCGCCCTCTGTTTCTCGCCCTCTGTTTCTTGCCCTCTGTTTCTCGCTCTCTGTTTCTCGCCCTCTATTTGTCGCCCTCTGTTTCAGCCCCTCTGTTTCAGCCCCTCTGTTTCAGCCCCTCTGTTTCTCGCCCTCTGTTTCAGCCCCACTGTTTCTCGCCCTCTGTTTCTCGCCCTCTGTTTCAGCCCCTCTGTTTCTCGCTCTCTGTTTCTCGCCCTCTGTTTCTCGCCCTCTGTTTCAGCCCCTCTGTTTCAGCCCCTCTGTTTCAGCCCCTCTGTTTCTCGCCCTCTGTATCTCGCCCACTGTTTCTCGCCCTCTGTTTCAGCCCCTCTGTTTCAGCCCCTCTGTTTCAGGCCCTCTGTTTCAGCCCCTCTGTTTCTCGCCCTCTGTTTCTCGCCCTCTGTTTCTTGCCCTCTGTTTCTCGCTCTCTGTTTCTCGCCCTCTGTTTCTCGCCCTCTGTTTCAGCCCCTCTGTTTCAGCCCCTCTGTTTCAGCCCCTCTGTTTCTCGCCCTCTGTTTCAGCCCCTCTGTTTCTCGCCCTCTGTTTCTCGCCCACTGTTTCTCGCCCTCTGTTTCACCCCGTCTGTTTCAGCCCCTCTGTTTCAGCCCCTCTGTTTCAGCTCCTCTGTTTCTCGCCCTCTGTTTCTCGCACTCTGTTTCTTGCCCTCTGTTTCTCGCTCTATGTTTCTCGCCCTCTGTTTCAGCCCCTCTGTTTCAGCCCCTCTGTTTCAGCCCCTCTGTTTCTCGCCCTCTGTTTCTCGCCCTCTGTTTCTCGCCCTCAGTTTCAGCCCCTCTGTTTCAGCCCCTTTGCTTCAGCCCCTCTGTTTCTGCCCCTCTGTTTCTCGCCCAGTGTTTCTCGTCCTCTGTTTCAGCCCCTCTGTTTCAGCCCCTCTGTTTCAGCCCCTCTGTTTCAGCCCCTCTGTTTCTCGCCCTCTGTTTCTCGCCCTCTGTTTCTCGCCCTCTGTTTCTCGCTTTGTTTCTCGCCCTCTGTTTCTCGCACTCTGTTTCAGCCCCTCTGTTTCAGCCCCTCTGTTTCAGTCCCTCTGTTTCATCCCCTCTGTTTCAGCCCCCCTGTTTCAGCCCCTCTGTTTCTCGCCCTCTGTTTCTCGCCCTCTGTTTCTCGCCCTCTGTTTCTCGCTCTCTGTTTCTCGCCCTCTGTTTCTCGCCCTCTGTTTCAGCCCCTCTGTTTCAGCCCCTCTGTTTCAGCCCCTCTGTTTCTCGCCCTCTGTTTCTCGCCCACTGTTTCTCGCCCTCTGTTTCAGCCCCTCTGTTTCAGCCCCTCTGTTTCAGCCCCTCTGTTTCAGCCCCTCTGTTTCTGCCCCTCTGTTTCTCGCCCTCTGTTTCATCCCCTCTGTTTCAGCCCCTCTGTTTCAGCTCCTCTTTTTCAGCCCCTCTGTTTCAGCCCCTCTGTTTCTCGCCCTCTGTTTCTCGCCCTCGGTTTCAGCCCCTCTGTTTCTCGCCCTCTGTTTCAGCCCCTCTGTTTCTCGCCCTCTGTTTCAGCCCCTTTGTTTCAGCCCCTCTGTTTCAGCCCCTCTTTTAAAGCCCTTCTGTTTAAGCCCCTCTGTTTCAGCCCCTCTGTGTTCTCGCCCTCTGTTTCAGACCCTCTGTTTCAGCCCCTCAGTATCAGCCCCTCTCTTTCAGCCCCTCTGTTTCTCGCCCTCTGTTTCTCGCCCTCTGTTTCTCGCCCTCTGTTTCTCGCCCACTGTTTCAGCCCCTCTGTTTCAGCCCCACTGTATCAGCCCATCTGTTTCAGCCCCTCTGTTTCTCGCCCTCTGTTTCTCGCCCACTGTTTCAGCCCCTCTGTTTCAGCCCCACTGTATCAGCCCTTCTGTTTCATCCCCTCTGTTTCAGCCCCTCTGTTTCAGCTCCTCTTTTTCAGCCCCTCTGTTTCAGCTCCTCTTTTTCAGCCCCTCTGTTTCAGCCCCTCTGTTTCTCGCCCTCTGTTTCTCGCCCTCGGTTTCAGCCCCTCTGTTTCTCGCCCTCTGTTTCAGCCCCTCTGTTTCTCGCCCTCTGTTTCTCGGCCTCTGTTTCAGCCCCTCTGTTTCAGCCCCTCTTTTAAAGCCCTTCTGTTTAAGCCCCTCTGTTTCAGCCCCTCTGTTTCTCGCCCTCTGTTTCAGACCCTCTGTTTCAGCCCCTCAGTATCAGCCCCTCTCTTTCAGCCCCTCTGTTTCTCGCCCTCTGTTTCTCTCCCTCTGTTTCTCGCCCTCTGATTCTCGCCCACTGTTTCAGCCCCTCTGTTTCAGCCCCACTGTATCAGCCCATCTGTTACAGCCCCTCTGTTTCTGGCCCTCTGTTTCTCGCCCACTGTTTCTCGTCCTCTGTTTCAGCCCCTCTGTTTCAGCCCCTCTGTTTCAGCCCCTCTGTTTCAGTCCCTCTGTTTCTCGCCCTCTGTTTCTCGCCCACTGTTTCTCGCCCTCTGTTTCACCCCCTCTGTTTCAGCCCCTCTGTTTCAGCCCCTCTGTTTCAGCCCCTCTGTTTCTCGCCCTCTGTTTCTCGCACTCTGTTTCTTGCCCTCTGTTTCTCGCTCTCTGTTTCTCGCCCTCTGTTTCAGCCCCTCTGTTTCAGCCCCTCTGTTTCAGCCCCTCTGTTACTCGCCCTCTGTTTCTCGCCCTCTGTTTCTCGCCCTCAGTTTCAGCCCCTCTGTTTCAGCCCCTTTGTTTCAGCCCCTCTGTTTCTGCCCCTCTGTTTCTCGCCCACTGTTTCTCGTCCTCTGTTTCAGCCCCTCTGTTTCAGCCCCTCTGTTTCAGCCCCTCTGTTTCAGCCCCTCTGTTTCAGCCCCTCTGTTTCTCGCCCTCTGTTTCACGCCCTCTGTTTCTCGCCCTCTGTTTCTCGCCCTCTGTTTCTCGCCCACTGTTTCTCGCCCTCTGTTTCAGCCCCTCTGTTTCAGCCCCTCTGTTTCAGCCCCTCTGTTTCAGCCCCTCTGTTTCAGCCCCTCTGTTTCTCGCCCTCTGTTTCATCCCCTCTGTTTCAGCCCCTCTGTTTCAGCTCCTCTGTTTCAGCCCGTCTGTTTCAGCCTCTCTGTTTCTCGCCCTCTGTTTCTCGCCCTCGGTTTCAGCCCCTCTGTTTCTCGCCCTCTGTTTCAGCCCCTCTGTTTCTCGCCCTCTGTTTCAGCCCCTCTGTTTCAGCCCCTCTGTTTCAGCCCCTCTTTTAAAGCCCTTCTATTTAAGCCCCTCTGTTTCAGCCCCTCTGTTTCTCGCCCTCTGTTTCAGACCCTCTGTTTCAGCCCCTCAGTATCAGCCCCTCTCTTTCAGCCCCTCTGTTTCTCGCCCTCTGTTTCTCGCCCTCTGTTTCTCGCCCTCTGTTTCTCGCCCACTGTTTCAGCCCCTCTGTTTCAGCCCCACTGTATCAGCCCATCTGTTTCAGCCCCTCTGTTTCAGCCCCTCTGTTTCAGCCCCTCTGTTTCAGCCCCTCTGTTTCTCGCCCTCGGTTTCTCTTTCTCTGTTAATCGCCCTCTGTTTCATTCCCTCTGTTTCTCACCCACTGTTTCAGCACCTCTGTTTCTCGCCATCAGTTTCAGCCCCTCTGTTTCAGCCTCACTGTTTCTCGCCCTCTGTTTCAGCCCCTCTGTTTCAGCCCCTCTGTTTCAGCCCCTCTGTTTCAGCCCCTCAGTTTCAGCCCCTCTGTTTCTCGCCCTCTGCTTCTCGCCCTCTGTTTCAGCCCCTCTGTTTCAGCCCCTCTGTTTCAGCCCCTCTGTTTCTCGCCCTCTGTTTCTCGCCCTCTGTTTCTCGCCCTCTGTTTCTCGATCTCTGTTTCTCGCCCTCTGTTTCTCGCCCTCTGTTTCAGCCCCTCTGTTTCAGTCCCTCTGTTTCAGCCCCTCTGTTTCAGCCCGTCTGTTTCTCGCCCTCTGTTTCTCGCCCTCTGTTTCAGCCCCTCTGTTTCTCGCTCTCTGTTTCTCGCCCTCTGTTTCTCGCCCTCTGTTTCAGCCCCTCTGTTTCAGCTCCTCTGTTTCAGCCCCTCTGTTTCTCGCCCTCTGTTTCTCGCCCACTGTTTCTCGCCCTCTGTTTCAGCCCCTCTGTTTCAGCCCCTCTGTTTCAGCCCCTCTGTTTCAGCCCCTCTGTTTCTCGCCCTCTGTTTCTCGCCCTCTGTTTCTTGCCCTCTGTTTCTCGCTCTCTGTTTCTCGCCCTCTATTTGTCGCCCTCTGTTTCAGCCCCTCTGTTTCAGCCCCTCTGTTTCAGCCCCTCTGTTTCTCGCCCTCTGTTTCAGCCCCTCTGTTTCTCGCCCTCTGTTTCTCGCCCTCTGTTTCAGCCCCTCTGTTTCTCGCTCTCTGTTTCTCGCCCTCTGTTTCTCGCCCTCTGTTTCAGCCCCTCTGTTTCAGCCCCTCTGTTTCAGCCCCTCTGTTTCTCGCCCTCTGTATCTCGCCCACTGTTTCTCGCCCTCTGTTTCAGCCCCTCTGTTTCAGCCCCTCTGTTTCAGGCCCTCTGTTTCAGCCCCTCTGTTTCTCGCCCTCTGTTTCTCGCCCTCTGTTTCTTGCCCTCTGTTTCTCGCTCTCTGTTTCTCGCCCTCTGTTTCTCGCCCTCTGTTTCAGCCCCTCTGTTTCAGCCCCTCTGTTTCAGCCCCTCTGTTTCTCGCCCTCTGTTTCAGCCCCTCTGTTTCTCGCCCTCTGTTTCTCGCCCACTGTTTCTCGCCCTCTGTTTCACCCCCTCTGTTTCAGCCCCTCTGTTTCAGCCCCTCTCTTTCAGCTCCTCTGTTTCTCGCCCTCTGTTTCTCGCACTCTGTTTCTTGCCCTCTGTTTCTCGCTCTATGTTTCTCGCCCTCTGTTTCAGCCCCTCTGTTTCAGCCCCTCTGTTTCTCGCCCTCTGTTTCTCGCCCTCTGTTTCTCGCCCTCAGTTTCAGCCCCTCTGTTTCAGCCCCTTTGCTTCAGCCCCTCTGTTTCTGCCCCTCTGTTTCTCGCCCACTGTTTCTCGTCCTCTGTTTCAGCCCCTCTGTTTCAGCCCCTCTGTTTCAGCCCCTCTGTTTCAGCCCCTCTGTTTCTCGCCCTCTGTTTCTCGCCCTCTGTTTCTCGCCCTCTGTTTCTCGCCCTCTGTTTCTCGCTTTGTTTCTCGCCCTCTGTTTCTCGCACTCTGTTTCAGCCCCTCTGTTTCAGCCCCTCTGTTTCAGTCCCTCTGTTTCATCCCCTCTGTTTCAGCCCCCCTGTTTCAGCCCCTCTGTTTCTCGCCCTCTGTTTCTCGCCCTCTGTTTCTCGCCCTCTGTTTCTCGCTCTCTGTTTCTCGCCCTCTGTTTCTCGCCCTCTGTTTCAGCCCCTCTGTTTCAGCCCCTCTGTTTCAGCCCCTCTGTTTCTCGCCCTCTGTTTCTCGCCCACTGTTTCTCGCCCTCTGTTTCAGCCCCTCTGTTTCAGCCCCTCTGTTTCAGCCCCTCTGTTTCAGCCCCTCTGTTTCTGCCCCTCTGTTTCTCGCCCTCTGTTTCATCCCCTCTGTTTCAGCCCCTCTGTTTCAGCTCCTCTTTTTCAGCCCCTCTGTTTCAGCCCCTCTGTTTCTCGCCCTCTGTTTCTCGCCCTCGGTTTCAGCCCCTCTGTTTCTCGCCCTCTGTTTCAGCCCCTCTGTTTCTCGCCCTCTGTTTCAGCCCCTCTGTTTCAGCCCCTCTGTTTCAGCCCCTCTTTTAAAGCCCTTCTGTTTAAGCCCCTCTGTTTCAGCCCCTCTGTTTCTCGCCCTCTGTTTCAGACCCTCTGTTTCAGCCCCTCAGTATCAGCCCCTCTCTTTCAGCCCCTCTGTTTCTCGCCCTCTGTTTCTCGCCCTCTGTTTCAGCCCCTCTGTTTCTCGCCCAGTGTTTCAGCCCCTCTGTTTCAGCCCCACTGTATCAGCCCATCTGTTTCAGCCCCTCTGTTTCAGCCCCTCTGTTTCAGCCCCTCTGTTTCAGCCCCTCTGTTTCTCGCCCTCTGTTTCTCTTTCTCTGTTTCTCGCCCTCTGTTTCATCCCCTCTGTTTCTCGCCCACTGTTTCAGCCCCTCTGTTTCTCGCCATCTGTTTCAGCCCCTCTGTTTCAGCCCATCTGTTTCTCGCCCTATGTTTCAGCCCCTCTGTTTCTGCCCCTCTGTTTCAGCCCCTCTATTTCAGCCCCTCTGTTTCAGCCCCTCTGTTTCTCGCCCTCTGCTTCTCGCCCTCTGTTTCAGCCCCTCTGTTTCAGCCACTCTGTTTCAGCCCCTCTGTTTCTCGCCCTCTGTTTCTCGCCCTCTGTTTCTCGCCCTCTGTTTCTCGATCTCTGTTTCTCGCCCTCTGTTTCTCGCCCTCTGTTTCAGCCCCTCTGTTTCAGCCCCTCTGTTTCAGCCCCTCTGTTTCAGCCCCTCTGTTTCTCGCCCTCTGTTTCTCGCCCTCTGTTTCAGCCCCTCTGTTTCTCGCTCTCTGTTTCTCGCCCTCTGTTTCTCGCCCTCTGTTTCACCCCTCTGTTTCAGCCCCTCTGTTTCAGCCCCTCTGTTTCTCGCCCTGTGTTTCTCGCCCACTGTTTCTCGCCCTCTGTTTCAGCCCCTCTGTTTCAGCCCCTCTGTTTCAGCCCCTCTGTTTCTCGCCCTCTGTTTCTCGCCCTCTGTTTCTTGCCCTCTGTTTCTCGCTCTCTGTTTCTCGCCCTCTGTTTCTCGCCCTCTGTTTCAGCCCCTCTGTTTCAGCCCCTCTGTTTCAGCCCCTCTGTTTCTCGCCCTCTGTTTCAGCCCCTCTGTTTCTCGCCCTCTGTTTCTCGCCCACTGTTTCTCGCCCTCTTTTTCAGCCGCTCTGTTTCAGCCCCTCTGTTTCAGCCCCTCTGTTTCAGCCCCTCTGTGTCAGCCCCTCTGTTTCTCGCCCTCTGTTTCTCGACCTCTGTTTCTCGCCCTCAGTTTCAGCCCCTCTGTTTCAGCCCCTTTGTTTCAGCCCCTCTGTTTCTGCCCCTCTGTTTCTCGCCCACTGTTTCTCGTCCTCTGTTTCAGCCCCTCTGTTTCAGCCCCTCTGTTTCAGCCCCTCTGTTTCAGCCCCTCTGTTTCAGCCCCTCTGATTCTCGCCCTCTGTTTCAGCCCCTCTGTTTCTCGCCCTCTGTTTCTCGCCCTCTGTTTCAGCCCCTCTGTTTAAGCCGCTCTGTTTCTCGCCCTCTGTTTCTCGCCCTCTGTTTCAGCCCCTCTGTTTCAGCACCTCTGTTTCTCGCCCTCTCTTTCAGCCCCTCTCTTTCTCGCCCACTGTTGCAGACCCTCTGTATCTCGCCCTCTGTTTCAGCCCCTCTGTTTCAGCCCCTCTGTTTCAGCCCCTCTGTTTCACCCCCTCTGTTTCTCGCCATCTGTTTCAGCCCCTCTGTTTCAGCCCCTCTGTTTCTCGCCCTCTGTTTCAGCCCCTCTGTTTCGGCCCCTCTGTTTCAGCCCCTCTGTTTCAGCACCTCTGTTTCTCGCCCTTTGTTTCTCGCCCTCTGTTTCAGCCCCTCTGTTTCTCGCCCTCTGTTTCAGCCCCTCTGTTTCTCGCCCTCTGTTTCAGCCCCTCTGTTTCAGTCCCTCTGTTTCAGCCCCTCTGTTTGTGCCCCTCTGTTTCAGCCCCTCTGTTTCACGCCCTCTGTTTCAGCCACTCTGTTTCAGCCCCTCTGTTTCTCGCCCTCTGTTTCAGCCCCTCTGTTTCAGCCCCTCTGTATCAGCCCCTCTGTTTCAGCCCCTCTGTTTCTCGCCCTCTGTTTGTCGCCCTCTGTTTCAGCCCCTCTGTTTCAGCCCCTCTGTTTCAGCCCCTCTGTTTCAGCCCCACTGTTTCTCGCCCTCTGCTTCTCGCTCTCTGTTTCTCGCCCTCTGTTTATCGCCCTCTGTTTCAGTCCCTCTGTTTCAGCCCCTCTGTTTCAGCCCCTCTGTTTCAGCCCCTCTGTTTCTCGCCCTCTGTTTCTTTCCCTCTGTTTCTCGCCCTCTGTTTCAGCCCCTCTGTTTCAGTCCCTCTGTTTCAGCCCCTCTGTTTCAGCCCCTCTGTTTCAGCCCCTCTGTTTCTCGCCCTCTGTTTCAGCCCCTCTGTTTCAGCCCCTCTGTTTCTCGCCCTCAGTTTCAGCCCCTCTGTTTCAGCCCCTCTGTTTCAGCCACTCTGTTTCAGCCCCTCTGTTTCTCGCCCTCTGTTTCTCGCCCTCTGTTTCTCGCCCTCTGTTTCTCGATCTCTGTTTCTCGCCCTCTGTTTCTCGCCCTCTGTTTCAGCCCCTCTGTTTCTGCCCCTCTGTTTCAGCCCCTCTGTTTCAGCCCCTCTGTTTCAGCCCCTCTGTTTCTCGCCCTCTGTTTCTCGCCCTCTGTTTCAGCCCCTCTGTTTCACCCCCTCTGTATCAGCCCCTCTGTTTCAGCCCCTCTGTTTCTCGCCCTCTGTTTGTCTCCCTCTGTTTCAGCCCCTCTGTTTCAGCCCCTCTGTTTCAGCCCCTCTGTTTCAGCCCCACTGTTTCTCGCCCTCTGCTTCTCGCTCTCTGTTTCTCGCCCTCTGTTTCTCGCCCTCTGTTTCAGTCCCTCTGTTTCAGCCCCTCTGTTTCAGCCCCTCTGTTTCAGCCCCTCTGTTTCTCGCCCTCTGTTTCTTTCCCTCTGTTTCTCGCCCTCTGTTTCAGCCCCTCTGTTTCAGTCCCTCTGTTTCAGCCTCTCTGTTTCAGCCCCTCTGTTTCAGCCCCTCTGTTTCTCGCCCTCTGTTTCAGCCCCTCTGTTTCACGCCCTCTGTTTCTCGCCCTCTGTTTCAGCCCCTCTGTTTCAGCCCCTCTGTTTCAGCCACTCTGTTTCAGCCCCTCTGTTTCTCGCCCTCTGTTTCTCGCCCTCTGTTTCAGCCCCCCTGTTTCAGCCCCTCTGTTTCAGCCCCTCTGTTTCTCGCCCTCTGTTTCTCGCCCTCTGTTTCTCGCCCTCTGTTTCTCGCTCTCTGTTTCTCGCCCTCTGTTTCTCGCCCTCTGTTTCAGCCCCTCTGTTTCAGCCCCTCTGTTTCAGCCCCTCTGTTTCAGCCCCTCTGTTTCTCGCCCACTGTTTCAGACCCTCTGTTTCAGCCCCTCAGTATCAGCCCCTCTCTTTCAGCCCCTCTGTTTCTCGCCCTCTGTTTCTCGCCCTCTGTTTCTGGCCCTCTGTTTCTCGCCAACTGTTTCAGCCCCTCTGTTTCAGCCCCACTGTATCAGCCCATCTATTTCAGCCCCTCTGTTTCAGCCCCTCTGTTTCAGCCCCTCTGTTTCTCGCCCTCTGTTTCTCGCCCTCTGATTCTCGCCCTCTGTTTCATCCCCTCTGTTTCTCGCCCACTGTTTCAGCCCCTCTGTTCCTCGCCATCTGTTTCTGCCCCTCTGTTTCAGCCCCTCTGTTTCTCGACCTCTGTTTCAGCCCCTCTCTTTCAGCCCCTCTGTTTCAGCCCCTCTGTTTCAGCCCCTCTGTTTCTCGCCCTCTGTTTCTCGCCCTCTGTTTCAGCCCCTCTGTTTCAGCCCCTCTGTTTCAGCCCCTCTGTTTCTCGCCCTCTGTTTCTCGCCCTCTGTTTCTCGCCCTCTGTTTCTCGATCTCTGTTTCTCGCCCTCTGTTTCTCGCCCTCTGTTTCAGCCCCTCTGTTTCAGCCCCTCTGTTTCAGCCCCTCTGTTTCTCGCCCTCTGTTTCAGCCCCTCTGTTTCTCGCCCTCTGTTTCTCGCCCACTGTTTCTCGCCCTCTTTTTCAGCCGCTCTGTTTCAGCCCCTCTGTTTCAGCCCCTCTGTTTCAGCCCCTCTGTGTCAGCCCCTCTGTTTCTCGCCCTCTGTTTCTCGACCTCTGTTTCTCGCCCTCAGTTTCAGCCCCTCTGTTTCAGCCCCTTTGTTTCAGCCCCTCTGTTTCTGCCCCTCTGTTTCTCGCCCACTGTTTCTCGTCCTCTGTTTCAGCCCCTCTGTTTCAGCCCCTCTGTTTCAGCCCCTCTGTTTCAGCCCCTCTGTTTCAGCCCCTCTGATTCTCGCCCTCTGTTTCAGCCCCTCTGTTTCTCGCCCTCTGTTTCTCGCCCTCTGTTTCAGCCCCTCTGTTTAAGCCGCTCTGTTTCTCGCCCTCTGTTTCTCGCCCTCTGTTTCAGCCCCTCTGTTTCAGCACCTCTGTTTCTCGCCCTCTCTTTCAGCCCCTCTCTTTCTCGCCCACTGTTGCAGACCCTCTGTATCTCGCCCTCTGTTTCAGCCCCTCTGTTTCAGCCCCTCTGTTTCAGCCCCTCTGTTTCACCCCCTCTGTTTCTCGCCATCTGTTTCAGCCCCTCTGTTTCAGCCCCTCTGTTTCTCGCCCTCTGTTTCAGCCCCTCTGTTTCGGCCCCTCTGTTTCAGCCCCTCTGTTTCAGCACCTCTGTTTCTCGCCCTTTGTTTCTCGCCCTCTGTTTCAGCCCCTCTGTTTCTCGCCCTCTGTTTCAGCCCCTCTGTTTCTCGCCCTCTGTTTCAGCCCCTCTGTTTCAGTCCCTCTGTTTCAGCCCCTCTGTTTGTGCCCCTCTGTTTCAGCCCCTCTGTTTCACGCCCTCTGTTTCAGCCACTCTGTTTCAGCCCCTCTGTTTCTCGCCCTCTGTTTCAGCCCCTCTGTTTCAGCCCCTCTGTATCAGCCCCTCTGTTTCAGCCCCTCTGTTTCTCGCCCTCTGTTTGTCGCCCTCTGTTTCAGCCCCTCTGTTTCAGCCCCTCTGTTTCAGCCCCTCTGTTTCAGCCCCACTGTTTCTCGCCCTCTGCTTCTCGCTCTCTGTTTCTCGCCCTCTGTTTCTCGCCCTCTGTTTCAGTCCCTCTGTTTCAGCCCCTCTGTTTCAGCCCCTCTGTTTCAGCCCCTCTGTTTCTCGCCCTCTGTTTCTTTCCCTCTGTTTCTCGCCCTCTGTTTCAGCCCCTCTGTTTCAGTCCCTCTGTTTCAGCCCCTCTGTTTCAGCCCCTCTGTTTCAGCCCCTCTGTTTCTCGCCCTCTGTTTCAGCCCCTCTGTTTCAGCCCCTCTGTTTCTCGCCCTCAGTTTCAGCCCCTCTGTTTCAGCCCCTCTGTTTCAGCCACTCTGTTTCAGCCCCTCTGTTTCTCGCCCTCTGTTTCTCGCCCTCTGTTTCTCGCCCTCTGTTTCTCGATCTCTGTTTCTCGCCCTCTGTTTCTCGCCCTCTGTTTCAGCCCCTCTGTTTCTGCCCCTCTGTTTCAGCCCCTCTGTTTCAGCCCCTCTGTTTCAGCCCCTCTGTTTCTCGCCCTCTGTTTCTCGCCCTCTGTTTCAGCCCCTCTGTTTCACCCCCTCTGTATCAGCCCCTCTGTTTCAGCCCCTCTGTTTCTCGCCCTCTGTTTGTCTCCCTCTGTTTCAGCCCCTCTGTTTCAGCCCCTCTGTTTCAGCCCCTCTGTTTCAGCCCCACTGTTTCTCGCCCTCTGCTTCTCGCTCTCTGTTTCTCGCCCTCTGTTTCTCGCCCTCTGTTTCAGTCCCTCTGTTTCAGCCCCTCTGTTTCAGCCCCTCTGTTTCAGCCCCTCTGTTTCTCGCCCTCTGTTTCTTTCCCTCTGTTTCTCGCCCTCTGTTTCAGCCCCTCTGTTTCAGTCCCTCTGTTTCAGCCTCTCTGTTTCAGCCCCTCTGTTTCAGCCCCTCTGTTTCTCGCCCTCTGTTTCAGCCCCTCTGTTTCACGCCCTCTGTTTCTCGCCCTCTGTTTCAGCCCCTCTGTTTCAGCCCCTCTGTTTCAGCCACTCTGTTTCAGCCCCTCTGTTTCTCGCCCTCTGTTTCTCGCCCTCTGTTTCAGCCCCCCTGTTTCAGCCCCTCTGTTTCAGCCCCTCTGTTTCTCGCCCTCTGTTTCTCGCCCTCTGTTTCTCGCCCTCTGTTTCTCGCTCTCTGTTTCTCGCCCTCTGTTTCTCGCCCTCTGTTTCAGCCCCTCTGTTTCAGCCCCTCTGTTTCAGCCCCTCTGTTTCAGCCCCTCTGTTTCAGCCCCTCTGTTTCTCGCCCACTGTTTCAGACCCTCTGTTTCAGCCCCTCAGTATCAGCCCCTCTCTTTCAGCCCCTCTGTTTCTCGCCCTCTGTTTCTCGCCCTCTGTTTCTGGCCCTCTGTTTCTCGCCAACTGTTTCAGCCCCTCTGTTTCAGCCCCACTGTATCAGCCCATCTATTTCAGCCCCTCTGTTTCAGCCCCTCTGTTTCAGCCCCTCTGTTTCTCGCCCTCTGTTTCTCGCCCTCTGATTCTCGCCCTCTGTTTCATCCCCTCTGTTTCTCGCCCACTGTTTCAGCCCCTCTGTTTCTCGCCATCTGTTTCAGCCCCTCTGTTTCAGCCCCTCTGTTTCTCGACCTCTGTTTCAGCCCCTCTCTTTCAGCCCCTCTGTTTCAGCCCCTCTGTTTCAGCCCCTCTGTTACTCGCCCTCTGTTTCTCGCCCTCTGTTTCAGCCCCTCTGTTTCAGCCCCTCTGTTTCAGCCCCTCTGTTTCTCGCCCTCTGTTTCTCGCCCTCTGTTTCTCGCCCTCTGTTTCTCGATCTCTGTTTCTCGCCCTCTGTTTCTCGCCCTCTGTTTCAGCCCCTCTGTTTCAGCCCCTCTGTTTCAGCCCCTCTGTTTCAGCCCCTCTGTTTCAGACCCTCTGTTTCTCGCCCTCTGTTTCTCGCCCTCTGTTTCAGACGCTCTGTTTCTCGCTCTCTATTTCTCGCCCTCTGTTTCTCGCCCTCTGTTTCAGCCCCTCTGTTTCAGCCCCTCTGTTTCAGCCCCTCTGTTTCTCGCCCTCTGTTTCTCGCCCACTGTTTCTCGCCCTCTGTTTCAGCCCCTCTGTTTCAGCCCCTCTGTTTCAGCCCCTATGTTTCAGCCCCTCTGTTTCTCGCCCTCTGTTTCTCGCCCTCTGTTTCTTGCCCTCTGTTTCTCGCTCTCTGTTTCTCGCCCTCTGTTTCTCGTCCTCTGTTTCAGCCCCTCTGTTTCAGCCCCTGTGTTTCAGCCCCTCTGTTTCTCGCCCTCTGTTTCAGCTCCTCTGTTTCTCGCCCTCTGTTTCTCGCCCACTGTTTCTCGCCCTCTGTTTCAGCCCCTCTGTTTCAGCCCCTCTGTTTCAGCCACTCTGTTTCAGCCCCTCTGTTTCTCGCCCTCTGTTTCTCGCCCTCTGTTTCAGCCCCTCTGTTTCAGCCCCTCTGTTTCAGCCCCTCTGTTTCAGCCACTCTGTTTCAGCCCCTCTGTTTCTCGCCCTCTGTTTCAGACCCTCTGTTTCAGCCCCTCAGTATCAGCCCCTCTCTTTCAGCCCCTCTGTTTCTCGCCCTCTGTTTCTCGCCAACTGTTTCAGCCCCTCTGTTTCAGACCCTCTGTTCCAGCCCCTCTGTTTCTCGCCCTCTGTTTCTCGCCCTCTGTTTCAGCCCCTCTGTTTCAGCCCCACTGTATCAGCCCATCTGTTTCAGCCCCTCTGTTTCAGCCCCTCTGTTTCAGCCCCTCTGTTTCAGCCCCTCTGTTTCTCGCCCTCTGTTTCTCGCCCTCTGTTTCTCGCCCTCTGTTTCATCCCCTCTGTTTCTCGCCCACTGTTTCAGCCCCTCTGTTTCTTGCCATCTGTTTCAGCCCCTCTGTTTCAGCCCCTCTGTTTCTCGACCTCTGTTTCAGCCCCTCTGTTTCAGCCCCTCTGTTTCAGCCCCTCTGTTTCAGCCCCTCTGTTTTCGCCCTCTGTTTCTCGCCCTCTGTTTCAGCCCCTCTGTTTCAGCCCCTCTGTTTCAGCCCCTCTGTTTCTCGCCCTCTGTTTCTCGCCCTCTGTTTCTCGCCCTCTGTTTCTCGAGCTCTGTTTCTCGCCCTCTGTTTCTCGCCCTCTGTTTCAGCCCCTCTGTTTCAGCCCCTCTGTTTCAGCCCCTCTGTTTCAGCCCCTCTGTTTCAGCACCTCAGTTTCTCGCCCTCTGTTTCTCGCCCTCTGTTTCAGACGCTCTGTTTCTCGCTAACTGTTTCTCGCCCTCTGTTTCTCGCCCTCTGTTTCAGCCCCTCTGTTTCAGCCCCTCTGTTTCAGCCCCTCTGTTTCAGCCCCTCTGTTTCTCGCCATCTGTTTCAGCCCCTCTGTTTCAGCCCCTCTGTTTCTCGCCCTCTGTTTCAGCCCCTCTGTTTCAGCCCCTCTGTTTCAGCCCCTCCGTTTCAGCACCTCTGTTTCTCGCCCTTTGTTTCTCGCCCTCTGTTTCAGCCCCTCTGTTTCTCGCCCTCTGTTTCAGCCCCTCTGTTTCTCGCCCTCTGTTTCAGCCCCTCTGTTTCAGTCCCTCTGTTTCAGCCCCTCTGTTTGTGCCCCTCTGTTTCAGCCCCTCTGTTTCACGCCCTCTGTTTCAGCCCCTCTGTTTCAGCCCCTCTGTTTCTCGCCCTCTGTTTCAGCCCCTCTGTTTCAGCCCCTCTGTATCAGCCCCTCTGTTTCAGCCACTCTGTTTCTCGCCCTCTGTTTGTCGCCCTCTGTTTCAGCCCCTCTGTTTCAGCCCCTCTGTTTCAGCCCCTCTGTTTCAGCCCCTCTGTTTCAGCCCCACTGTTTCTCGCCCTCTGCTTCTCGCTCTCTGTTTCTCGCCCTCTGTTTCTCGCCCTCTGTTTCAGTCCCTCTGTTTCAGCCCCTCTGTTTCAGACCCTCTGTTTCAGCCCCTCTGTTTCTCGCCCTCTGTTTCTTTCCCTCTGTTTCTCGCCCTCTGTTTCAGCCCCTCTGTTTCAGTCCCTCTGTTTCAGCCTCTCTGTTTCAGCCCCTCTGTATCAGCCCCTCTGTTTCTCGCCCTCTGTTTCAGCCCCTCTGTTTCACCCCCTCTGTTTGTCGCCCTCAGTTTCAGCCCCTCTGTTTCAGCCCCTCTGTTTCTCGCCCTCTGTTTCAGCCCCTCTGTTTCAGCCCCTCTGTTTCAGCCCCTCTGTTTCTCGCCCTCTGTTTCTCGCCCTCTGTTTCTCGCCCTCTGTTTCTCGCTCTCTGTTTCTCGCCCTCTGTTTCTCGCCCTCTGTTTCAGCCCCTCTGTTTCAGCCCCTCTGTTTCAGCCCCTCTGTTTCAGCCCCTCTGTTTCAGCCCCTCTGTTTCTCGCCCTCTGTTTCAGACCCTCTGTTTCAGCTCCTCAGTATCAGCCCCTCTCTTTCAGCCCCTCTGTTTCTCGCCCTCTGTTTCTCGCCCTCTGATTCTGGCCTTCTGTTTCTCGCCCACTGTTTCAGCCCCTCTGTTTCAGCCCCACTGTATCAGCCCATCTATTTCAGCCCCTCTGTTTCAGCCCCTCTGTTTCAGCCCCTCTGTTTCAGCCCCTCTGTTTCTCGCCCTCTGTTTCTCGCCCTCTGATTCTCGCCCTCTGTTTCATCCCCTCTGTTTCTCGCCCACTGTTTCAGCCCCTCTGTTTCTAGCCATCTGTTTCAGCCCCTCTGTTTCAGCCCCTCTGTTTCTCGACCTCTGTTTCAGCCCCTCTGTTTCAGCCCCTCTGTTTCAGCCCCTCTGTTTCTCGCCCTCTGTTTCTCGCCCTCTGTTTCAGCCCCTCTGTTTCAGCCCCTCTGTTTCAGCCCCTCTGTTTCTCGCCCTCTGTTTCTCGCCCTCTGTTTCTCGCCCTCTGTTTCTCGATCTCTGTTTCTCGCCCTCTGTTTCTCGCCCTCTGTTTCAGCCCCTCTGTTTCAGCCCCTCTGTTTCAGCCCCTCTGTTTCAGCCCCTCTGTTTCAGCCCCTCTGTTTCTCGCCCTCTGTTTCTCGCCCTCTGTTTCAGACGCTCTGTTTCTCGCTCTCTGTTTCTCGCCCTCTGTTTCTCGCCCTCTGTTTCAGCCCCTCTGTTTCAGCCCCTCTGTTTCAGCCCCTGTGTTTCTCGCCCTCTTTTTCTCGCCCACTGTTTCTCGCCCTCTGTTTCAGCCCCTCTGTTTCAGCCCCTCTGTTTCAGCCCCTCTGTTTCAGCCCCTCTGTTTCTCGCCCTCTGTTTCTCGCCCTCTGTTTCTTGCCCTCTGTTTCTCGCTCTCTGTTTCTCGCCCTCTGTTTCTCGCCCTCTGTTTCAGCCCCTCTGTTTCAGCCCCTCTGTTTCAGCCCCTCTGTTTCTCGCCCTCTGTTTCAGCTCCTCTGTTTCTCGCCCTCTGTTTCTCGCCCACTGTTTCTCGCCCTCTGTTTCAGCCCCTCTGTTTCAGCCCCTCTGTTTCAGCCACTCTGTTTCAGCCCCTCTGTTTCTCGCCCTCTGTTTCTCGCACTCTGTTTCAGCCCCTCTGTTTCAGCCCCTCTGTTTCAGCCCCTCTGTTTCAGCCCCTCTGTTTAAGCCGCTCTGTTTCTCGCCCTCTGTTTCTCGCCCTCTGTTTCAGCCCCTCTGTTTCAGCCTCTCAGTTTCAGCCCCTCTGTTTCTCCCCCTCTGTTTCAGCACCTCTGTTTCTCGCCCTCTCTTTCAGCCCCTCTCTTTCTCGCCCACTGTTGCAGAACCTCTGTATCTCGCCCTCTGTTTCAGCCCCTCTGTTTCAGCCCCTCTGTTTCAGCCCCTCTGTTTCAGCCCCTCTGTTTCTCGCCATCTGTTTCAGCCCCTCTGTTTCAGCCCCTCTGTTTCTCGCCCTCTGTTTCAGCCCCTCTGTTTCAGCCCCTCTGTTTCAGCCCCTCCGTTTCAGCACCTCTGTTTCTCGCCCTTTGTTTCTCGCCCTCTGTTTCAGCCCCTCTGTTTCTCGCCCTCTGTTTCAGCCCCTCTGTTTCTCGCCCTCTGTTTCAGCCCCTCTGTTTCAGTCCCTCTGTTTCAGCCCCTCTGTTTGTGCCCCTCTGTTTCAGCCCCTCTGTTTCACGCCCTCTGTTTCAGCCCCACTGTTTCAGCCCCTCTGTTTCTCGCCCTCTGTTTCAGCCCCTCTGTTTCACCCCCTCTGTATCAGCCCCTCTGTTTCAGCCCCTCTGTTTCTCGCCCTCTGTTTCTCGCCCTCTGTTTCTCGCCCTCTGTTTCTCGATCTCTGTTTCTCGCCCTCTGTTTCTCGCCCTCTGTTTCAGCCCCTCTGTTTCAGCCCCTCTGTTTCAGCCCCTCTGTTTCAGACCCTCTGTTTCTCGCCCTCTGTTTCTCGCCCTCTGTTTCAGACGCTCTGTTTCTCGCTGTCTGTTTCTCGCCCTCTGTTTCTCGCCCTCTGTTTCAGCCCCTCTGTTTCAGCCCCTCTGTTTCAGCCCCTCTGTTTCTCGCCCTCTGTTTCTCGCCCACTGTTTCTCGCCCTCTGTTTCAGCCCCTCTGTTTCAGCCCCTCTGTTTCAGCCCCTATGTTTCAGCCCCTCTGTTTCTCGCCCTCTGTTTCTCGCCCTCTGTTTCTTGCCCTCTGTTTCTCGCTCTCTGTTTCTCGCCCTCTGTTTCTCGCCCTCTGTTTCAGCCCCTCTGTTTCAGCCCCTGTGTTTCAGCCCCTCTGTTTCTCGCCCTCTGTTTCAGCTCCTCTGTTTCTCGCCCTCTGTTTCTCGCCCACTGTTTCTCGCCCTCTGTTTCAGCCCCTCTGTTTCAGCCCCTCTGTTTCAGCCACTCTGTTTCAGCCCCTCTGTTTCTCGTCCTCTGTTTCTCGCCCTCTGTTTCTCGCCCTCTGTTTCTCGCTCTCTGTTTCTCGCCCTCTGTTTCTCGCCCTCTGTTTCAGCCCCTCTGTTTCAGCCCCTCTGTTTCAGCCACTCTGTTTCAGCCCCTCTGTTTCTCGCCCTCTGTTTCAGACCCTCTGTTTCAGCCCCTCAGTATCAGCCCCTCTCTTTCAGCCCCTCTGTTTCTCGCCCTCTGTTTCTCGCCCTCTGTTTCAGCCCCTCTGTTTCAGCCCCTCTGTTCCAGCCCCTCTGTTTCTCGCCCTCTGTTTCTCGCCCTCTGTTTCAGCCCCTCTGTTTCAGCCACACTGTATCAGCCCATCTGTTTCAGCCCCTCTGTTTCAGCCCCTCTGTTTCAGCCCCTCTGTTTCAGCCCCTCTGTTTCTCGCCCTCTGTTTCTCGCCCTCTGTTTCATCCCCTCTGTTTCTCGCCCACTGTTTCAGCCCCTCTGTTTCTTGCCATCTGTTTCAGCCCCTCTGTTTCAGCCCCTCTGTTTCTCGACCTCTGTTTCAGCCCCTCTGTTTCAGCCCCTCTGTTTCAGCCCCTCTGTTTCAGCCCCTCTGTTTCTCGCCCTCTGTTTCTCGCCCTCTGTTTCAGCCCCTCTGTTTCAGCCCCTCTGTTTCAGCCCCTCTGTTTCTCGCCCTCTGGTTTCTCGCCCTCTGTTTCTCGCCCTCTGTTTCTCGAGCTCTGTTTCTCGCCCTCTGTTTCTCGCCCTCTGTTTCAGCCCCTCTGTTTCAGCCCCTCTGTTTCAGCCCCTCTGTTTCAGCCCCTCTGTTTCAGCCCCTCAGTTTCTCGCCCTCTGTTTCTCGCCCTCTGTTTCAGACGCTCTGTTTCTCGCTAACTGTTTCTCGCCCTCTGTTTCTCGCCCTCTGTTTCAGCCCCTCTGTTTCAGCCCCTCTGTTTCAGCCCCTCTGTTTCAGCCCCTCTGTTTCTC
Source organism: Stegostoma tigrinum (assembly GCF_030684315.1). NCBI lineage: Eukaryota > Metazoa > Chordata > Chondrichthyes > Orectolobiformes > Stegostomatidae > Stegostoma > Stegostoma tigrinum. The sequence continues at coordinate 2,456,380 of NW_026728047.1, read as the reverse complement.
GCCATCTGTTTCAGCCCCTCTGTTTCAGCCCCTCTGTTTCTCGCCCTCTGTTTCAGCCCCTCTGTTTCAGCCCCTCTGTTTCAGCCCCTCCGTTTCAGCACCTCTGTTTCTCGCCCTTTGTTTCTCGCCCTCTGTTTCAGCCCCTCTGTTTCTCGCCCTCTGTTTCAGCCCCTCTGTTTCTCGCCCTCTGTTTCAGCCCCTCTGTTTCAGTCCCTCTGTTTCAGCCCCTCTGTTTGTGCCCCTCTGTTTCAGCCCCTCTGTTTCACGCCCTCTGTTTCAGCCCCTCTATTTCAGCCCCTCTGTTTCTCGCCCTCTGTTTCAGCCCCTCTGTTTCAGCCCCTCTGTATCAGCCCCTCTGTTTCAGCCACTCTGTTTCTCGCCCTCTGTTTGTCGCCCTCTGTTTCAGCCCCTCTGTTTCAGCCCCTCTGTTTCAGCCCCTCTGTTTCAGCCCCTCTGTTTCAGCCCCACTGTTTCTCGCCCTCTGCTTCTCGCTCTCTGTTTCTCGCCCTCTGTTTCTCGCCCTCTGTTTCAGTCCCTCTGTTTCAGCCCCTCTGTTTCAGACCCTCTGTTTCAGCCCCTCTGTTTCTCTCCCTCTGTTTCTTTCCCTCTGTTTCTCGCCCTCTGTTTCAGCCCCTCTGTTTCAGTCCCTCTGTTTCAGCCTCTCTGTTTCAGCCCCTCTGTTTCAGCCCCTCTGTTTCTCGCCCTCTGTTTCAGCCCCTCTGTTTCACCCCCTCTGTTTGTCGCCCTCAGTTTCAGCCCCTCTGTTTCAGCCCCTCTGTTTCTCGCCCTCTGTTTCAGCCCCTCTGTTTCAGCCCCTCTGTTTCAGCCCCTCTGTTTCTCGCCCTCTGTTTCTCGCCCTCTGTTTCTCGCCCTCTGTTTCTCGCTCTCTGTTTCTCGCCCTCTGTTTCTCGCCCTCTGTTTCAGCCCCTCTGTTTCAGCCCCTCTGTTTCAGCCCCTCTGTTTCAGCCCCTCTGTTTCAGCCCCTCTGTTTCTCGCCCTCTGTTTCAGACCCTCTGTTTCAGCTCCTCAGTATCAGCCCCTCTCTTTCAGCCCCTCTGTTTCTCGCCCTCTGTTTCTCGCCCTCTGATTCTGGCCCTCTGTTTCTCGCCCACTGTTTCAGCCCCTCTGTTTCAGCCCCACTGTATCAGCCCATCTATTTCAGCCCCTCTGTTTCAGCCCCTCTGTTTCAGCCCCTCTGTTTCAGCCCCTCTGTTTCTCGCCCTCTGTTTCTCGCCCTCTGATTCTCGCCCTCTGTTTCATCCCCTCTGTTTCTCGCCCACTGTTTCAGCCCCTCTGTTTCTAGCCATCTGTTTCAGCCCCTCTGTTTCAGCCCCTCTGTTTCTCGACCTCTGTTTCAGCCCCTCTGTTTCAGCCCCTCTGTTTCAGCCCCTCTGTTTCTCGCCCTCTGTTTCTCGCCCTCTGTTTCAGCCCCTCTGTTTCAGCCCCAATGTTTCAGCCCCTCTGTTTCTCGCCCTCTGTTTCTCGCCCTCTGTTTCTCGCCCTCTGTTTCTCGATCTCTGTTTCTCGCCCTCTGTTTCTCGCCCTCTGTTTCAGCCCCTCTGTTTCAGCCCCTCTGTTTCAGCCCCTCTGTTTCAGCCCCTCTGTTTCAGCCCCTCTGTTTCTCGCCCTCTGTTTCTCGCCCTCTGTTTCAGACGCTCTGTTTCTCGCTCTCTGTTTCTCGCCCTCTGTTTCTCGCCCTCTGTTTCAGCCCCTCTGTTTCAGCCCCTCTGTTTCAGCCCCTCTGTTTCTCGCCCTCTTTTTCTCGCCCACTGTTTCTCGCCCTCTGTTTCAGCCCCTCTGTTTCAGCCCCTCTGTTTCAGCCCCTCTGTTTCAGCCCCTCTGTTTCTCGCCCTCTGTTTCTCGCCCTCTGTTTCTTGCCCTCTGTTTCTCGCTCTCTGTTTCTCGCCCTCTGTTTCTCGCCCTATGTTTCAGCCCCTCTGTTTCAGCCCCTCTGTTTCAGCCCCTCTGTTTCTCGCCCTCTGTTTCAGCTCCTCTGTTTCTCGCCCTCTGTTTCTCGCCCACTGTTTCTCGCCCTCTGTTTCAGCCCCTCTGTTTCAGCCCCTCTGTTTCAGCCACTCTGTTTCAGCCCCTCTGTTTCTCGCCCTCTGTTTCTCGCACTCTGTTTCAGCCCCTCTGTTTCAGCCCCTCTGTTTCAGCCCCTCTGTTTAAGCCGCTCTGTTTCTCGCCCTCTGTTTCTCGCCCTCTGTTTCAGCCCCTCTGTTTCAGCCTCTCAGTTTCAGCCCCTCTGTTTCTCCCCCTCTGTTTCAGCACCTCTGTTTCTCGCCCTCTCTTTCAGCCCCTCTCTTTCTCGCCCACTGTTGCAGACCCTCTGTATCTCGCCCTCTGTTTCAGCCCCTCTGTTTCAGCCCCTCTGTTTCAGTCCCTCTGTTTCAGCCCCTCTGTTTCTCGCCATCTGTTTCAGCCCCTCTGTTTCAGCCCCTCTGTTTCTCGCCCTCTGTTTCAGCCCCTCTGTTTCAGCCCCTCTGTTTCAGCCCCTCCGTTTCAGCACCTCTGTTTCTCGCCCTTTGTTTCTCGCCCTCTGTTTCAGCCCCTCTGTTTCTCGCCCTCTGTTTCAGCCCCTCTGTTTCTCGCCCTCTGTTTCAGCCCCTCTGTTTCAGTCCCTCTGTTGCAGCCCCTCTGTTTGTGCCCCTCTGTTTCAGCCCCTCTGTTTCACGCCCTCTGTTTCAGCCCCTCTGTTTCAGCCCCTCTGTTTCTCGCCCTCTGTTTCAGCCCCTCTGTTTCACCCCCTCTGTATCAGCCCCTCTGTTTCAGCCCCTCTGTTTCTCGCCCTCTGTTTGTCGCCCTCTGTTTCAGCCCCTCTGTTTCAGCCCCTCTGTTTCAGCCCCTCTGTTTCAGCCCCACTGTTTCTCGCCCTCTGCTTCTCGCTCTCTGTTTCTCGCCCTCTGTTTCTCGCCCTCTGTTTCAGTCCCTCTGTTTCAGCCCCTCTGTTTCAGCCCCTCTGTTTCAGCCCCTCTGTTTCTCGCCCTCTGTTTCTTTCCCTCTGTTTCTCGCCCTCTGTTTCAGCCCCTCTGTTTCAGTCCCTCTGTTTCAGCCTCTCTGTTTCAGCCCCTCTGTTTCAGCCCCTCTGTTTCTCGCCCTCTGTTTCAGCCCCTCTGTTTCACCCCCTCTGTTTCTCGCCCTCAGTTTCAGCCCCTCTGTTTCAGCCCCTCTGTTTCAGCCACTCTGTTTCAGCCCCTCTGTTTCTCGCCCTCTGTTTCTCGCCCTCTGTTTCAGCCCCTCTGTTTCAGCCCCTCTGTTTCAGCCCCTCTGTTTCTCGCCCTCTGTTTCTCGCCCTCTGTTCTCGCCCTCTGTTTCTCGCTCTCTGTTTCTCGCCCTCTGTTTCTCGCCCTCTGTTTCAGCCCCTCTGTTTCAGCCCCTCTGTTTCAGCCCCTCTGTTTCAGCCCCTCTGTTTCAGCCCCTCTTTTTCTCGCCCTCTGTTTCAGACCCTCTGTTTCAGCCCCTCAGTATCAGCCCCTCTCTTTCAGCCCCTCTGTTTCTCGCCCTCTGTTTCTCGCCCTCTGTTTCTGGCCCTCTGTTTCTCGCCAACTGTTTCAGCCCCTCTGTTTCAGCCCCACTGTATCAGCCCATCTATTTCAGCCCCTCTGTTTCAGCCCCTCTGTTTCAGCCCCTCTGTTTCTCGCCCTCTGTTTCTCGCCCTCTGATTCTCGCCCTCTGTTTCATCCCCTCTGTTTCTCGCCCACTGTTTCAGCCCCTCTGTTTCTCGCCATCTGTTTCAGCCCCTCTGTTTCAGCCCCTCTGTTTCTCGACCTCTGTTTCAGCCCCTCTGTTTCAGCCCCTCTGTTTCAGCCCCTCTGTTTCAGCCCCTCTGTTTCTCGCCCTCTGTTTCTCGCCCTCTGTTTCAGCCCCTCTGTTTCAGCCCCTCTGTTTCAGCCCCTCTGTTTCTCGCCCTCTGTTTCTCGCCCTCTGTTTCTCGCCCTCTGTTTCTCGATCTCTGTTTCTCGCCCTCTGTTTCTCGCCCTCTGTTTCAGCCCCTCTGTTTCAGCCCCTCTGTTTCAGCCCCTCTGTTTCAGCCCCTCTGTTTCATACCCTCTGTTTCTCGCCCTCTGTTTCTCGCCCTCTGTTTCAGCCCCTCTGTTTCAGGCTCTCTGTTTCTCGCCCTCTGTTTCTCGCCCTCTGTTTCAGCCCCTCTGTTTCAGCCCCTCTGTTTCAGCCCCTCTGTTTCTCGCCCTCTGTTTCTCGCCCACGGTTTCTCGCCCTCTGATTCAGCCCCTCTGTTTCAGCCCCTCTGTTTCAGCCCCTCTGTTTCAGCCCCTCTGTTTCTCGCCCTCTGTTTCTCGCCCTCTGTTTCTTGCCCTCTGTTTCTCGCTCTCTGTTTCTCGCCCTCTGTTTCTCGCCCTCTGTTTCAGCCCCTCTGTTTCAGCCCCTGTGTTTCAGCCCCTCTGTTTCTCGCCCTCTGTTTCAGCTCCTCTGTTTCTCGCCCTCGGTTTCTCGCCCACTGTTTCTCGCCCTCTGTTTCAGCCCCTCTGTTTCAGCCCCTCTTTTTCAGCCACTCTGTTTCAGCCCCTCTGTTTCTCGCCCTCTGTTTCTCGCCCTCTGTTTCAGCCCCTCTGTTTCAGCCCCTCTGTTTCAGCCCCTCTGTTTCTCGCCCTCTGTTTCTCGACCTCTGTTTCTCGCCCTCTGTTTCTCGCTCTCTGTTTCTCGCCCTCTGTTTCTCGCCCTCTGTTTCAGCCCCTCTGTTTCAGCCCCTCTGTTTCAGCCCCTCTGTTTCAGCCACTCTGTTTCAGCCCCTCTGTTTCTCGCCCTCTGTTTCAGACCCTCTGTTTCAGCCCCTCAGTATCAGCCCCTCTCTTTCAGCCCCTCTGTTTCTCGCCCTCTGTTTCTCGCCCTCTGTTTCAGCCCCTCTGTTTCAGCCCCTCTGTTCCAGCCCCTCTGTTTCTCGCCCTCTGTTTCTCGCCCTCTGTTTCAGCCCCTCTGTTTCAGCCCCACTGTATCAGCCCATCTGTTTCAGCCCCTCTGTTTCAGCCCCTCTGTTTCAGCCCCTCTGTTTCAGCCCCTCTGTTTCTCGCCCTCTGTTTCTCGCCCTCTGTTTCTCGCCCTCTGTTTCATCCCCTCTGTTTCTCGCCCACTGTTTCAGCCCCTCTGTTTCTTGCCATCTGTTTCAGCCCCTCTGTTTCAGCCCCTCTGTTTCTCGACCTCTGTTTCAGACCCTCTGTTTCAGCCTCTCTGTTTCAGCCCCTCTGTTTCAGCCCCTCTGTTTCTCGCCCTCTGTTTATCGCCCTCTGTTTCAGCCCCTCTGTTTCAGCCCCTCTGTTTCAGCCCCTCTGTTTCTCGCCCTCTGTTTCTCGCCCTCTGTTTCTCGCCCTCTGTTTCTCGAGCTCTGTTTCTCGCCCTCTGTTTCAGCCCCTCTGTTTCAGCCCCTCTGTTTCAGCCCCTCTGTTTCAGCCCCTCTGTTTCAGCCCCTCTGTTTCTCGCCCTCTGTTTCTCGCCCTCTGTTTCAAACGCTCTGTTTCTCGCTAACTGTTTCTCGCCCTCTGTTTCTCGCCCTCTGTTTCAGCCCCTCTGTTTCAGCCCCTCTGTTTCAGCCCCTCTGTTTCAGCCCCTCTGTTTCTCGCCATCTGTTTCAGCCCCTCTGTTTCAGCCCCTCTGTTTCTCGCTCTCTGTTTCAGCCCCTCTGTTTCAGCCCCTCTGTTTCAGCCCCTCCGTTTCAGCACCTCTGTTTCTCGCCCTTTGTTTCTCGCCCTCTGTTTCAGCCCCTCTGTTTCTCGCCCTCTGTTTCAGCCCCTCTGTTTCTCGCCCTCTGTTTCAGCCCCTCTGTTTCAGTCCCTCTGTTTCAGCCCCTCTGTTTGTGCCCCTCTGTTTCAGCCCCTCTGTTTCACGCCCTCTGTTTCAGCCCCTCTGTTTCAGCCCCTCTGTTTCTCGCCCTCTGTTTCAGCCCCTCTGTTTCAGCCCCTCTGTATCAGCCCCTCTGTTTCAGCCACTCTGTTTCTCGCCCTCTGTTTGTCGCCCTCTGTTTCAGCCCCTCTGTTTCAGCCCCTCTGTTTCAGCCCCTCTGTTTCAGCCCCTCTGTTTCAGCCCCACTGTTTCTCGCCCTCTGCTTCTCGCTCTCTGTTTCTCGCCCTCTGTTTCTCGCCCTCTGTTTCAGTCCCTCTGTTTCAGCCCCTCTGTTTCAGACCCTCTGTTTCAGCCCCTCTGTTTCTCGCCCTCTGTTTCTTTCCCTCTGTTTCTCGCCCTCTGTTTCAGCCCCTCTGTTTCGGTCCCTCTGTTTCAGCCTCTCTGTTTCAGCCCCTCTGTTTCAGCCCCTCTGTTTCTCGCCCTCTGTTTCAGCCCCTCTGTTTCACCCCCTCTGTTTGTCGCCCTCAGTTTCAGCCCCTCTGTTTCAGCCCCTCTGTTTCTCGCCCTCTGTTTCAGCCCCACTGTTTCAGCCCCTCTGTTTCAGCCCCTCTGTTTCTCGCCCTCTGTTTCTCGCCCTCTGTTTCTCGCCCTCTGTTTCTCGCTCTCTGTTTCTCGCCCTCTGTTTCTCGCCCTCTGTTTCAGCCCTTCTGTTTCAGCCCCTCTGTTTCAGCCCCTCTGTTTCAGCCCCTCTGTTTCAGCCCCTCTGTTTCTCGCCCTCTGTTTCAGACCCTCTGTTTCAGCTCCTCTGTATCAGCCCCTCTCTTTCAGCCCCTCTGTTTCTCGCCCTCTGTTTCTCGCCCTCTGTTTCTGGCCCTCTGTTTCTCGCCCACTGTTTCAGCCCCTCTGTTTCAGCCCCACTGTATCAGCCAAATATTTCAGCCCCTCTGTTTCAGCCCCTCTGTTTCAGCCCCTCTGTTTCAGCCCCTCTGTTTCTCGCCCTCTGTTTCTCGCCCTCTGATTCTCGCCCTCTGTTTCATCCCCTCTGTTTCACGCCCACTGTTTCAGCCCCTCTGTTTCTAGCCATCTGTTTCAGCCCCTCTGTTTCAGCCCCTCTGTTTCTCGACCTCTGTTTCAGCCCCACTGTTTCAGCCCCTCTGTTTCAGCCCCTCTGTTTCAGCCCCTCTGTTTCTCGCCCTCTGTTTCTCGCCCTCTGTTTCAGCCCCTCTGTTTCAGCCCCTCTGTTTCAGCCCCTCTGTTTCTCGCCCTCTGTTTCTCGCCCTCTGTTTCTCGCCCTCTGTTTCTCGATCTCTGTTTCTCGCCCTCTGTTTCTCGCCCTCTGTTTCAGCCCCTCTGTTTCAGCCCCTCTGTTTCAGCCACTCTGTTTCAGCCCCTCTGTTTCAGCCCCTCTGTTTCTCGCCCTCTGTTTCTCGCCCTCTGTTTCAGACGCTCTGTTTCTCGCTCTCTGTTTCTCGCCCTCTGTTTCTCGCCCTCTGTTTCACCCCTCTGTTTCAGCCCCTCTGTTTCAGCCCCTCTGTTTCTCGCCCTCTGTTTCTCGCCCACTGTTTCTCGCCCTCTGTTTCAGCCCCTCTGTTTCAGCCCCTCTGTTTCAGCCCCTCTGTTTCAGCCCCTCTGTTTCTCGCCCTCTGTTTCTCGCCCTCTGTTTCTTGCCCTCTGTTTCTCGCTCTCTGTTTCTCGCCCTCTGTTTCTCGCCCTCTGTTTCAGCCCCTCTGTTTCAGCCCCTCTGTTTCAGCCCCTCTGTTTCTCGCCCTCTGTTTCAGCTCCTCTGTTTCTCGCCCTCTGTTTCTCGCCCTCTGTTTCAGCCCCTCTGTTTCAGCCCCTCTGTTTCAGCCCCTCTGTTTCAGCCCCACTGTTTCTCGCCCTCTGCTTCTCGCTCTCTGTTTCTCGCCCTCTGTTTCTCGCCCTCTGTTTCAGTCCCTCTGTTTCAGCCCCTCTGTTTCAGCCCCTCTGTTTCAGCCCCTCTGTTTCTCGCCCTCTGTTTCTTTCCCTCTGTTTCTCGCCCTCTGTTTCAGCCCCTCTGTTTCAGTCCCTCTGTTTCAGCCTCTCTGTTTCAGCCCCTCTGTTTCAGCCCCTCTGTTTCTCGCCCTCTGTTTCAGCCCCTCTGTTTCACCCCCTCTGTTTCTCGCCCTCAGTTTCAGCCCCTCTGTTTCAGCCCCTCTGTTTCAGCCACTCTGTTTCAGCCCCTCTGTTTCTCGCCCTCTGTTTCTCGCCCTCTGTTTCAGCCCCTCTGTTTCAGCCCCTCTGTTTCAGCCCCTCTGTTTCTCGCCCTCTGTTTCTCGCCCTCTGTTCTCGCCCTCTGTTTCTCGCTCTCTGTTTCTCGCCCTCTGTTTCAGCCCCTCTGTTTCAGCCCCTCTGTTTCAGCCCCTCTGTTTCAGCCCCTCTGTTTCAGCCCCTCTTTTTCTCGCCCTCTGTTTCAGCCCCTCTGTTTCAGCCCCTCTGTTTCAGCCCCTCTGTTTCAGCCCCTCTGTTTCAGCCCCTCTTTTTCTCGCCCTCTGTTTCAGACCCTCTGTTTCAGCCCCTCAGTATCAGCCCCTCTCTTTCAGCCCCTCTGTTTCTCGCCCTCTGTTTCTCGCCCTCTGTTTCTGGCCCTCTGTTTCTCGCCAACTGTTTCAGCCCCTCTGTTTCAGCCCCACTGTATCAGCCCATCTATTTCAGCCCCTCTGTTTCAGCCCCTCTGTTTCAGCCCCTCTGTTTCTCGCCCTCTGTTTCTCGCCCTCTGATTCTCGCCCTCTGTTTCATCCCCTCTGTTTCTCGCCCACTGTTTCAGCCCCTCTGTTTCTCGCCATCTGTTTCAGCCCCTCTGTTTCAGCCCCTCTGTTTCTCGACCTCTGTTTCAGCCCCTCTGTTTCAGCCCCTCTGTTTCAACCCCTCTGTTTCAGCCCCTCTGTATCTCGCCCTCTGTTTCTCGCCCTCTGTTTCAGCCCCTCTGTTTCAGCCCCTCTGTTTCAGCCCCTCTGTTTCTCGCCCTCTGTTTCTCGCCCTCTGTTTCTCGCCCTCTGTTTCTCGATCTCTGTTTCTCGCCCTCTGTTTCTCGCCCTCTGTTTCAGCCCCTCTGTTTCAGCCCCTCTGTTTCAGCCCCTCTGTTTCAGCCCCTCTGTTTCATACCCTCTGTTTCTCGCCCTCTGTTTCTCGCCCTCTGTTTCAGCCCCTCTGTTTCAGGCTCTCTGTTTCTCGCCCTCTGTTTCTCGCCCTCTGTTTCAGCCCCTCTGTTTCAGCCCCTCTGTTTCAGCCCCTCTGTTTCTCGCCCTCTGTTTCTCGCCCACTGTTTCTCGCCCTCTGATTCAGCCCCTCTGTTTCAGCCCCTCTGTTTCAGCCCCTCTGTTTCAGCCCCTCTGTTTCTCGCCCTCTGTTTCTCGCCCTCTGTTTCTTGCCCTCTGTTTCTCGCTCTCTGTTTCTCGCCCTCTGTTTCTCGCCCTCTGTTTCAGCCCCTCTGTTTCAGCCCCTGTGTTTCAGCCCCTCTGTTTCTCGCCCTCTGTTTCAGCTCCTCTGTTTCTCGCCCTCTGTTTCTCGCCCACTGTTTCTCGCCCTCTGTTTCAGCCCCTCTGTTTCAGCCCCTCTGTTTCAGCCACTCTGTTTCAGCCCCTCTGTTTCTCGCCCTCTGTTTCTCGCCCTCTGTTTCAGCCCCTCTGTTTCAGCCCCTCTGTTTCAGCCCCTCTGTTTCTCGCCCTCTGTTTCTCGCCCTCTGTTTCTCGCCCTCTGTTTCTCGCTCTCTGTTTCTCGCCCTCTGTTTCTCGCCCTCTGTTTCAGCCCCTCTGTTTCAGCCCCTCTGTTTCAGCCCCTCTGTTTCAGCCACTCTGTTTCAGCCCCTCTGTTTCTCGCCCTCTGTTTCAGACCCTCTGTTTCAGCCCCTCAGTATCAGCCCCTCTCTTTCAGCCCCTCTGTTTCTCGTCCTCTGTTTCTCGCCCTCTGTTTCAGCCCCTCTGTTTCAGCCCCTCTGTTCCAGCCCCTCTGTTTCTCGCCCTCTGTTTCTCGCCCTCTGTTTCAGCCCCTCTGTTTCAGCCCCACTGTATCAGCCCATCTGTTTCAGCCCCTCTGTTTCAGCCCCTCTGTTTCAGCCCCTCTGTTTCAGCCCCTCTGTTTCTCGCCCTCTGTTTCTCGCCCTCTGTTTCTCGCCCTCTGTTTCATCCCCTCTGTTTCTCGCCCACTGTTTCAGCCCCTCTGTTTCTTGCCATCTGTTTCAGCCCCTCTGTTTCAGCCCCTCTGTTTCTCGACCTCTGTTTCAGACCCTCTGTTTCAGCCCCTCTGTTTCAGCCCCTCTGTTTCAGCCCCTCTGTTTCTCGCCCTCTGTTTCTCGCCCTCTGTTTCAGCCGCTCTGTTTCAGCCCCTCTGTTTCAGCCCCTCTGTTTCTCGCCCTCTGTTTCTCGCCCTCTGTTTCTCGCCCTCTGTTTCTCGCCCTCTGTTTCAAACGCTCTGTTTCTCGCTAACTGTTTCTCGCCCTCTGTTTCTCGCCCTCTGTTTCAGCCCCTCTGTTTCAGCCCCTCTGTTTCAGCCCCTCTGTTTCAGCCCCTCTGTTTCTCGCCATCTGTTTCAGCCCCTCTGTTTCAGCCCCTCTGTTTCTCGCTCTCTGTTTCAGCCCCTCTGTTTCAGCCCCTCTGTTTCAGCCCCTCCGTTTCAGCACCTCTGTTTCACGCCCTTTGTTTCTCGCCCTCTGTTTCAGCCCCTCTGTTTCTCGCCCTCTGTTTCAGCCCCTCTGTTTCTCGCCCTCTGTTTCAGTCCCTCTGTTTCAGCCCCTCTGTTTGTGCCCCTCTGTTTCAGCCCCTCTGTTTCACGCCCTCTGTTTCAGCCCCTCTGTTTCAGCCCCTCTGTTTCTCGCCCTCTGTTTCAGCCCCTCTGTTTCAGCCCCTCTGTATCAGCCCCTCTGTTTCAGCCACTCTGTTTCTCGCCCTCTGTTTGTCGCCCTCTGTTTCAGCCCCTCTGTTTCAGCCCCTCTGTTTCAGCCCCTCTGTTTCAGCCCCTCTGTTTCAGCCCCACTGTTTCTCGCACTCTGCTTCTCGCTCTCTGTTTCTCGCCCTCTGTTTCTCGCCCTCTGTTTCAGTCCCTCTGTTTCAGCCCCTCTGTTTCAGACCCTCTGTTTCAGCACCTCTGTTTCTCGCCCTCTGTTTCTTTCCCTCTGTTTCTCGCCCTCTGTTTCAGCCCCTCTGTTTCGGTCCCTCTGTTTCAGCCTCTCTGTTTCAGCCCCTCTGTTTCAGCCCCTCTGTTTCTCGCCCTCTGTTTCAGCCCCTCTGTTTCACCCCCTCTGTTTGTCGCCCTCAGTTTCAGCCCCTCTGTTTCAGCCCCTCTGTTTCTCGCCCTCTGTTTCAGCCCCTCTGTTTCAGCCCCTCTGTTTCAGCCCCTCTGTTTCTCGCCCTCTGTTTCAGACCCTCTGTTTCAGCTCCTCAGTATCAGCCCCTCTCTTTCAGCCCCTCTGTTTCTCGCCCTCTGTTTCTCGCCCTCTGTTTCTGGCCCTCTGTTTCTCGCCCACTGTTTCAGCCCCTCTGTTTCAGCCCCACTGTATCAGCCCATCTATTTCAGCCCCTCTGTTTCAGCCCCTCTGTTTCAGCCAATCTGTTTCAGCCCCTCTGTTTCTCGCCCTCTGTTTCTCGCCCTCTGATTCTCGCCCTCTGTTTCATCCCCTCTGTTTCACGCCCACTGTTTCAGCCCCTCTGTTTCTAGCCATCTGTTTCAGCCCCTCTGTTTCAGCCCCTCTGTTTCTCGACCTCTGTTTCAGCCCCACTGTTTCAGCCCCTCTGTTTCAGCCCCTCTGTTTCAGCCCCTCTGTTTCTCGCCCTCTGTTTCTCGCCCTCTGTTTCAGCCCCTCTGTTTCAGCCCCTCTGTTTCAGCCCCTCTGTTTCTCGCCATCTGTTTCTCGCCCTCTGTTTCTCGCCCTCTGTTTCTCGATCTCTGTTTCTCGCCCTCTGTTTCTCGCCCTCTGTTTCAGCCCCTCTGTTTCAGCCCCTCTGTTTCAGCCCCTCTGTTTCAGCCCCTCTGTTTCAGCCCCTCTGTTTCTCGCCCTCTGTTTCTCGCCCTCTGTTTCAGACGCTCTGTTTCTCGCTCTCTGTTTCTCGCCCTCTGTTTCTCGCCCTCTGTTTCACCCCTCTGTTTCAGCCCCTCTGTTTCAGCCCCTCTGTTTCTCGCCCTCTGTTTCTCGCCCACTGTTTCTCGCCCTCTGTTTCAGCCCCTCTGTTTCAGCCCCTCTGTTTCAGCCCCTCTGTTTCAGCCCCTCTGTTTCTCGCCCTCTGTTTCTCGCCCTCTGTTTCTTGCCCTCTGTTTCTCGCTCTCTGTTTCTCGCCCTCTGTTTCTCGCCCTCTGTTTCAGCCCCTCTGTTTCAGCCCCTCTGTTTCAGCCCCTCTGATTCTCGCCCTCTGTTTCAGCTCCTCTGTTTCTCGCCCTCTGTTTCTCGCCCACTGTTTCTCGCCCTCTGTTTCAGCCCCTCTGTTTCAGCCCCTCTGTTTCAGCCACTCTGTTTCAGCCCCTCTGTTTCTCGCCCTCTGTTTCTCGCACTCTGTTTCAGCCCCTCTGTTTCAGCCCCTCTGTTTCAGCCCCTCTGTTTCTCGCCCTCTGTTTCTCGCCCTCTGTTTCTCGCCCTCTGTTTCTCGCTCTCTGTTTCTCGCCCTCTGTTTCAGCCCCTCTGTTTCAGCCCCTCTGTTTCAGCCCCTCTGTTTCAGCCCCTCTGTTTCAGCCCCTCTGTTTCTCGCCCTCTGTTTCAGACCCTCTGTTTCAGCCCCTCAGTATCAGCCCCTCTCTTTCAGCCCCTCTGTTTCTCGCCCTCTGTTTCTCGCCCTCTGTTTCTCGCCCACTGTTTCAGCCCCTCTGTTTCAGCCCCACTGTATCAGACCATCTGTTTCAGCCCCTCTGTTTCAGCCCCTCTGTTTCAGCCCCTCTGTTTCAGCCCCTCTGTTTCTCGCCCTCTGTTTCTCGCCCTCTGTTTCTCGCCCTCTGTTTAATCCCCTCTGTTTCTCGCCCACTGTTTCAGCCCCTCTGTTTCTTGCCATCTGTTTCAGCCCCTCTGTTTCAGCCCCTCTGTTTCTCGACCTCTGTTTCAGCCCCTCAGTTTCAGCCCCTCTTTTTCAGCCCCTCTGTTTCAGCCCCTCTGTTTCTCGCCCTCTGTTTCTTGCCCTCTGTTTCAGCCCCTCTGTTTCAGCCCCTCTGTTTCAGCCCCTCTGTTTCTCGCCCTCTGTTTCTCGCCCTCTGTTTCTCGCCCTCTGTTTCAGCCCCTCTGTTTCTCGCCCTCTGTTTCTCGCCCTCTGTTTCAGCCCCTGTGTTTCAGACCATCTTTTTCAGCCCCTCTCTTTCAGCCCCTCTGTTTCAGCCCCTCTGTTTCTCGCCCTCTGTTTCTCGCCCTCTGTTCCAGACGCTCTGTTTCTCGCTCACTGTTTCTCGCCCTCTGTTTCTCGCCCTCTGTTTCAGCCCCTCTGTTTCAGCCCCTCTGTTTCAGCCCCTCTGTTTCTCGCCCTCTGTTTCTCGCCCACTGTTTCTCGCCCTCTGTTTCAGCCCCTCTGTTTCAGCCTCTGTTTCAGCCCCTCTGTTTCAGCCCCTCTGTTTCTCGCCCTCTGTTTCTCGCCCTCTGTTTCTTGCCCTCTGTTTCTCGCTCTCTGTTTCTCGCCCTCTGTTTCTCGCCCTCTGTTTCAGCCCCTCTGTTTCAGCCCCTCTGTTTCAGCCCCTCTGTTTCTCGCCCTCTGTTTCAGCTCCTCTGTTTCTCGCCCTCTGTTTCTCGCCCACTGTTTCTCGCCCTCTGTTTCAGCCCCTCTGTTTCAGCCCCTCTGTTTCAGCCCCTCTGTTTCTCGCCCTCTGTTTCTCGCCCACTGTTTCTCGCCCTCTGTTTCAGCCCCTCTGTTTCAGCCCCTCTGTTTCAGCCCCTCTGTTTCAGCCCCTCTGTTTCAGCCCCTCTGTTTCTCGCCCTCTGTTTCTCGCCCTCTGTTTCAGCCCCTCTGTTTCAGCCCCTCTGTTTCAGCCCCTCTGTTTCTCGCCCTCTGTTTCTCGCCCTCTGTTTCTCGCCCTCTGTTTCTCGATCTCTGTTTCTCGCCCTCTGTTTCTCGCCCTCTGTTTCAGCCCCTCTGTTTCAGCCCCTCTGTTTCAGCCCCTCTGTTTCAGCCCCTCTGTTTCAGCCCCTCTGTTTCTCGCCCTCTGTTTCTCGCCCTCTGTTTCAGACGCTCTGTTTCTCGCTCTCTGTTTCTCGCCCTCTGTTTCTCGCCCTCTGTTTCAGCCCCTCTGTTTCAGCCCCTCTGTTTCAGCCCCTCTGTTTCTCGCCCTCTTTTTCTCGCCCACTGTTTCTCACCCTCTGTTTCAGCCCCTCTGTTTCAGCCCCTCTGTTTCAGCCCCTCTGTTTCTCGCCCTCTGTTTCTCGCCCTCTGTTTCTTGCCCTCTGTTTCTCGCTCTCTGTTTCTCGCCCTCTGTTTCTCGCCCTCTGTTTCAGCCCCTCTGTTTCAGCCCCTCTGTTTCAGCCCCTCTGTTTCTCGCCCTCTGTTTCAGCCCCTCTGTTTCTCGCCCTCTGTTTCTCGCCCACTGTTTCTCGCCCTCTGTTTCAGCCCCTCTGTTTCAGCCCCTCTGTTTCAGCCACTCTGTTTCAGCCCCTCTGTTTCTCGCCCTCTGTTTCTCGCACTCTGTTTCAGCCCCTCTGTTTCAGCCCCTCTGTTTCAGCCCCTCTGTTTCAGCCCCTCTGTTTAAGCCGCTCTGTTTCTCGCCCTCTGTTTCTCGCCCTCTGTTTCAGCCCCTCTGTTTCAGCCTCTCAGTTTCAGCCCCTCTGTTTCTCCCCCTCTGTTTCAGCACCTCTGTTTCTCGCCCTCTCTTTCAGCCCCTCTCTTTCTCGCCCACTGTTGCAGACCCTCTGTATCTCGCCCTCTGTTTCAGCCCCTCTGTTTCAGCCCCTCTGTTTCAGCCCCTCTGTTTCAGCCCCTCTGTTTCTCGCCACCTGTTTCAGCCCCTCTGTTTCAGCCCCTCTGTTTCTCGCCCTCTGTTTCAGCCCCTCTGTTTCAGCCCCTCTGTTTCAGCCCCTCCGTTTCAGCACCTCTGTTTCTCGCCCTTTGTTTCTCGCCCTCTGTTTCAGCCCCTCTGTTTCTCGCCCTCTGTTTCAGCCCCTCTGTTTCTCGCCCTCTGTTTCAGCCCCTCTGTTTCAGTCCCTCTGTTTCAGCCCCTCTGTTTGTGCCCCTCTGTTTCAGCCCCTCTGTTTCACGCCCTCTGTTTCAGCCCCTCTGTTTCAGCCCCTCTGTTTCTCGCCCTCTGTTTCAGCCCCTCTGTTTCACCCCCTCTGTATCAGCCCCTCTGTTTCAGCCCCTCTGTTTCTCGCCCTCTGTTTGTCGCCCTCTGTTTCAGCCCCTCTGTTTCAGCCCCTCTGTTTCAGCCCCTCTGTTTCAGCCCCACTGTTTCTCGCCCTCTGCTTCTCGCTCTCTGTTTCTCGCCCTCTGTTTCTCGCCCTCTGTTTCAGTCCCTCTGTTTCAGCCCCTCTGTTTCAGCCCCTCTGTTTCAGCCCCTCTGTTTCTCGCCCTCTGTTTCTTTCCCTCTGTTTCTCGCCCTCTGTTTCAGCCCCTCTGTTTCAGTCCCTCTGTTTCAGCCTCTCTGTTTCAGCCCCTCTGTTTCAGCCCCTCTGTTTCTCGCCCTCTGTTTCAGCCCCTCTGTTTCACCCCCTCTGTTTCTCGCCCTCAGTTTCAACCCCACTGTTTCAGCCCCTCTGTTTCAGCCACTCTGTTTCAGCCCCTCTGTTTCTCGCCCTCTGTTTCTCGCCCTCTGTTTCAGCCCCTCTGTTTCAGCCCCTCTGTTTCAGCCCCTCTGTTTCTCGCCCTCTGTTTCTCGCCCTCTGTTTCTCGCCCTCTGTTTCTCGCTCTCTGTTTCTCGCCCTCTGTTTCTCGCCCTCTGTTTCAGCCCCTCTGTTTCAGCCCCTCTGTTTCAGCCGCTCTGTTTCAGCCCCTGTGTTTCAGCCCCTCTGTTTCTCGCCCTCTGTTTCAGACCCTCTGTTTCAGCCCCTCAGTATCAGCCCCTCTCTTTCAGCCCCTCTGTTTCTCGCCCTCTGTTTCTCGCCCTCTGTTTCTGGCCCTCTGTTTCTCGCCAAATGTTTCAGCCCCTCTGTTTCAGCCCCACTGTATCAGCCCATCTATTTCAGCCCCTCTGTTTCAGCCCCTCTGTTTCTCGCACTCTGTTTCTCGCCCTCTCATTCTCGCCCTCTGTTTCATCCCCTCTGTTTCTCGCCCACTGTTTCAGCCCCTCTGTTTCTCGCCATCTGTTTCAGCCCCTCTGTTTCAGCCCCTCTGTTTCTCGACCTCTGTTTCAGCCCCTCTGTTTCAGCCCCTCTGTTTCAGCCCCTCTGTTTCAGCCCCTCTGTTTCTCGCCCTCTGTTTCTCGCCCTCTGTTTCAGCCCCTCTGTTTCAGCCCCTCTGTTTCAGCCCCTCTGTTTCTCGCCCTCTGTTTCTCGCCCTCTGTTTCTCGCCCTCTGTTTCTCGATCTCTGTTTCTCGCCCTCTGTTTCTCGCCCTCTGTTTCAGCCCCTCTGTTTCAGCCCCTCTGTTTCAGCCCCTCTGTTTCAGCCCCTCTGTTTCATACCCTCTGTTTCTCGCCCTCTGTTTCTCGCCCTCTGTTTCAGCCCCTCTGTTTCAGGCTCTCTGTTTCTCGCCCTTTGTTTCTCGCCCTCTGTTTCAGCCCCTCTGTTTCAGCCCCTCTGTTTCAGCCCCTCTGTTTCTCGCCCTCTGTTTCTCGCCCACTGTTTCTCGCCCTCTGTTTCAGCCCCTCTGTTTCAGCCCCTCTGTTTCAGCCCCTCTGTTTCAGCCCCTCTGTTTCTCGCCCTCTGTTTCTCGCAATCTGTTTCTTGCCCTCTGTTTCTCGTTCTCTGTTTCTCGCCCTCTGTTTCTCGCCCTCTGTTTCAGCCCCTCTGTTTCAGCCCCTGTGTTTCAGCCCCTCTGTTTCTCGCCCTCTGTTTCAGCTCCTCTGTTTCTCGCCCTCTGTTTCTCGCCCACTGTTTCTCGCCCTCTGTTTCAGGCTCTCTGTTTCTCGCCCTCTGTTTCTCGCCCTCTGTTTCAGCCCCTCTGTTTCAGTCCCTCTGTTTCAGCCCCTCTGTTTCTCGCCCTCTGTTTCTCGCCCACTGTTTCTCGCCCTCTGTTTCAGCCCCTCTGTTTCAGCCCCTCTGTTTCAGCCCCTCTGTTTCAGCCCCTCTGTTTCTCGCCCTCTGTTTCTCGCAATCTGTTTCTTGCCCTCTGTTTCTCGTTCTCTGTTTCTCGCCCTCTGTTTCTCGCCCTCTGTTTCAGCCCCTCTGTTTCAGCCCCTGTGTTTCAGCCCCTCTGTTTCTCGCCCTCTGTTTCAGCTCCTCTGTTTCTCGCCCTCTGTTTCTCGCCCACTGTTTCTCGCCCTCTGTTTCAGCCCCTCTGTTTCAGCCCCTCTGTTTCAGCCACTCTGTTTCAGCCCCTCTGTTTCTCGCCCTCTGTTTCTCGCCCTCTGTTTCAGCCCCTCTGTTTCAGCGCCTCTGTTTCAGCCCCTCTGTTTCTCGCCCTCTGTTTCTCGCCCTCTGTTTCTCGCCCTCTGTTTCTCGCTCTCTGTTTCTCGCCCTCTGTTTCTCGCCCTCTGTTTCAGCCCCTCTGTTTCAGCCCCTCTGTTTCAGCCCCTCTGTTTCAGCCCCTCTGTTCCCGCCCCTCTGTTTCTCGCCCTCTGTTTCTCGCCCTCTGTTTCAGCCCCTCTGTTTCAGCCCCACTGTATCAGCCCATCTGTTTCAGCCCCTCTGTTTCAGCCCCTCTGTTTCAGCCCCTCTGTTTCAGCCCCTCTGTTTCTCGCCCTCTGTTTCTCGCCCTCTGTTTCTCGCCCTCTGTTTCATCCCCTCTGTTTCTCGCCCACTGTTTCAGCCCCTCTGTTTCTTGCCATCTGTTTCAGCCCCTCTGTTTCAGCCCCTCTGTTTCTCGACCTCTGTTTCAGCCCCTCTGTTTCAGCCCCTCTGTTTCAGCCCCTCTGTTTCAGCCCCTCTGTTTCTCGCCCTCTGTTTCTCGCCCTCTGTTTCAGCCCCTCTGTTTCAGCCCCTCTGTTTCAGCCCCTCTGTTTCTCGCCCTCTGTTTCTCGCCCTCTGTTTCTCGCCCTCTGTTTGTCGAGCTCTGTTTCTCGCCCTCTGTTTCTCGCCCTCTGTTTCAGCCCCTCTGTTTCAGCCCCTCTGTTTCAGCCCCTCTGTTTCAGCCCCTCTGTTTCAGCCCCTCTGTTTCTCGCTCCCTGTTTCTCGCCATCTGTTTCAAACGCTCTGTTTCTCGCTAACTGTTTCTCGCCCTCTGTTTCTCGCCCTCTGTTTCAGCCCCTCTGTTTCAGCCCCTTTGTTTCAGCCCCTCTGTTTCAGCCCCTCTGTTTCTCGCCATCTGTTTCAGCCCCTCTGTTTCAGCCCCTCTGTTTCTCGCTCTCTGTTTCAGCCCCTCTGTTTCAGCCCCTCTGTTTCAGCCCCTCCGTTTCAGCACCTCTGTTTCCCGCCCTTTGTTTCTCGCCCTCTGTTTCAGCCCCTCTGTTTCTCGCCCTCTGGTTCAGCCCCTCTGTTTCTCGCCCTCTGTTTCAGCCCCTCTGTTTCAGTCCCTCTGTTTCAGCCCCTCTGTTTGTGCCCCTCTGTTTCAGCCCCTCTGTTTCACGCCCTCTGTTTCAGCCCCTCTGTTTCAGCCCCTCTGTTTCTCGCCCTCTGTTTCAGCCCCTCTGTTTGTCGCCCTCTGTTTCAGCCCCTCTGTTTCAGCCCCTCTGTTTCAGCCCCACTGTTTCAGCCCCTCTGTTTCAGCCCCACTGTTTCTCGCCCTCTGCTTCTCGCTCTCTGTTTCTCGCCCTCGGTTTCTCGCCCTCTGTTTCAGCCCCTCTGTTTCTCGCCCTCTGTTTCTTTCCCTCTGTTTCTCGCCCTCTGTTTCAGCCCCTCTGTTTCTCGCACTCTGTTTCTCGCCCTCTCATTCTCGCCCTCTGTTTCATCCCCTCTGTTTCTCGCCCACTGTTTCAGCCCCTCTGTTTCTCGCCATCTGTTTCAGACCCTCTGTTTCAGCCCCTCTGTTTCTCGACCTCTGTTTCAGCCCCTCTGTTTCAGCCCCTCTGTTTCAGCCCCTCTGTTTCAGCCCCTCTGTTTCTCGCCCTCTGTTTCTCGCCCTCTGTTTCAGCCCCTCTGTTTCAGCCCCTCTGTTTCAGCCCCTCTGTTTCTCGCCCTCTGTTTCTCGCCCTCTGTTTCTCGCCCTCTGTTTCTCGATCTCTGTTTCTCGCCCTCTGTTTCTCGCCCTCTGTTTCAGCCCCTCTGTTTCAGCCCCTCTGTTTCAGCCCCTCTGTTTCAGCCCCTCTGTTTCATACCCTCTGTTTCTCGCCCTCTGTTTCTCGCCCTCTGTTTCAGCCCCTCTGTTTCAGGCTCTCTGTTTCTCGCCCTCTGTTTCTCGCCCTCTGTTTCAGCCCCTCTGTTTCAGCCCCTCTGTTTCAGCCCCTCTGTTTCTCGCCCTCTGTTTCTCGCCCACTGTTTCTCGCCCTCTGTTTCAGCCCCTCTGTTTCAGCCCCTCTGTTTCAGCCCCTCTGTTTCAGCCCCTCTGTTTCTCGCCCTCTGTTTCTCGCAATCTGTTTCTTGCCCTCTGTTTCTCGCTCTCTGTTTCTCGCCCTCTGTTTCTCGCCCTCTGTTTCAGCCCCTCTGTTTCAGCCCCTGTGTTTCAGCCCCTCTGTTTCTCGCCCTCTGTTTCAGCTCCTCTGTTTCTCGCCCTCTGTTTCTCGCCCACTGTTTCTCGCCCTCTGATTCAGCCCCTCTGTTTCAGCCCCTCTGTTTCAGCCACTCTGTTTCAGCCCCTCTGTTTCTCGCCCTCTGTTTCTCGCCCTCTGTTTCAGCCCCTCTGTTTCAGCCCCTCTGTTTCAGCCCCTCTGTTTCTCGCCCTCTGTTTCTCGCCCTCTGTTTCTCGCCCTCTGTTTCTCGCTCTCTGTTTCTCGCCCTCTGTTTCTCGCCCTCTGTTTCAGCCCCTCTGTTTCAGCCCCTCTGTTTCAGCCC
Organism: Stegostoma tigrinum; assembly: GCF_030684315.1. NCBI lineage: Eukaryota > Metazoa > Chordata > Chondrichthyes > Orectolobiformes > Stegostomatidae > Stegostoma > Stegostoma tigrinum. The sequence continues at coordinate 2,436,658 of NW_026728047.1, read as the reverse complement.
CTCTGTTTCTGCCCCTCTGTTCCAGCCCCTCTGTTTCTCGCCCTCTGTTTCTCGCCCTCTGTTTCAGCCCCTCTGTTTCAGCCCCACTGTATCAGCCCATCTGTTTCAGCCCCTCTGTTTCAGCCCCTCTGTTTCAGCCCCTCTGTTTCAGCCCCTCTGTTTCTCGCCCTCTGTTTCTCGCCCTCTGTTTCTCTCCCTCTGTTTCATCCCCTCTGTTTCTCGCCCACTGTTTCAGCCCCTCTGTTTCTTGCCATCTGTTTCAGCCCCTCTGTTTCAGCCCCTCTGTTTCTCGACCTCTGTTTCAGCCCCTCTGTTTCAGCCCCTCTGTTTCAGCCCCTCTGTTTCAGCCCCTCTGTTTCTCGCCCTCTGTTTCTCGCCCTCTGTTTCAGCCCCTCTGTTTCAGCCCCTCTGTTTCAGCCCCTCTGTTTCTCGCACCTCTGATTCTCGCCCTCTGTTTCTCGCCCTCTGTTTCTCGAGCTCTGTTTCTCGCCCTCTGTTTCTCGCCCTCTGTTTCAGCCCCTCTGTTTCAGCCCCTCTGTTTCAGCCCCTCTGTTTCAGCCCCTCTGTTTCAGCCCCTCTGTTTCTCGCCCTCTGTTTCTCGCCATCTGTTTCAAACGCTCTGTTTCTCGCTAACTGTTTCTCGCCCTCTGTTTCTCGCCCTCTGTTTCAGCCCCTCTGTTTCAGCCCCTCTGTTTCAGCCCCTCTGTTTCAGCCCCTCTGTTTCTCGCCATCTGTTTCAGCCCCTCTGTTTCAGCCCCTCTGTTTCTCGCTCTCTGTTTCAGCCCATCTGTTTCAGCCCCTCTGTTTCAGCCCCTCCGTTTCAGCACCTCTGTTTCCCGCCCTTTGTTTCTCGCCCTCTGTTTCAGCCCCTCTGTTTCTCGCCCTCTGTTTCAGCCCCTCTGTTTCTCGCCCTCTGTTTCAGCCCCTCTGTTTCAGTCCCTCTGTTTCAGCCCCTCTGTTTGTGCCCCTCTGTTTCAGCCCCTCTGTTTCACGCCCTCTGTTTCAGCCCCTCTGTTTCAGCCCCTCTGTTTCTCGCCCTCTGTTTCAGCCCCTCTGTTTGTCGCCCTCTGTTTCAGCCCCTCTGTTTCAGCCCCTCTGTTTCACCCCCTCTGTTTCAGCCCCTCTGTTTCAGCCCCACTGTTTCTCGCCCTCTGCTTCTCGCTCTCTGTTTCTCGCCCTCTGTTTCTCGCCCTCTGTTTCAGTTCCTCTGTTTCAGCCCCTCTGTTTCAGACCCTCTGTTTCAGCCCCTCTGTTTCTCGCCCTCTGTTTCTTTCCCTCTGTTTCTCGCCCTCTGTTTCAGCCCCTCTGTTTCAGTCCCTCTGTTTCAGCCTCACTGTTTCAGCCCCTCTGTTTCAGCCCCTCTGTTTCTCGCCCTCTGTTTCAGCCCCTCTGTTTCACCCCCTCTGTTTCTCGCCCTCTGTTTCAGCCCCTCTGTTTCAGCCCCTCTGTTTCAGCCCCTCTGTTTCTCGCCCTCTGTTTCTCGCCCTCTGTTTCTCGCCCTCTGTTTCTCGCTCTCTGTTTCTCGCCCTCTGTTTCTCGCCCTCTGTTTCAGCCCCTCTGTTTCAGCCCCTCTGTTTCAGCCCCTCTGTTTCAGCCCCTCTGTTTCAGCCCCTCTGTTTCTCGCCCTCTGTTTCAGACCCTCTGTTTCAGCTCCTCAGTATCAGCCCCTCTCTTTCAGCCCCTCTGTTTCTCGCCCTCTGTTTCTCGCCCTCTGTTTCTGGCCCTCTGTTTCTCGCCCACTGTTTCAGCCCCTCTGTTTCAGCCCCACTGTATCAGCCCATCTATTTCAGCCCCTCTGTTTCAGCCCCTCTGTTTCAGCCCCTCTGTTTCAGCCCCTCTGTTTCTCGCCCTCTGTTTCTCGCCCTCTGATTCTCGCCCTCTGTTTCATCCCCTCTGTTTCACGCCCACTGTTTCAGCCCCTCTGTTTCTAGCCATCTGTTTCAGCCCCTCTGTTTCAGCCCCTCTGTTTCTCGACCTCTGTTTCAGCCCCACTGTTTCAGCCCCTCTGTTTCAGCCCCTCTGTTTCAGCCCCTCTGTTTCAGCCCCTCTGTTTCAGCCCTTCTGTTTCTCGCACTCTGTTTCTCGCCCTCTGTTTCATCCCCTCTGTTTCAGCCCCTCAGTTCCAGCCCCTCTGTTTCTCGCCCTCTGTTTCAGCACCTCTGTTTCTCGCCCTCTCTTTCAGCCCCTCTCTTTCTCGCCCTCTGTTGAAGACCCTCTGTTTCAGCCCCTCTGTTTCAGCCCCTCTGTTTCAGCCCCTCTGTTTCAGACCCTCTGTTTCTCGCCCTCTGATTCTCGCCCTCTGTTTCAGCCCCTCTGTTTCAGCCCCTCTGTATCAGGTCCTCTGTTTCTCGCCCTCTGTTTGAGCCCCTCTGTTTCAGCCCCTCTGTTTCAGCCCCTCTGTTTCAGCCCCTCTGTTTCAGCCCCTCTGTTTCTCGCCCTCTGTTTGAGCCCCTCTGTTTCAGCCCCTCTGTTTCAGCCACTCTGATTCAGCCCCTCTGTTTCTCGCCCTCTGTTTCTCGCACTCTGTTTCAGCCCCTCTGTTTCAGCCCCTCTGTTTCAGCCCCTCTGTTTCTCGCCCTCTGTTTCTCGCCCTCTGTTTCTCGCCCTCTGTTTCTCGCTCTCTGTTTCTCGCCCTCTGTTTCAGCCCCTCTGTTTCAGCCCCTCTGTTTCAGCCCCTCTGTTTCAGCCCCTCTGTTTCTCGCCCTCTGTTTCAGACCCTCTGTTTCAGCCCCTCAGTATCAGCCCCTCTCTTTCAGCCCCTCTGTTTCTCGCCCTCTGTTTCTCGCTCTCTGTTTCTCGCCCTCTGTTTCTCGCCCACTGTTTCAGCCCCTCTGTTTCAGCCCCACTGTATCAGACCGTCTGTTTCAGCCCCTCTGTATCAGCCCCTCTGTTTCAGCCCCTCTGTTTCAGCCCCTCTGTTTCTCGCCCTCTGTTTCTCGCCCTCTGTTTCTCGCCCTCTGTTTAATCCCCTCTGTTTCTCGCCCACTGTTTCAGCCCCTCTGTTTCTTGCCATCTGTTTCAGCCCCTCTGTTTCAGCCCCTCTGTTTCTCGACCTCTGTTTCAGCCCCTCTGTTTCAGCCCCTCTGTTTCAGCCCCTCTGTTTCAGCCCCTCTGTTTCTCGCCCTCTGTTTCTCGCCCTCTGTTTCAGCCCCTCTGTTTCAGCCCCTCTGTTTCAGCCCCTCTGTTTCTCGCCCTCTGTTTCTCGCCCTCTGTTTCTCGCCCTCTGTTTCTCGAGCTCTGTTTCTCGCCCTCTGTTTCTCGCCCTCTGTTTCAGCCCCTCTGTTTCAGCCCCTCTGTTTCAGCCCCTCTGTTTCAGCCCCTCTGTTTCAGCCCCTCTGTTTCTCGCCCTCTGTTTCTCGCCCTCTGTTTCAGACGCTCTGTTTCTCGCTCACTGTTTCTCGCCCTCTGTTTCTCGCCCTCTGTTTCAGCCCCTCTGTTTCAGCCCCTCTGTTTCAGCCCCTCTGTTTCTCGCCCTCTGTTTCTCGCCCACTGTTTCTCGCCCTCTGTTTCAGCCCCTCTGTTTCAGCCCCTCTGTTTCAGCCCCTCTGTTTCAGCCCCTCTGTTTCTCGCCCTCTGTTTCTCGCCCTCTGTTTCTTGCCCTCTGTTTCTCGCTCTCTGTTTCTCGCCCTCTGTTTCTCGCCCTCTGTTTCAGCCCCTCTGTTTCAGCCCCTCTGTTTCATCCCCTCTGTTTCTCGCCCTCTGTTTCAGCTCCTCTGTTTCTCGCCCTCTGTTTCTCGCCCACTGTTTCTCGCCCTCTGTTTCAGCCCCTCTGTTTCAGCCCCTCTGTTTCTCGCCCTCTGTTTCTCGCCCACTGTTTCTCGACCTCTGTTTCAGCCCCTTTGTTTCAGCCCCTCTTTTTCAGCCCCTCTGTTTCGGCCCCTCTGTATCTCGCCCTCTGTTTCTCGCCCTCTGTTTCTTGCCCTCTGTTTCTCGCCCTCTGTTTCAGCCCCTCTGTTTCAGCCCCTCTGTTTCAGCCCCTCTGTTTCAGCCCCTCTGTTTCAGCCCCTCTGTTTCTCGCCCTCTGTTTCTCGCCCTCTGTTTCAGCCCCTCTGTTTCTCGCTCTCTGTTTCTCGCCCTCTGTTTCTCGCCCTCTGTATCAGCCCCTCTGTTTCAGCCCCTCTGTTTCAGCCCCTCTGTTTCTCGCCCTCTGTTTCTCGCACACTGTTTCTCGCCCTCTGTTTCAGCCCCTCTGTTTCAGCCCCTCTGTTTCAACCCCTCTGTTTCAGCCCCTCTGTTTCTCGCCCTCTGTTTCTCGCCCTCTGTTTCTTGCCCTCTGTTTCTCGCTCTCTGTTTCTCGCCCTCTGTTTCTCGCCCTCTGTTTCAGCCCCTCTGTTTCAGCCCCTCTGTTTCAGCCCCTCTGTTTCTCGCCATCTGTTTCAGCCCCTCTGTTTCTCGCCCTCTGTTTCTCGCCCACTGTTTCTCGCCCTCTGTTTCAGCCCCTCTGTTTCAGCCCCTCTGTTTCAGCCCCTCTGTTTCTCGCCCTCTGTTTCTCGCCCACTGTTTCTCGCCCTCTGTTTCAGCCCCTCTGTTTCAGCCCCTCTGTTTCAGCCCCTCTGTTTCAGCCCCTCTGTTTCTCGCCCTCTGTTTCTCGCCCTCTGTTTCTTGCCCTCTGTTTCTCGCTCTCTGTTTCTCGCCCTCTGTTTCAGCCCCTCTGTTTCAGCCCCTCTGTTTCAGCCCCTCTGTTTCTCGCCCTCTGTTTCTCGCCCTCTGTTTCTCGCCCTCAGTTTCAGCCCCTCTCTTTCAGCCCCTTTGTTTCAGCCCCTCTGTTTCTGCCCCTCTGTTTCACGCCCACTGTTTCTCGTCCTCTGTTTCAGCCCCTCTGTTTCAACCCCTCTGTTTCAGCCCCTCTGTTTCTCGCCCTCTGTTTCAGCCCCTCTGTTTCTCGCCCTCTGTTTCTCGCCCTCTGTTTCAGACGCTCTGTTTCTCGCTCTCTGTTTCTCGCCCTCTGTTTCTCGCCCTCTGTTTCAGCCCCTCTGTTTCAGCCCCTCTGTTTCAGCCCCTCTGTTTCTCGCCCTCTGTTTCTCGCCCACTGTTTCTCGCCCTCTGTTTCAGCCCCTCTGTTTCAGCCCCTCTGTTTCAGCCCCGCTGTTTCAGCCCCTAAGTTTCTCGCCCACTGTTTCTCGCCCTCTGTTTCTTGCCCTCTGTTTCTCGCTCTCTGTTTCTCGCCCTCTGTTTCTCGCCCTCTGTTTCAGCCCCTCTGTTTCAGACCCTCTGTTTCAGCCCCTCGGTTTCTCGCCCTCTGTTTCAGCCCCTCTGTTTCAGCCCCTCTGTTTCAGCCCCTCGGTTTCTCGCCCTCTGTTTCAGCCCCTCTGTTTCTCGCCCTCTGTTTCAGCCCCTCTGTTTCTCGCCCTCTGTTTCAGCCCCTCTGTTTCAGTCCCTCTGTTTCAGCCCCTCTGTTTGTGCCCCTCTGTTTCAGCCCCTCTGTTTCACGCCCTCTGTTTCAGCCCCTCTGTTTCAGCCCCTCTGTTTCTCGCCCTCTGTTTCAGCCCCTCTGTTTGTTGCCCTCTGTTTCAGCCCCTCTGTTTCAGCCCCTCTGTTTCAGCCCCTCTGTTTCAGCCCCTCTGTTTCAGCCCCACTGTTTCTCGCCCTCTGCTTCTCGCTCTCTGTTTCTCGCCCTCTGTTTCTCGCCCTCTGTTTCAGTTCCTCTGTTTCAGCCCCTCTGTTTCAGACCCTCTGTTTCAGCCCCTCTGTTTCTCGCCCTCTGTTTCTTTCCCTCTGTTTCTCGCCCTCTGTTTCAGCCCCTCTGTTTCAGTCCCTCTGTTTCAGCCTCTCTGTTTCAGCCCCTCTGTTTCAGCCCCTCTGTTTCTCGCCCTCTGTTTCAGCCCCTCTGTTTCACCCCCTCTGTTTGTCGCCCTCAGTTTCAGCCCCTCTGTTTCAGCCCCTCTGTTTCTCGCCCTCTGTTTCAGCCCCTCTGTTTCAGCCCCTCTGTTTCAGCCCCTCTGTTTCTCGCCCTCTGTTTCTCGCCCTCTGTTTCTCGCCCTCTGTTTCTCGCTCTCTGTTTCTCGCCCTCTGTTTGTCGCCCTCTGTTTCAGCCCCTCTGTTTCAGCCCCTCTGTTTCAGCCCCTCTGTTTCAGCCCCTCTGTTTCAGCCCCTCTGTTTCTCGCCCTCTGTTTCAGACCCTCTGTTTCAGCTCCTCAGTATCAGCCCCTCTCTTTCAGCCCCTCTGTTTCTCGCCCTCTGTTTCTCGCCCTCTGTTTCTGGCCCTCTGTTTCTCGCCCACTGTTTCAGCCCCTCTGTTTCAGCCCCACTGTATCAGCCCATCTATTTCAGCCCCTCTGTTTCAGCCCCTCTGTTTCAGCCCCTCTGTTTCAGCCCCTCTGTTTCTCGCCCTCTGTTTCTCGCCCTCTGATTCTCGCCCTCTGTTTCATCCCCTCTGTTTCACGCCCACTGTTTCAGCCCCTCTGTTTCTAGCCATCTGTTTCAGCCCCTCTGTTTCAGCCCCTCTGTTTCTCGACCTCTGTTTCAGCCCCACTGTTTCAGCCCCTCTGTTTCAGCCCCTCTGTTTCAGCCCCTCTGTTTCTCGCCCTCTGTTTCTCGCCCTCTGTTTCAGCCCCTCTGTTTCAGCCCCTCTGTTTCAGCCCTTCTGTTTCTCGCACTCTGTTTCTCGCCCTCTGTTTCATCCCCTCTGTTTCAGCCCCTCAGTTCCAGCCCCTCTGTTTCTCGCCCTCTGTTTCAGCACCTCTGTTTCTCGCCCACTCTTTCAGCCACTCTCTTTCTCGCCCTCTGTTGAAGACCCTCTGTTTCAGCCCCTCTGTTTCAGCCCCTCTGTTTCAGCCCCTCTGTTTCAGACCCTCTGTTTCTCGCCCTCTGATTCTCGCCCTCTGTTTCAGCCCCTCTGTTTCAGCCCCTCTGTTTCAGCTCCTCTGTTTCTCGCCCTCTGTTTGAGCCCCTCTGTTTCAGCCCCTCTGTTTCAGCCCCTCTGTTTCAGCCCCTCTGTTTCAGCCCCTCTGTTTCTCGCCCTCTGTTTGAGCCCCTCTGTTTCAGCCCCTCTGTTTCAGCCACTCTGATTCAGCCCCTCTGTTTCTCGCCCTCTGTTTCTCGCACTCTGTTTCAGCCCCTCTGTTTCAGCCCCTCTGTTTCAGCCCCTCTGTTTCTCGCCCTCTGTTTCTCGCCCTCTGTTTCTCGCCCTCTGTTTCTCGCTCTCTGTTTCTCGCCCTCTGTTTCAGCCCCTCTGTTTCAGCCCCTCTGTTTCAGCCCCTCTGTTTCAGCCCCTCTGTTTCAGCCCCTCTGTTTCTCGCCCTCTGTTTCAGACCCTCTGTTTCAGCCCCTCAGTATCAGCCCCTCTCTTTCAGCCCCTCTGTTTCTCGCCCTCTGTTTCTCGCCCTCTGTTTCTCGCCCTCTGTTTCTCGCCCACTGTTTCAGCCCCTCTGTTTCAGCCCCACTGTATCAGACCATCTGTTTCAGCCCCTCTGTATCAGCCCCTCTGTTTCAGCCCCTCTGTTTCAGCCCCTCTGTTTCTCGCCCTCTGTTTCTCGCCCTCTGTTTCTCGCCCTCTGTTTAATCCCCTCGGTTTCTCGCCCACTGTTTCAGCCCCTCTGTTTCTTGCCATCTGTTTCAGCCCCTCTGTTTCAGCCCCTCTGTTTCTCGACCTCTGTTTCAGCCCCTCTGTTTCAGCCCCTCTGTTTCAGCCCCTCTGTTTCAGCCCCTCTGTTTCTCGCCCTCTGTTTCTCGCCCTCTGTTTCAGCCCCTCTGTTTCAGCCCCTCTGTTTCAGCCCCTCTGTTTCTCGCCCTCTGTTTCTCGCCCTCTGTTTCTCGCCCTCTGTTTCTCGAGCTCTGTTTCTCGCCCTCTGTTTCTCGCCCTCTGTTTCAGCCCCTCTGTTTCAGCCTCTCTGTTTCAGCCCCTCTGTTTCAGCCCCTCTGTTTCAGCCCCTCTGTTTCTCGCCCTCTGTTTCTCGCCCTCTGTTTCAGACGCTCTGTTTCTCGCTCACTGTTTCTCGCCCTCTGTTTCTCGCCCTCTGTTTCAGCCCCTCTGTTTCAGCCCCTCTGTTTCAGCCCCTCTGTTTCTCGCCCTCTGTTTCTCGCCCACTGTTTCTCGCCCTCTGTTTCAGCCCCTCTGTTTCAGCCCCTCTGTTTCAGCCCCTCTGTTTCAGCCCCTCTGTTTCTCGCCCTCTGTTTCTCGCCCTCTGTTTCTTGCCCTCTGTTTCTCGCTCTCTGTTTCTCGCCCTCTGTTTCTCGCCCTCTGTTTCAGCCCCTCTGTTTCAGCCCCTCTGTTTCAGCCCCTCAGTTTCTCGCCCTCTGTTTCAGCTCCTCTGTTTCTCGCCCTCTGTTTCTCGCCCACTTTTTCTCGCCCTCTGTTTCAGCCCCTCTGTTTCAGCCCCTCTGTACCTGCCCCTCTGTTTCTCGCCCTCTGTTTCTCGCCCACTGTTTCTCGCCCTCTGTTTCAGCCCCTCTGTTTCAGCCCCTCTTTTTCAGCCCCTCTGTTTCGGCCCCTCTGTATCTCGCCCTCTGTTTCTCGCCCTCTGTTTCTTGCCCTCTGTTTCTCGCCCTCTGTTTCAGCCCCTCTGTTTCAGCCCCTCTGTTTCAGCCCCTCTGTTTCAGCCCCTCTGTTTCAGCCCCTCTGTTTCTCGCCCTCTGTTTCTCGCCCTCTGTTTCAGCCCCTCTGTTTCTCGCTCTCTGTTTCTCGCCCTCTGTTTCTCGCAATCTGTATCAGCCCCTCTGTTTCAGCCCCTCTGTTTCAGCCCCTCTGTTTCTCGCCCTCTGTTTCTCGCCCACTGTTTCTCGCCCTCTGTTTCAGCCCCTCTGTTTCAGCCCCTCTGTTTCAGCCCCTCTGTTTCAGCCCCTCTGTTTCTCGCCCTCTGTTTCTCGCCCTCTGTTTCTTGCCCTCTGTTTCTCGCTCTCTGTTTCTCGCCCTCTGTTTCTCGCCCTCTGTTTCAGCCCCTCTGTTTCAGCCCCTCTGTTTCAGCCCCTCTGTTTCTCGCCATCTGTTTCAGCCCCTCTGTTTCTCGCCCTCTGTTTCTCGCCCACTGTTTCTCGCCCTCTGTTTCAGCCCCTCTGTTTCAGCCCCTCTGTTTCAGCCCCTCTGTTTCTCGCCCTCTGTTTCTCGCCCACTGTTTCTCGCCCTCTGTTTCAGCCCCTCTGTTTCAGCCCCTCTGTTTCAGCCCCTCTGTTTCTCGCCCACTGTTTCTCGCCCTCTGTTTCTTGCCCTCTGTTTCTCGCTCTCTGTTTCTCGCCCTCTGTTTCAGCCCCTCTGTTTCAGCCCCTCTGTTTCAGCCCCTCTGTTTCTCGCCCTCTGTTTCTCGCCCTCTGTTTCTCGCCCTCAGTTTCAGCCCCTCTGTTTCAGCCCCTTTGTTTCAGCCCCTCTGTTTCTGCCCCTCTGTTTCTCGCCCACTGTTTCTCGTCCTCTGTTTCAGCCCCTCTGTTTCAGCCCCTCTGTTTCAGCCCCTCTGTTTCAGTCCCTCTGTTTCAGCCCCTCTGTTTCTCGCCCTCTGTTTCTCGCCCTCTGTTTCAGACGCTCTGTTTCTCGCGCTCTGTTTCTCGCCCTCTGTTTCTCGCCCTCTGTTTCAGCCCCTCTGTTTCAGCCCCTCTGTTTCAGCCCCTCTGTTTCTCGCCCTCTGTTTCTCGCCCACTGTTTCTCGCCCTCTGTTTCAGCCCCTCTGTTTCAGCCCCTCTGTTTCAGCCCCGCTGTTTCAGCCCCAAAGTTTCTGGCCCACTGTTTCTCGCCCTCTGTTTCTTGCCCTCTGTTTCTCGCTCTCTGTTTCTCGCCCTCTGTTTCTCGCCCTCTGTTTCAGCCCCTCTGTTTCAGCCCCTCTGTTTCAGCCCCTCGGTTTCTCGCCCTCTGTTTCAGCTCCTCTGTTTCTCGCCCTCTGTTTCTCGCCCACTGTTTCTCGCCCTCTGTTTCAGCCCCTCTGTTTCAGCCCCTCTGTTTCAGCCACTCTGTTTCACCCTCTCTGTTTCTCGCCCTCTGTTTCTCGCCCTCTGTTTCAGCCCCTCTGTTTCAGCCCCTCTGTTTCAGCCCCTCTTTTTCTCGCCCTCTGTTTCTCGCCCTCTGTTTCTCGCCCTCTGTTTCTCGCTCTCTGTTTCTCGCCCTCTGTTTCTCGCCCTCTGTTTCAGCCCCTCTGTTTCAGCCCCTCTGTTTCAGCCCCTCTGTTTCAGCCCCTCTGTTTCAGCCCCTCTGTTTCTCGCCCTCTGTTTCAGACCCTCTGTTTCAGCCCCTCAGTATCAGCCCCACTCTTTCAGCCCCTCTGTTTCTCGCCCTCTGTTTCTCGCCCTCTGTTTCTCGCCCTCTGTTTCTCGCCAACTGTTTCAGCCCCTCTGTTTCAGCCCCACTGTATCAGCCCATCTGTTTCAGCCCCTCTGTTTCAGCCCCTCTGTTTCAGCCCCTCTGTTTCAGCCCCTCTGTTTCTCGCCCTCTGTTTCTCGCCCTCTGTTTCTCGCCCTCTGTTTCATCCCCTCTGTTTCTCGCCCACTGTTTCAGACACTCTGTTTCTCGCCATCTGTTTCAGCCCCTCTGTTTCAGCCCCTCTGTTTCTCGACCTCTGTTTCAGCCCCTCTGTTTCAGCCCCTCTGTTTCAGCCCCTCTGTTTCAGCCCCTCTGTTTCTCGCCCTCTGTTTCTCGCCCTCCGTTTCAGGCCCTCTGTTTCAGCCCCTCTGTTTCAGCCCGTCTGTTTCTCGCCCTCTGTTTCTCGCCCTCTGTTTCTCGCCCTCTGTTTCTCGATCTCTGTTTCTCGCCCTCTGTTTCAGCCCGTCTGTTTCAGCCCCTCTGTTTCAGCCCCTCTGTTTCAGCCCCTCTGTTTCAGCCCCTCGGTTTCTCGCCCTCTGTTTCTCGCCCTCTGTTTCAGACGCTCTGTTTCTCGCTCACTGTTTCTCGCCCTCTGTTTCTCGCCCTCTGTTTCAGCCCCTCTGTTTCAGCACCTCTGTTTCAGCCCCTCTGATTCTCGCCCTCTGTTTCTCGCCCACTGTTTCTCGCCCTCTGTTTCAGCCCCTCTGTTTCAGCCCCAATGTTTCAGCCCCTCTGTTTCAGCCCCTCTGTTTCTCGCCCTCTGTTTCTCGCCCTCTGTTTCTCGCCCTCTGTTTCAGCTCCTCTGTTTCTCGCCCTCTGTTTCTCGCCCACTGTTTCTCGCCCTCTGTTTCAGCCCCTCTGTTTCAGCCCCTCTGTTTCAGCCCCTCTGTTTCTCGCCCTCTGTTTCTCGCCCTCTGTTTCTTGCCCTCTGTTTCTCGCTCTCTGTTTCTCGCCCTCTGTTTCTCGCCCTCTGTTTCAGCCCCTCTGTTTCAGCCCCTCTGTTTCAGACCCTCTGTTTCTCGCCCTCTGTTTCAGCTCCTCTGTTTCTCGCCCTCTGTTTCTCGCCCACTGTTTCTCGCCCTCTGTTTCAGCCCCTCTGTTTCAGCCCCTCTGTTTCAGCCGCTCTGTTTCTCGCCCTCTGTTTCTCGCCCACTGTTTCTCGCCCTCTGTTTCAGCCCCTCTGTTTCAGCCCCTCTTTTTCAGCCCCTCTGTTTCAGCCCCTCTGTATCTCGCCCTCTGTTTCTCGCCCTCTGTTTCTTGCCCTCTGTTTCTCGCCCTCTGTTTCAGCCCCTCTGTTTCAGCCCCTCTGTTTCAGCCCCTCTGTTTCAGCCCCTCTGTTTCAGCCCCTCTGTTTCTCGCCCTCTGTTTCTCGCCCTCTGTTTCAGCCCCTCTGTTTCTCGCTCTCTGTTTCTCGCCCTCTGTTTCTCGCCCTCTGTATCAGCCCCTCTGTTTCAGCCCCACTGTTTCAGCCCCTCTGTTTCTCGCCCTCTGTTTCTCGCCCACTGTTTCTCGCCCTCTGTTTCAGCCCCTCTGTTTCAGCCCCTCTGTTTCAGCCCCTCTGTTTCAGCCCCTCTGTTTCTCGCCCTCTGTTTCTCGCCCTCTGTTTCTTGCCCTCTGTTTCTCGCTCTCTGTTTCTCGCCCTCTGTTTCTCGCCCTCTGTTTCAGCCCCTCTGTTTCAGCCCCTCTGTTTCAGCCCCTCTGTTTCTCGCCATCTGTTTCAGCCCCTCTGTTTCTCGCCCTCTGTTTCTCGCCCACTGTTTCTCGCCCTCTGTTTCAGCCCCTCTGTTTCAGCCCCTCTGTTTCAGCCCCTCTGTTTCTCGCCCTCTGTTTCTCGCCCACTGTTTCTCGCTCTCTGTTTCAGCCCCTCTGCTTCAGCCCCTCTGTTTCAGCCCCTCTGTTTCAGCCCCTCTGTTTCTCGCCCTCTGTTTCTCGCCCTCTGTTTCTTGCCCTCTGTTTCTCGCTCTCTGTTTCTCGCCCTCTGTTTCAGCCCCTCTGTTTCAGCCCCGCTGTTTCAGCCCCTCTGTTTCTCGCCCTCTGTTTCTCGCCCTCTGTTTCTCGCCCTCAGTTTCAGCCCCTCTGTTTCAGCCCCTTTGTTTCAGCCCCTCTGTTTCTGCCCCTCTGTTTCTCGCCCACTGTTTCTCGTCCTCTGTTTCAGCCCCTCTGTTTCAGCCCCTCTGTTTCAGCCCCTCTGTTTCAGCCCCTCTGTTTCTCGCCCTCTGTTTCTCGCCCTCTGTTTCAGACGCTCTGTTTCTCGCTCTCTGTTTCTCGCCCTCTGTTTCTCGCCCTCTGTTTCAGCCCCTCTGTTTCAGCCCCTCTGTTTCAGCCCCTCTGTTTCTCGCCCTCTGTTTCTCGCCCACTGTTTCTCGCCCTCTGTTTCAGCCCCTCTGTTTCAGCCCCTCTGTTTCAGCCCCGCTGTTTCAGCCCCTAAGTTTCTCGCCCACTGTTTCTCGCCCTCTGTTTCTTGCCCTCTGTTTCTCGCTCTCTGTTTCTCGCCCTCTGTTTCTCGCCCTCTGTTTCAGCCCCTCTGTTTCAGCCCCTCTGTTTCAGCCCCTCGGTTTCTCGCCCTCTGTTTCAGCTCCTCTGTTTCTCGCCCTCTGTTTCTCGCCCACTGTTTCTCGCCCTCTGTTTCAGCCCCTCTGTTTCAGCCCCTCTGTTTCAGCCACTCTGTTTCACCCTCTCTGTTTCTCGCCCTCTGTTTCTCGCCCTCTGTTTCAGCCCCTCTGTTTCAGCCCCTCTGTTTCAGCCCCTCTGTTTCTCGCCCTCTGTTTCTCGCCCTCTGTTTCTCGCCCTCTGTTTCTCGCTCTCTGTTTCTCGCCCTCTGTTTCTCGCCCTCTGTTTCAGCCCCTCTGTTTCAGCCCCTCTGTTTCAGCCCCTCTGTTTCAGCCCCTCTGATTCAGCCCCTCTGTTTCACGCCCTCTGTTTCAGACCCTCTGTTTCAGCCCCTCAGTATCAGCCCCACTGTAGCAGCCCCTCTGTTTCTCGCCCTCTGTTTCTCGCCCTCTGTTTCTCGCCAACTGTTTCAGCCCCTCTGTTTCAGCCCCACTGTATCAGCCCATCTGTTTCAGCCCCTCTGTTTCAGCCCCTCTGTTTCAGCCCCTCTGTTTCAGCCCCTCTGTTTCTCGCCCTCTGTTTCTCGCCCTCTGTTTCTCGCCCTCTGTTTCATCCCCTCTGTTTCTCGCCCACTGTTTCAGCCACTCTGTTTCTCGCCATCTGTTTCAGCCCCTCTGTTTCAGCCCCTCTGTTTCTCGACCTCTGTTTCAGCCCCTCTGTTTCAGCCCCTCTGTTTCAGCCCCTCTGTTTCAGCCCCTCTGTTTCTCGCCCTCTGTTTCTCGCCCTCCGTTTCAGGCCCTCTGTTTCAGCCCCTCTGTTTCAGCCCCTCTGTTTCTCGCCCTCTGTTTCTCGCCCTCTGTTTCTCGCCCTCTGTTTCTCGATCTCTGTTTCTCGCCCTCTGTTTCAGCCCGTCTGTTTCAGCCCCTCTGTTTCAGCCCCTCTGCTTCAGCCCCTCTGTTTCAGCCCCTCTGTTTCTCGCCCTCTGTTTCTCGCCCTCTGTTTCAGACGCTCTGTTTCTCGCTCACTGTTTCTCGCCCTCTGTTTCTCGCCCTCTGTTTCAGCCCCTCTGTTTCAGCACCTCTGTTTCAGCCCCTCTGATTCTCGCCCTCTGTTTCTCGCCCACTGTTTCTCGCCCTCTGTTTCAGCCCCTCTGTTTCAGCCCCAATGTTTCAGCCCCTCTGTTTCAGCCCCTCTGTTTCTCGCCCTCTGTTTCTCGCCCTCTGTTTCTTGCCCTCTGTTTCTCGCTCTCTGTTTCTCGCCCTCTGTTTCTCGCCCTCTGTTTCAGCCCCTCTGTTTCAGCCCCTCTGTTTCAGCCCCTCTGTTTCTCGCCCTCTGTTTCAGCTCCTCTGTTTCTCGCCCTCTGTTTCTCGCCCACTGTTTCTCGCCCTCTGTTTCAGCCCCTCAGTTTCAGCCCCTCTGTTTCAGCCCCTCTGTTTCTCGCCCTCTGTTTCTCGCCCACTGTTTCTCGCCCTCTGTTTCAGCCCCTCTGTTTCAGCCCCTCTTTTTCAGCCCCTCTGTTTCAGCCCCTCTGTATCTCGCCCTCTGTTTCTCGCCCTCTGTTTCAGCCCCTCTGTTACAGCCCCTCTGTTTCAGCCCCTCTGTTTCAGCCCCTCTGTTTCAGCCCCTCTGTTTCTCGCCCTCTGTTTCTCGCCCTCTGTTTCAGCCCCTCTGTTTCTCGCTCTCTGTTTCTCGCCCTCTGTTTCTCGCCCTCTGTTTCAGCCCCTCTGTTTCAGCCCCTCTGTTTCAGCCCCTCTGTTTCTCGCCCTCTGTTTCTCGCCCACTGTTTCTCGCCCTCTGTTTCAGCCCCTCTGTTTCAGCCACTCTGTTTCAGCCCCTCTGTTTCAGCCCCTCTGTTTCTCGCCCTCTGTTTCTCGCCCTCTGTTTCTTGCCCTCTGTTTCTCGCTCTCTGTTTCTCGCCCTCTGTTTCTCGCCCTCTGTTTCAGCCCCTCTGTTTCAGCCCCTCTGTTTCAGCCCCTCTGTTTCTCGCCCTCTGTTTCAGCCCCTCTGTTTCTCGCCCTCTGTTTCTCGCCCACTGTTTCTCGCCCTCTGTTTCAGCCCCTCTGTTTCAGCCCCTCTGTTTCAGCCCCTCTGTTTCTCGCCCTCTGTTTCAGCCCCTCTGTTTCAGCCCCTCTGTTTCAGCCCCTCTGTTTCAGCCCCTCTGTTTCTCGCCCTCTGTTTCTCGCCCTCCGTTTCAGGCCCTCTGTTTCAGCCCCTCTGTTTCAGCCCGTCTGTTTCTCGCCCTCTGTTTCTCGCCCTCTGTTTCTCGCCCTCTGTTTCTCGATCTCTGTTTCTCGCCCTCTGTTTCAGCCCGTCTGTTTCAGCCCCTCTGTTTCAGCCCCTCTGCTTCAGCCCCTCTGTTTCAGCCCCTCTGTTTCTCGCCCTCTGTTTCTCGCCCTCTGTTTCAGACGCTCTGTTTCTCGCTCACTGTTTCTCGCCCTCTGTTTCTCGCCCTCTGTTTCAGCCCCTCTGTTTCAGCACCTCTGTTTCAGCCCCTCTGATTCTCGCCCTCTGTTTCTCGCCCACTGTTTCTCGCCCTCTGTTTCAGCCCCTCTGTTTCAGCCCCAATGTTTCAGCCCCTCTGTTTCAGCCCCTCTGTTTCTCGCCCTCTGTTTCTCGCCCTCTGTTTCTTGCCCTCTGTTTCTCGCTCTCTGTTTCTCCCCCTCTGTTTCTCGCCCTCTGTTTCAGCCCCTCTGTTTCAGCCCCTCTGTTTCAGCCCCTCTGTTTCTCGCCCTCTGTTTCAGCTCCTCTGTTTCTCGCCCTCTGTTTCTCGCCCACTGTTTCTCGCCCTCTGTTTCAGCCCCTCAGTTTCAGCCCCTCTGTTTCAGCCCCTCTGTTTCTCGCCCTCTGTTTCTCGCCCACTGTTTCTCGCCCTCTGTTTCAGCCCCTCTGTTTCAGCCCCTCTTTTTCAGCCCCTCTGTTTCAGCCCCTCTGTATCTCGCCCTCTGTTTCTCGCCCTCTGTTTCTTGCCCTCTGTTTCTTGCCCTCTGTTTCAGCCCCTCTGTTACAGCCCCTCTGTTTCAACCCCTCTGTTTCAGCCCCTCTGTTTCAGCCCCTCTGTTTCTCGCCCTCTGTTTCTCGCCCTCTGTTTCAGCCCCTCTGTTTCTCGCTCTCTGTTTCTCGCCCTCTGTTTCTCGCCCTCTGTTTCAGCCCCTCTGTTTCAGCCCCTCTGTTTCAGCCCCTCTGTTTCTCGCCCTCTGTTTCTCGCCCACTGTTTCTCGCCCTCTGTTTCAGCCCCTCTGTTTCAGCCACTCTGTTTCAGCCCCTCTGTTTCAGCCCCTCTGTTTCTCGCCCTCTGTTTCTCGCCCTCTGTTTCTTGCCCTCTGTTTCTCGCTCTCTGTTTCTCGCCCTCTGTTTCTCGCCCTCTGTTTCAGCCCCTCTGTTTCAGCCCCTCTGTTTCAGCCCCTCTGTTTCTCGCCCTCTGTTTCAGCCCCTCTGTTTCTCGCCCTCTGTTTCTCGCCCACTGTTTCTCGCCCTCTGTTTCAGCCCCTCTGTTTCAGCCCCTCTGTTTCAGCCCCTCTGTTTCTCGCCCTCTGTTTCTCGCCCACTGTTTCTCGCCCTCTGTTTCAGCCCCTCCGTTTCAGCCCCTCTGTTTCAGCCCCTCTGTTTCAGCCCCTCTGTTTCTCGCCCTCTGTTTCTCGCCCTCTGTTTCTTGCCCTCTGTTTCTCGCTCTCTGTTTCTCGCCCTCTGTTTCAGCCCCTCTGATTCAGCCCCTCTGTTTCAGCCCCTCGGTTTCTCGCCCTCTGTTTCTCGCCCTCTGTTTCTCGCCCTCAGTTTCAGCCCCTCTGTTTCAGCCCCTTTGTTTCAGCCCCTCTGTTTCTGCCCCTCTGTTTCTCGCCCACTGTTTCTCGTCCTCTGTTTCAGCCCCTCTGTTTCAGCCCCTCTGTTTCAGCCCCTCTGTTTCAGCCCCTCTGTTTCAGCCCCTCTGTTTCTCGCCCTGTGTTTCTCGCCCTCTGTTTCTCGAGCTCTGTTTCTCGCCCTCTGTTTCAGCCCCTCTGTTTAAGCCGCTCTGTTTCTCGCCCTCTGTTTCTCGCCCTCTGTTTCAGCCCCTCTGTTTCAGCCTCTCAGTTTCAGCCCCTCTGTTTCTCCCCCTATGTTTCAGCACCTCTGTTTCTCGCCCTCTCTTTCAGCCCCTCTCTTTCTCGCCCACTGTTGCAGACCCTCTGTATCTCGCCCTCTGTTTCAGCCCCTCTGTTTCAGCCCCTCTGTTTCAGCCCCTCTGTTTCAGCCCCTCTGTTTCTCGCCATCTGTTTCAGCCCCTCTGTTCCAGACCCTCTGTTTCTCGCCCTCTGTTTCAGCCCCTCTGTTTCAGCCCCTCTGTTTCAGCCCCTCTGTTTCAGCACCTCTGTTTCTCGCCCTTTGTTTCTCGCCCTCTGTTTCAGCCCCTCTGTTTCTCGCCCTCTGATTCAGCCCCTCTGTTTCTCGCCCTCTGTTTCAGCCCCTCTGTTTCAGTCCCTCTGTTTCAGCCCCTCTGTTTGTGTCCCTCTGTTTCAGCCCCTCTGTTTCACGCCCTCTGTTTCAGCCCCTCTGTTTCAGCCCCTCTGTTTCTCGCCCTCTGTTTCAGCCCCTCTGTTTCAGCCCCTCTGTATCAGCCCCTCTGTTTCAGCCCCTCTGTTTCTCGCCCTCTGTTTGTCGCCCTCTGTTTCAGCCCCTCTGTTTCAACCCCTCTGTTTCAGCCCCTCTGTTTCAGCCCCACTGTTTCTCGCCCTCTGCTTCTCGCTCTCTGTTTCTCGCCCTCTGTTTCTCGCCCTCTGTTTCAGTCCCTCTGTTTCAGCCCCTCTGTTTCAGCCCCTCTGTTTCAGCCCCTATGTTTCTCGCCCTCTGTTTCTTTCCCTCTGTTTCTCGCCCTCTGTTTCAGCCCCTCTGTTTCAGGCCCTCTGTTTCAGCCCCTCTGTTTCAGCCCCTCTGTTTCAGCCCCTCTGTTTCAGCCCCTCTGTTTCTCGCCCTCAGTTTCAGCCCCTCTGTTTCAGCCCCTCTGTTTCAGCCACTCTGTTTCAGCCCCTCTGTTTCTCGCCCTCTGTTTCTCGCCCTCTGTTTCTCGCCCTCTGTTTCTCGATCTCTGTTTCTCGCCCTCTGTTTCTCGCCCTCTGTTTCAGCCCCTCTGTTTCAGTCCCTCTGTTTCAGCCCCTCTGTTTCAGCCCCTTTGTTTCAGCCCCTCTGATTCTGGCCCTCTGTTTCTCGCCCACTGTTTCTCGTACTCTGTATCAGCCCCTCTGTTTCAGCCCCTCTGTTTCTCGCCCTCTGTTTGTCGCCCTCTGTTTCAGCCCCTCTGTTTCAACCCCTCTGTTTCAGCCCCTCTGTTTCAGCCCCACTGTTTCTCGCCCTCTGCTTCTCGCTCTCTGTTTCTCGCCCTCTGTTTCTCGCCCTCTGTTTCAGTCCCTCTGTTTCAGCCCCTCTGTTTCAGCCCCTCTGTTTCAGCCCCTATGTTTCTCGCCCTCTGTTTCTTTCCCTCTGTTTCTCGCCCTCTGTTTCAGCCCCTCTGTTTCAGTCCCTCTGTTTCAGCCCCTCTTTTTCAGCCCATCTGTTTCAGCCCCTCTGTTTCAGCCCCTCTGTTTCTCGCCCTCAGTTTCAGCCCCTCTGTTTCAGCCCCTCTGTTTCAGCCACTCTGTTTCAGCCCCTCTGTTTCTCGCCCTCTGTTTCTCGCCCTCTGTTTCTCGCCCTCTGTTTCTCGATCTCTGTTTCTCGCCCTCTGTTTCTCGCCCTCTGTTTCAGCCCCTCTGTTTCAGTCCCTCTGTTTCAGCCCCTCTGTTTCAGCCCCTTTGTTTCAGCCCCTCTGATTCTGGCCCTCAGTTTCTCGCCCACTGTTTCTCGTACTCTGTTTCAGCCCCTCTGTTTCAGCCCCTCTGTTTCAGCCCCTCTGTTTCAGCCCCTCTGTTTCAGCCCCTCTGTTTCTCGCCCTGTGTTTCTCTCCCTCTGTTTCTCGAGCTCTGTTTCTCGCCCTCTGTTTCAACCCCTCTGTTTAAGCCGCTCTGTTTCTCGCCCTCTGTTTCTCGCCCTCTGTTTCAGCCCCTCTGTTTCAGCCTCTCAGTTTCAGCCCCTCTGTTTCTCCCCCTATGTTTCAGCACCTCTGTTTCTCGGCCTCTCTTTCAGCCCCTCTCTTTCTCGCCCACTGTTGCAGACCCTCTGTATCTCGCCCTCTGTTTCAGCCCCTCTGTTTCAGCCCCTCTGTTTCAGCCCCTCTGTTTCAGCCCCTCTGTTTCTCGCCATCTGTTTCAGCCACTCTGTTCCAGCCCCTCTGTTTCTCGCGCTCTGTTTCAGCCCCTCTGTTTCAGCCCCTCTGTTTCAGCCCCTCTGTTTCAGCACCTCTGTTTCTCGCCCTTTGTTTCTCGCCCTGTGTTTCAGCCCCTCTGTTTCTCGCCCTCTGATTCAGCCCCTCTGTTTCTCGCTCTCTGTTTCAGCCCCTCTGTTTCAGTCCCTCTGTTTCAGCCCCTCTGTTTGTGCCCCTCTGTTTCAGCCCCTCTGTTTCACGCCCTCTGTTTCAGCCCCTCTGTTTCAGCCCCTCTGTTTCTCGCCCTCTGTTTCAGCCCCTCTGTTTCAGCCCCTCTGTATCAGCCCCTCTGTTTCAGCCCCTCTGTTTCTCGCCCTCTGTTTGTCGCCCTCTGTTTCAGCCCCTCTGTTTCAACCCCTCTGTTTCAGCCCCTCTGTTTCAGCCCCACTGTTTCTCGCCCTCTGCTTCTCGCTCTCTGTTTCTCGCCCTCTGTTTCTCGCCCTCTGTTTCAGTCCCTCTGTTTCAGCCCCTCTGTTTCAGCCCCTCTGTTTCAGCCCCTATGTTTCTCGCCCTCTGTTTCTTACCCTCTGTTTCTCGCCCTCTGTTTCAGCCCCTCTGTTTCAGTCCCTCTGTTTCAGCCCCTCTGTTTCAGCCCCTCTGTTTCAGCCCCTCTGTTTCTCGCCCTCTGTTTCAGCCCCTCTGTTTCAGCCCCTCTGTTTCTCGCCCTCAGTTTCAGCCCCTCTGTTTCAGCCCCTCTGTTTCAGCCACTCTGTTTCAGCCCCTCTGTTTCTCGCCCTCTGTTTCTCGCCCTCTGTTTCTCGCCCTCTGTTTCTCGATCTCTGTTTCTCGCCCTCTGTTTCTCGCCCTCTGTTTCAGCCCCTCTGTTTCAGCCCCTCTGTTTCAGCCCCTCTGTTTCAGCCCCTCTGTTTCAGCCCCTCTGTTTCTCGCCCTCTGTTTCTCGCTCTCTGTTTCTCGCCCTCTGTTTCTCGCCCTCTGTTTCAGCCCCTCTGTTTCAGTCCCTCTGTTTCAGCCCCTCTGTTTCTCGCCCTCTGTTTCTCGCCCACTGTTTCTCGCCCTCTGTTTCAGCCCCTCTGTTTTAGGCCCTCTGTTTCAGCCCCTCTGTTTCAGCCCCTCTGTTTCTCGCCCTCTGTTTCTTGCCCTCTGTTTCACGCTCTCTGTTTCTCGCCCTCTGTTTCAGCCCCTCTGCTTCAGACCCTCTTTTTCAGCCCCTCTGTTTCTCGCCCTCTGTTTCTCGCCCTCTGTTTCTCGCCCTCAGTTTCAGCCCCTCTGTTTCAGCCCCTTTGTTTCAGCCCCTCTGTTTCTGCCCCTCTGTTTCTCGCCCACTGTTTCTCGTCCTCTGTTTCAGCCCCTCTGTTTCAGCCCCTCAGTTTCAGCCCCTCTGTTTCACCCCCTCTGTTTCAGCCCCTCTGTTTCTCGCCCTCAGTTTCTCGCCCTCTGTTTCTCGCCCTCTGTTTCTCGCCCTCTGTTTCAGCCCCTCTGTTTCAGCCTCTCAGTTTCAGCCCCTCTGTTTCTCCCCCTCTGTTTCAGCACCTCTGTTTCTTGCCCTCTCTTTCAGCCCCTCTCTTTCTCGCCCACTGTTGCAGACCCTCTGTATCTCGCCCTCTGTTTCAGCCCCTCTGTTTCAGCCCCTCTGTTTCAGCCCCTCTGTTTCAGCCCCTCTGTTTCTCGCCATCTGTTTCAGCCCCTCTGTTTCAGCCCCTCTGTTTCTCGCCCTCTGTTTCAGCCCCTCTGTTTCAGCCCCTCTGCTTCAGCCCCTCTGTTTCAGCACCTCTGTTTCTCGCCCTTTGTTTCTCGCCCTCTGTTTCAGCCCCTCTGTTTCAGCCCCTCTGTTTCAGCCCCTCTGTTTCAGCACCTCTGTTTCTCGATCTCTGTTTCTCGCCCTCTGTTTCTCGCCCTCTGTTTCTCGCCCTCTGTTTCTCGCCCACTGTTTCAGCCCCTCTGTTTCAGCCCCACTGTATCTGCCCATCTGTTTCAGCCCCTCTGTTTCAGACCCTCTGTTTCAGCCCCTCTGTTTCAGCCCCTCTGTTTCAGGCCCTCTGTTTCAGCCCCTCTGTTTCAGCCCCTCTGTTTCTCGCCCTCTGTTTCTCGCCCTCTGTTTCTTGCCCTCTGTTTCTCACTCTCTGTTTCTCGCCCTCTGTTTCAGCGCCTCTGTTTCAGCCCCTCTGTTTCAGCCCCTCTGTTTCTCGCCCTCTGTTTCAGCCCCTCTGTTTCTCGCCCTCTGTTTCTCGCCCACTGTTTCTCGCCCTCTGTTTCAGCCCCTCTGTTTCAGCCCCTCTGTTTCAGCCCCTCCGTTTCTCGCCCTCTGTTTCTCGCCCACTGTTTCTCGCCCTCTGTTTCAGCCCCTCTGTTTCAGCCCCTCTGTTTCAGCCCCTCTGTTTCAGCCCCTCTGTTTCTCGCCCTCTGTTTCTCGCCCTCTGTTTCTTGCCCTCTGTTTCTCGCTCTCTGTTTCTCGCCCTCTGTTTCAGCCCCTCTGCTTCAGCCCCTCTGTTTCAGCCCCTCTGTTTCTCGCCCTCTGTTTCTCGCCCTCTGTTTCTCGCCCACAGTTTCAGCCCCTCTGTTTCAGCCCCTTTGTTTCAGCCCCTCTGTTTCTGCCCCTCTGTTTCTCGCCCACTGTTTCTCGTCCTCTGTTTCAGCCCCTCTGTTTCAGCCCCTCAGTTTCAGCCCCTCTGTTTCAGCACCTCTGTTTCTCGATCTCTGTTTCTCGCCCTCTGTTTCTCGCCCTCTGTTTCTCGCCCTCTGTTTCTCGCCCACTGTTTCAGCCCCTCTGTTTCAGCCCCACTGTATCAGCCCATCTGTTTCAGCCCTCTGTTTCAGCCCCTCTGTTTCAGCCCCTCTGTTTCAGCCCCTCTGTTTCTCGCCCTCTGTATCTCTTTCTCTGTTTCTCGCCCTCTGTTTCATCCCCTCTGTTTCTCGCCCACTGTTTCAGCCCCTCTGTTTCTCGCCATCTGTTTCAGCCCCAATGTTTCAGCCCCTCTGTTTCTGGCCCTCTGTTTCAGCCCCTCTGTTTCAGCCCCTCTGTTTCAGCCCCTCTGTTTCAGCCCCTCTGTTTCTCGCCCTCTGTTTCTCGCCCTCTGTTTCAGCCCCTCTGTTTCAGCCCCTCTGTTTCAGCCCCTCTGTTTCTCGCCCTCTGTTTCTCGCCCTCTGTTTCTCGCCTTCTGTTTCTCGATCTCTGTTTCTCGCCCTCTGTTTCTCGCCCTCTGTTTCAGCCCCTCTGTTTCAGCCCCTCTGTTTCAGCCCCTCTGTTTCAGCACCTCTGTTTCAGCCCCTCTGTTTCTCGCCCTCTGTTTCTCGCCCTCTGTTTCAGCCCCTCTGTTTCTCGCTCTCTGTTTCTCGCACTCTGTTTCTCGCCCTCTGTTTCAGCCCCTCTGTTTCAGCCCCTCTGTTTCAGCCCCTCTGTTTCTCGCCCTCTGTTTCTCGCCCACTGTTTCTCGCCCTCTGTTTCAGCCCCTCTGTTTCAGCCCCTCTGTTTCTCGCCCTCTGTTTCTCGCCCTCTGCTTCTCGCCCTCTGTTTCTCGCCCTCTGTTTCTCGCTCTTTGTTTATCGCCCTCTGTTTCTCGCTCTCTGTTTCAGCCCCTCTGTTTCAGCCCCACTGTTTCAGCCCCTCTGTTTCATCCCCTCTGTTTCAGCCCCTCTGTTTCAGCCCCTCTGTTTCTCGCCCTCTGTTTCTCGCCCTCTGTTTCTCGCCCTCTGTTTCTCGCTCTCTGTTTCTCGACCTCTGTTTCTCGCCCTCTGTTTCAGCCCCTCTGTTTCAGCCCCTCTGTTTCAGCCCCTCTGTTTCTCGCCCTCTGTTTCTCGCCCACTGTTTCTCGCCCTCTGTTTCAGCCCCTCTGTTTCAGCCCCTCTGTTTCAGTCCCTCTGTTTCAGCCCCTCTGTTTCAGCCCCTCTGTTTCAGCCCCTCTGTTTCTCGCCCTCTGTTTCAGCCCCTCTGTTTCAGCCCCTCTGTTTCTCGCCCTCAGTTTCAGCCCCTCTGTTTCAGCCCCTCTGTTTCAGCCCCTCTGTTTCAGCCCCTCTGTTTCTCGCCCTCTGTTTCTCGCCCACTGTTTCTCGCCCTCTGTTTCAGCCCCTCTGTTTCAGCCCCTCTGTTTCAGCCCCTCTGTTTCAGCCCCTCTGTTTCTCGCCCTCTGTTTCTCGCCCACTGTTTCTCGTCCTCTGTTTCAGCCCCTCTGTTTCAGCCCCTCTGTTTCTCGCCCTCTGTTTCTCGCCCACTGTTTCTCGCCCTCTGTTTCAGCCCCTCTGTTTCAGCCCCTCTGTTTCAGCCCCTTTGTTTCAGCCCCTCTGTTTCTGCCCCTCTGTTTCTCGCCCACTCTTTCTCGTCCTCTGTTTCAGCCCCTCTGTTTCAGCCCCTCTGTTTCAGCCCCTCTGTTTCAGCCCCTCTGTTTCAGCCCCTCTGTTTCTCGCCCTCTGTTTCTCGCCCTCTGTTTCTCGCCCTCTGTTTCAGCCCCTCTGTTTAAGCCGCTCTGTTTCTCGCCCTCTGTTTCTCGCCCTCTGTTTCAGCCCCTCTGTTTCAGCCTCTCAGTTTCAGCCCCTCTGTTTCTCCCCCTATGTTTCAGCACCTCTGTTTCTCGCCCTCTCTTTCAGCCCCTCTCTTTCTCGCCCACTGTTGCAGACCCTCTGTATCTCGCCCTCTGTTTCAGCCCCTCTGTTTCAGCCCCTCTGTTTCAGCCCCTCTGTTTCAGCCCCTCTGTTTCTCGCCATCTGTTTCAGCCCCTCTGTTTCAGCCCCTCTGTTTCTCGCCCTCTGTTTCAGCCCCCTGTTCCAGCCCCTCTGTTTCAGCCCCTCTGTTTCAGCACCTCTGTTTCTCGCCCTTTGTTTCTCGCCCTCTGTTTCAGCCCCTATGTTTCTTGCCCTCTGTTTCAGCCCCTCTGTTTCTCGCCCTCTGTTTCAGCCCCTCTGTTTCAGTCCCTCTGTTTCAGCCCCTCTGTTTGTGCCCCTCTGTTTCAGCCCCTCTGTTTCACGCCCTCTGTTTCAGCCCCTCTGTTTCAGCCCCTCTGTTTCTCGCCCACTGTTTCTTGCCCTCTGTTTCTCGCTCTCTGTTTCTCGCCCTCTGTTTCAGCCCCTCTGCTTCAGCCCCTCTGTTTCAGCCCCTCTGTTTCTCGCCCTCTGTTTCTCGCCCTCTGTTTCTCGCCCTCAGTTTCAGCCCCTCTGTTTCAGCCCCTTTGTTTCAGCCCCTCTGTTTCAGCCCCTCTGTTTCTCGCCCTCTGTTTCTCGCCCTCTGTTTCTCGCCTTCTGTTTCTCGCCCTCAGTTTCTCGCCCTCTGTTTCTCGCCCTCTGTTTCTCGCCCTCTGTTTCAGCCCCTCTGTTTAAGCCGCTCTGTTTCTCGCCCTCTGTTTCTCGCCCTCTGTTTCAGCCCCTCTGTTTCAGCCTCTCAGTTTCAGCCCCTCTGTTTCTCCCACTCTGTGTCAGCACCTCTGTTTCTCGCCCTCTCTTTCAGCCCCTCTGTTTCAGCCTCTCAGTTTCAGCCCCTCTGTTTCTCCCCCTCTGTTTCAGCACCTCTGTTTCTCGCCATCTCTTTCAGCCCCTCTCTTTCTCGCCCACTGTTGCAGACCATCTGTATCTCGCCCTCTGTTTCAGCCCCTCTGTTTCAGCCCCTCTGTTTCAGCCCCTCTGTTTCAGCCCCTCTGTTTCTCGCCATCTGTTTCAGCCCCTCTGTTTCAGCCCCTCTGTTTCTCGCCCTCTGTTTCAGCCACTCTGTTTCAGCCCCTCTGCTTCAGCCCCTCTGTTTCAGCACCTCTGTTTCTCGCCTTTTGTTTCTCGCCCTCTGTTTCAGCCCCTCTGTTTCAGCCCCTCTGTTTCAGCCCCTCTGTTTCAGCACCTCTGTTTCTCGACCTCTGTTTCTCGCCCTCTGTTTCTCGCCCTCTGTTTCTCGCCCTCTGTTTCTCGCCCTCTGTTTCAGCCCCTCTGTTTCAGCCCCACTGTATCAGCCCATCTGTTTCAGCCCCTCTGTTTCAGCCCCTCTGTTTCAGCCCCTCTGTTTCAGCCCCTCTGTTTCTCGCCCTCTGTTTCTCTTTCTCTGTTTCTCGCCCTCTGTTTCATCCCCTCTGTTTCTCGCCCACTGTTTCAGCCCCTCTGTTTCTCGCCATCTGTTTCAGCCCCTCTGTTTCAGCCCCTCTGTTTCTCGCCCTCTGTTTCAGCCCCTCTGTTTCAGCCCCTCTGTTTCAGCCCCTCTGTTTCAGCCCCTCTGTTTCAGCCCCTCTGTTTCTCGCCCTCTGTTTCTCGCCCTCTGTTTCAGCCCCTCTGTTTCAGCCCCTCTGTTTCAGCCCCTCTGTTTCTCGCCCTCTGTTTCTCGCCCTCTGTTTCTCGCCTTCTGTTTCTCGATCTCAGTTTCTCGCCCTCTGTTTCTCGCCCTCTGTTTCAGCCCCTCTGTTTCAGCCCCTCTGTTTCAGCCCCTCTGTTTCAGCACCTCTGTTTCAGCCCCTCTGTTTCTCGCCCTCTGTTTCTCGCCCTCTGTTTCAGCCCCTCTGTTTCTCGCTCTCTGTTTCTCGCACTCTGTTTCTCGCCCTCTGTTTCAGCCCCTCTGTTTCAGCCCCTCTGTTTCAGCCCCTCTGTTTCTCGCCCTCTGTTTCTCGCCCACTGTTTCTCGCCCTCTGTTTCAGCCCCTCTGTTTCAGCCCCTCTGTTTCTCGCCCTCTGTTTCTCGCCCTCTGCTTCTCGACCTCTGTTTCTCGCCCTCTGTTTCTCGCTCTTTGTTTCTCGCCCTCTGTTTCTCGCACTCTGATTCAGCCCCTCTGTTTCAGCCCCACTGTTTCAGCCCCTCTGTTTCATCCCCTCTGTTTCAGCCCCTCTGTTTCAGCCCCTCTGTTTCTCGCCCTCTGTTTCTCGCCCTCTGTTTCTCGCCCTCTGTTTCTCGCTCTCTGTTTCTCGCCCTCTGTTTCTCGCCCTCTGTTTCAGCCCCTCTGTTTCAGCCCCTCTGTTTCAGCACCTCTGTTTCTCGCCCTCTGTTTCTCGCCCACTGTTTCTCGCCCTCTGTTTCAGCCCCTCTGTTTCAACCCCTATGTTTCAGTCCCTCTGTTTCAGCCTCTCTGTTTCAGCCCCTCTGTTTCAGCCCCTCTGTTTCTCGCCCTCTGTTTCAGCCCCTCTGTTTCAGCCCCTCTGTTTCTCGCCCTCAGTTTCAGCCCCTCTGTTTCAGCCTCTCTGTTTCAGCCCCTCTGTTTCAGCCCCTCTGTTTCTCGCCCTCTGTTTCTCGCCCACTGTTTCTCGCCCTCTGTTTCAGCCCCTCTGTTTCAGCCCCTCTGTTTCAGCTCCCTGTGTCAGCCCCTCTGTTTCTCGCCCTCTGTTTCTCGCCCACTGTTTCTCGTCCTCTGTTTCAGCCCCTCTGTTTCAGCCCCTCTGTTTCTCGCCCTCTGTTTCTCGCCCACTGTTTCTCGCCCTCTGTTTCAGCCCCTCTGTTTCAGCCCCTCTGTTTCAGCACCTTTGTTTCAGCCCCTCTGTTTCTGCCCCTCTGTTTCTCGCCCACTGTTTCTCGTCCTCTGTTTCAGCCCCTCTGTTTCAGCCCCTCTGTTTCAGCCCCTCTGTTTCAGCCCCTCTGTTTCAGCCCCTCTGTTTCTCGCCCTCTGTTTCTCGCCCTCTGTTTCTCGCCCTCTGTTTCTCGCCCTCTGTTTCAGCCCCTCTGTTTAAGCCGCTCTGTTTCTCGCCCTCTGTTTCTCGCCCTCTGTTTCAGCCCCTCTGTTTCAGCCTCTCAGTTTCAGCCCCTCTGTTTCTCCCCCTATGTTTCAGCACCTCTGTTTCTCGCCCTCTCTTTCAGCCCCTCTCTTTCTCGCCCACTGTTGCAGACCCTCTGTATCTCGCCCTCTGTTTCAGCCCCTCTGTTTCAGCCCCTCTGTTTCAGCCCCTCTGTTTCAGCCCCTCTGTTTCTCGCCATCTGTTTCAGCCCCTCTGTTTCAGCCCCTCTGTTTCTCGCCCTCTGTTTCAGCCCCCTGTTCCAGCCCCTCTGTTTCAGCCCCTCTGTTTCAGCACCTCTGTTTCTCGCCCTTTGTTTCTCGCCCTCTGTTTCAGCCCCTCTGTTTCTCGCCCTCTGTTTCAGCCCCTCTGTTTCTCGCCCTCTGTTTCAGCCCCTCTGTTTCAGTCCCTCTGTTTCAGCCCCTCTGTTTGTGCCCCTCTGTTTCAGCCCCTCTGTTTCACGCCCTCTGTTTCAGCCCCTCTGTTTCAGCCCCTCTGTTTCTCGCCCTCTGTTTCAGCCCCTCTGTTTCAGCCCCTCTGTATCAGCCCCTCTGTTTCAGCCCCTCTGTTTCTCGCCCTCTGTTTGTCGCCCTCTGTTTCAGCCCCTCTGTTTCAACCCCTCTGTTTCAGCCCCTCTGTTTCAGCCCCACTGTTTCTCGCCCTCTGCTTCTCGCTCTCTGTTTCTCGCCCTCTGTTTCTCGCCCTCTGTTTCAGTCCCTCTGTTTCAGCCCCTCTGTTTCAGCCCCTCTGTTTCAGCCCCTCTGTTTCTCGCCCTCTGTTTCTTTCCCTCTGTTTCTCGCCCTCTGTTTCAGCCCCTCTGTTTCAGTCCCTCTGTTTCAGCCCCTCTGTTTCAGCCCCTCTGTTTCAGCCCCTCTGTTTCTCGCCCTCTGTTTCAGCCCCTCTGTTTCAGCCCCTCTGTTTCAGCCACTCTGTTTCAGCCCCTCTGTTTCTCGCCCTCTGTTTCTCGCCCTCTGTTTCTCGCCCTCTGTTTCTCGATCTCTGTTTCTCGCCCTCTGTTTCTCGCCCTCTGTTTCAGCCCCTCTGTTTCAGCCCCTCTGTTTCAGCCCCTCTGTTTCAGCCCCTCTGTTTCAGCCCCTCTGTTTCTCGCCCTCTGTTTCAGCGCCTCTGTTTCTCGCTCTGTGTTTCTCGCCCTCTGTTTCTCGCCCTCTGTTTCAGACCCTCTGTTTCAGACCCTCTGTTTCAGCCCCTCTGTTTCTCGCCCTCTGTTTCTCGCCCACTGTTTCTCGCCCTCTGTTTCAGCCCCTCTGTTTCAGGCCCTCTGTTTCAGCCCCTCTGTTTCAGCCCCTCTGTTTCTCGCCCTCTGTTTCTCGCCCTCTGTTTCTTGCCCTCTGTTTCTCGCTCTCTGTTTCTCGCCCTCTATTGCTCGCCCTCTGTTTCAGCCCCTCTGTTTCAGCCCCTCTGTTTCAGCCCCTCTGTTTCTCGCCCTCTGTTTCAGCCCCTCTGTTTCTCGCCCTCTGTTTCTCGCCCACTGTTTCACGCCCTCTGTTTCAGCCCCTCTGTTTCAGCCCCTCTGTTTCAGCCCCTCTGTTTCTCGCCCTCTGTTTCTCGCCCACTGTTTCTCGCCCTCTGTTCAGCCCCTCTGTTTCAGCCCCTCTGTTTCAGCCCCTCTGTTTCAGCCCCTCTGTTTCTCGCCCTCTGTTTCTCGCACTCTGTTTCTTGCCCTCTGTATCTCGCTCTCTGTTTCTCGCCCTCTGTTTCAGCCCCTCTGTTTCAGCCCCTCTGTTTCAGCCCCTCTGTTTCTCGCCCTCTGTTTCTCGCCCTCTGTTTCTCGCCCTCAGTTTCAGCCCCTCTGTTTCAGCCCCTCTGTTTCTGCCCCTCTGTTTCTCGCCCACTGTTTCTCGTCCTCTGTTTCAGCCCTTCTGTTTCAGCCCCTCTGTTTCAGCCCCTCTGTTTCAGCCCCTCTGTTTCTCGCCCTCAGTTTCTCGCCCTCTGTTTCTCGCCCTCTGTTTCTCGCCCTCTGTTTCAGCCCCTCTGTTTAAGCCGCTCTGTTTCTCGATCTCTGTTTCTCGCCCTCTGTTTCTCGCCCTCTGTTTCTCGCCCTCTGTTTCTCGCCCACTGTTTCAGCCCCTCTGTTTCAGCCCCACTGTATCAGCCCATCTGTTTCAGCCCCTCTGTTTCAGCCCCACTGTTTCAGCCCCTCTGTTTCAGCCCCTCTGTTTCTCGCCCTCTGTTTCTCTTTCTCTGTTTCTCGCCCTCTGTTTCATCCCCTCAGTTTCTCGCCTACTGTTTCAGCCCCACTGTTTCTCGCCATCTGTTTCAGCCCCTCTGTTTCAGCCCCTCTGTTTCTCGCCCTCTGTTTCAGCCCCTCTGTTTCAGCCCCTCTGTTTCAGCCCCTCTGTTTCAGCCCCTCTGTTTCAGCCCCGCTGTTTCTCGCCCTCTGTTTCTCGCCCTCTGTTTCAGCCCCTCTGTTTCAGCCCCTCTGTTTCAGCCCCTCTGTTTCACGCCCTCTGTTTCTCGCCCTCTGTTTCTCGCCCTCTGTTTCTCGATCTCTGTTTCTCGCCCTCTGTTTCTCGCCCTCTGTTTCAGCCCCTCTGTTTCAGCCCCTCTGTTTCAGCCCCTCTGTTTCAGCACCTCTGTTTCAGCCCCTCGGTTTCTCGGCCTCTGTTTCTCGCACTCTGTTTCAGCCCCTCTGTTTCTCGCTCTCTGTTTCTCGCCCTCTGTTTCTCGCCCTCTGTTTCAGCCCCTCTGTTTCAGCCCCTCTGTTTCAGCCCCTCTGTTTCTCGCCCTCTGCTTCTCGCCCACTGTTTCTCGCCCTCTGTTTCAGCCCCTCTGTTTCAGCCCCTCTGTTTCTCGCCCTCTGTTTATCGCCCTCTGTTTCTCGCCCTCTGTTTCTCGCCCTCTGTTTCTCGCTCTTTGTTTCTCGCCCTCTGTTTCTCGCACTCTGTTTCAGCCCCTCTGTTTCAGCCCCTCTGTTTCAGCCCCTCTGTTTCATCCCCTCTGTTTCAGCCCCTCTGTTACAGCCCCTCTGTTTCTCGCCCTCTGTTTCTCGCCCTCTGTTTCTCGACCTCTGTTTCTCGCTCTCTGTTTCTCGCCCTCTGTTTCTCGCCCTCTGTTTCAGCCCCTCTGTTTCAGCCCCTCTGTTTCAGCCCCTCTGTTTCTCGCCCTCTGTTTCTCGCCCTCTGTTTCTCGCCCTCTGTTTCTCGCCCTCTGTTTCAGCCCCTCTGTTTCAGCCCCTCTGTTTCAGCCCCTCTGTTTCAGCCCCTCTGTTTCAGCCCCTCTGTTTCTCGCCCTCTGTTTGAGCCCCTCTGTTTCAGCCCCTCTGTTTCTCGCCCTCAGTTTCAGCCCCTCTGTTTCAGCCCCTCTGTTTCAGCCACTCTGTTTCAGCCCCTCTGTTTCTCGCCCTCTGTTTCTCGCCCTCTGTTTCTCGCCCTCTGTTTCTCGATCTCTGTTTCTCGCCCTCTGTTTCTCGCCCTCTGTTTCAGCCCCTCTGTTTCAGCCCCTCTGTTTCAGCCCCTCTGTTTCAGCCCCTCTGTTTCAGCCCCTCTGTTTCTCGCCCTCTGTTTCTCGCCCTCTGTTTCAGCCCCTCTGTTTCTCGCTCTTTGTTTCTCGCCCTCTGTTTCTCGCCCTCTGTTTCAGCCCCTCTGTTTCAGACCCTCTGTTTCAGCCCCTCTGTTTCTCGCCCTCTGTTTCTCGCCCACTGTTTCTCGCCCTCTGTTTCAGCCCCTCTGTTTCAGGCCCTCTGTTTCAGCCCCTCTGTTTCAGCCCCTCTGTTTCTCGCCCTCTGTTTCTCGCCCTCTGTTTCTTGCCCTCTGTTTCTCGCTCTCTGTTTCTCGCTCTCTATTTCTCGCCCTCAATTTCAGCCCCTCTGTTTCAGCCCCTCTGTTTCAGCCCCTCTGTTTCTCGCCCTCTGTTTCAGCACCTCTGTTTCTCGCCCTCTGTTTCTCGCCCACTGTTTCTCGCCCTCTGTTTCAGCCCCTCTGTTTCAGCCCCTCTGTTTCAGCCCCTCTGTTTCTCGCCCTCTGTTTCTCGCCCACTGTTTCTCGCCCTCTATTTCAGCCCCTCTGTTTCAGCCCCTCTGTTTCAGCCCCTCTGTTTCAGCCCCTCTGTTTCTCGCCCTCTGTTTCTCGCCCTCTGTTTCTTGCCCTCTGTTTCTCGCTCTCTGTTTCTCGCCCTCTGTTTCAGCCCCTCTGTTTCAGCCCCAATGTTTCAGCCCCTCTGTTTCTCGCCCTCTGTTTCTCGCCCTCTGTTTCTCGCCCTCAGTTTCAGCCCCTCTGTTTCAGCCCCTTTGTTTCAGCCCCTCTGTTTCTGCCCCTCTGTTTCTCGCCCACTGTTTCTCGTCCTCTGTTTCAGCCCCTCTGTTTCAGCCCCTCTGTTTCAGCCCCTCTGTTTCAGCCCCTCTGTTTCAGCCCCTCTGTTTCTCGCCCTCAGTTTCTCGCCCTCTGTTTCTCGCCCTCTGTTTCTCGCCCTCTGTTTCAGCCCCTCTGTTTAAGCCGCTCTGTTTCTCGCCCTCTGTTTCTCGCCCTCTGTTTCAGCCCCTCTGTTTCAGCCTCTCAGTTTCTGCCCCTCTGTTTCTCCCCCTCTGTTTCAGCACCTCTGTTTCTCGCCCTCTCTTTCAGCCCCTCTCTTTCTCGCCAACTGTTGCAGACCCTCTGTATCTCGCCCTCTGTTTCAGCCCCTCTGTTTCAGCCCCTCTGTTTCAGCCCCTCTGTTTCAGCCCCTCTGTTTCTCGCCATCTGTTTCAGCCCCTCTGTTTCAGCCCCTCTGTTTCTCGCCCTCTGTTTCAGCCCCTCTGTTTCAGCCCCTCTGCTTCAGCCCCTCTGTTTCAGCACCTCTGTTTCTCGCCCTTTGTTTCTCGCCCTCTGTTTCAGCCCCTCTGTTTCAGCCGCTCTGTTTCAGCCCCTCTGTTTCAGCACCTCTGTTTCTCGATCTCTGTTTCTCGCCCTCTGTTTCTCGCCCTCTGTTTCTCGCCCTTTGTTTCTCGCCCACTGTTTCAGCCCCTCTGTTTCAGCCCCACTGTATCGGCCCATCTGTTTCAGCCCCTCTGTTTCAGCCCCTCTGTTTCATCCCCTCTGTTTCAGCCCCTCTGTTTCTCGCCCTCTGTTTCTCTTTCTCCGTTTCTCGCCCTCTGTTTCATCCCCTCTGTTTCTCGCCCACTGTTTCAGCCCCTCTGTTTCTCGCCATCTGTTTCAGCCCCTCTGTTTCAGCCCCTCTGTTTCTCGCCCTCTGTTTCAGCCCCTCTGTTTCAGCCCCTCTGTTTCAGCCCCTCTGTTTCAGCCCCTCTGTTTCAGCCCCTCTGTTTCTCGCCCTCTGTTTCTCGCCCTCTGTTTCAGCCCCTCTGTTTCAGCCCCTCTGTTTCAGCCCCTCTGTTTCTCGCCCTCTGTTTCTCGCCCTCTGTTTCTCGATCTCTGTTTCTCGCCCTCTGTTTCTCGCCCTCTGTTTCAGCCCCTCTGTTTCAGCCCCTCTGTTTCAGCCCCTCTGTTTCAGCCCCTCTGTTTCCCGCCCTCAGTTTCTCGCCCTCTGTTTCTCGCCCTCTGTTTCTCGCCCTCTGTTTCAGCCCCTCTGTTTAAGCCGCTCTGTTTCTCGCCCTCTGTTTCTCGCCCTCTGTTTCAGCCCCTCTGTTTCAGCCTCTCAGTTTCTGCCCCTCTGTTTCTCCCCCTCTGTTTCAGCACCTCTGTTTCTCGCCCTCTCTTTCAGCCCCTCTCTTTCTCGCCCACTGTTGCAGACCCTCTGTATCTCGCCCTCTGTTTCAGCCCCTCTGTTTCAGCCCCTCTGTTTCAGCCCCTCTGTTTCAGCCCCTCTGTTTCTCGCCATCTGTTTCAGCCCCTCTGTTTCTGCCCCTCTGTTTCTCGCCCTCTGTTTCAGCCCCTTTGTTTCAGCCCCTCTGCTTCAGCCCCTCTGTTTCAGCACCTCTGTTTCTCGCCCTTTGTTTCTCGCCCTCTGTTTCAGCCCCTCTGTTTCAGCCCCTCTGTTTCAGCCCCTCTGCTTCAGCACCTCTGTTTCTCGATCTCTGTTTCTCGCCCTCTGTTTCTCGCCCTCTGTTTCTCGCCCTTTGTTTCTCGCCCACTGTTTCAGCCCCTCTGTTTCAGCCCCACTGTATCAGCCCATCTGTTTCAGCCCCTCTGTTTCAGCCCATCTGTTTCAGCCCCTCTGTTTCAGCCCCTCTGTTTCTCGCCCTCTGTTTCTCTTTCTCTGTTTCTCGCCCTCTGTTTCATCCCCTCTGTTTCTCGCCCATTGTTTCAGCCCCTCTGTTTCTCGCCATCTGTTTCAGCCCCTCTGTTTCAGCCCCTCTGTTTCTCGCCCTCTGTTTCAGCCCCTCTGTTTCAGCCCCTCTGTTTCAGCCCCTCTGTTTCAGCCCCTCTGTTTCAGCCCCTCTGTTTCTCGCCCTCTGTTTCTCGCCCTCTGTTTCAGCCCCTCTGTTTCAGCCCCTCTGTTTCAGCCCCTCTGTTTCTCGCCCTCTGTTTCTCGCCCTCTGTTTCTCGCCCTCTGTTTCTCGATCTCTGTTTCTCGCCCTCAGTTTCTCGCCCTCTGTTTCAGCCCCTCTGTTTCAGCCCCTCTGTTTCAGCCCCTCTGTTTCAGCCCCTCTGTTTCTCGCCCTCAGTTTCTCGCCCTCTGTTTCTCGCCCTCTGTTTCTCGCCCTCTGTTTCAGCCCCTCTGTTTAAGCCGCTCTGTTTCTCGCCCTCTGTTTCTCGCCCTCTGTTTCAGCCCCTCTGTTTCAGCCTCTCAGTTTCTGCCCCTCTGTTTCTCCCCCTCTGTTTCAGCACCTCTGTTTCTCGCCCACTCTTTCAGCCCCTCTGTTTCAGCACCTCTGTTTCTCGCCCTTTGTTTCTCGCCCTCTGTTTCAGCCCCTCTGTTTCAGCCCCTCTGTTTCAGCCCCTCTGATTCAGCACCTCTGTTTCTCGATCTCTGTTTCTCGCCCTCTGTTTCTCGCCCTCTGTTTCTCGCCCTTTGTTTCTCGCCCACCGTTTCAGCCCCTCTGTTTCAGCCCCACTGTATCAGCCCATCTGTTTCCGCCCCTCTGTTTCAGCCCCTCTGTTTCAGCCCCTCTGTTTCAGCCCCTCTGTTTCTCGCCCTCTGTTTCTCTTTCTCTGTTTCTCACCCTCTGTTTCATCCCCTCTGTTTCTCGCCCACTGTTTCAGCCCCTCTGTTTCTCGCCATCTGTTTCAGCCCCTCTGTTTCAGCCCCTCTGTTTCTCGCCCTCTGTTTCAGCCCCTCTGTTTCAGCCCCTCTGTTTCAGCCCCTCTGTTTCAGCCCCTCTGTTTCTCGCCCTCTGTTTCTCGCCCTCTGTTTCTCGCCCTCTGTTTCTCGATCTCTGTTTCTCGCCCTCTGTTTCTCGCCCTCTGTTTCAGCCCCTCTGTTTCAGCCCCTCTGTTTCAGCCCCTCTGTTTCAGCACCTCTGTTTCCGCCCCTCTGTTTCTCGCCCTCTGTTTCTCGCCCTCTGTTTCAGCCCCTCTGTTTCTCGCTCTCTGTTTCTCGCCCTCTGTTTCTCGCCCTCTGTTTCAGCCCCTCTGTTTCAGCCCCTCTGTTTCAGCCCCTCTGTTTCTCGCCCTCTGTTTCTCGCCCACTGTTTCTCGCCCTCTGTTTCAGCCCCTCTGTTTCAGCCCCTCTGTTTCTCGCCCTCTGTTTCTCGCCCTCTGTTTCTCGCTCTTTGTTTCTCGCCCTCTGTTTCTCGCACTCTGTTTCAGCCCCTCTGTTTCAGCCCCTCTGTTTCAGCACCTCTGTTTCATCCCCTCTGTTTCAGCCCCTCTGTTTCAGCCCCTCTGTTTCTCGCCCTCTGTTTCTCGCCCTCAGTTTCTCGCCCTCTGTTTCTCGCTCTCTGTTTCTCGCCCTCTGTTTCTCGCCCTCTGTTTCAGCCCCTCTGTTTCAGCCCCTCTGTTTCAGCCCCTCTGTTTCTCGCCCTCTGTTTCTCGCCCACTGTTTCTCGCCCTCTGTTTCAGCCCCTATGTTTCAGCCCCTCTGTTTCAGCCCCTCTGTTTCAGCCCCTCTGTTTCAGCCCCTCTGTTTCTCGCCCTTTGTTTCATCCCCTCTGTTTCAGCCCCTCTGTTTCAGCTCCTCTGTTTCAGCCCCTCTGTTTCAGCCCCTCTGTTTCTCGCCCTCTGTTTCTCGCCCTCTGTTTCTCGCCCTCTGTTTCAGCCCCTCTGTTTCAGCCCCTCTGTTTCAGCCCCTCTGTTTCTCGCACTCTGTTTCTCGCCCTCTGTTTCTCGCCCACTGTTTCTCGCCCTCTGTTTCAGCCCCTCTGTTTCAGCCCTTCTGTTTCAGCCCCTCTGTTTCATCCCCTCTGTTTCTCGCCCTCTGTTTCATCCCCTCTGTTTCAGCCCCTCTGTTAAACCTCCTCTGTTTCAGCCCCTCTGTTTCAGCCCCTCTGTTTCTCGCTCTCTGTTTCTCGAACTCTGTTTCTCGCCCTCTGTTTCAGCCCCTCTGTTTCAGCCTCTCAGTTTCAGCCCCTCTGTTTCTCCCCCTCTGTTTCAGCACCTCTGTTTCTCGCCCTCTCTTTCAGCCCCTCTCTTTCTCGCCCACTGTTGCAGACCCTCTGTATCTCGCCCTCTGTTTCAGCCCCTCTGTTTCAGCCCCTCTGTTTCAGCCCCTCTGTTTCAGCCCCTCTGTTTCTCGCCATCTGTTTCAGCCCCTCTGTTTCAGCCCCTCTGTTTCTCGCCCTCTGTTTCAGCCCCTCTGTTTCAGCCCCTCTGCTTCAGCCCCTCTGTTTCAGCACCTCTGTTTCTCGCCCTTTTGTTTCTCGCCCTCTGTTTCAGCCCCTCTGTTTCAGCCCCTCTGTTTCAGCCCCTCTGTTTCAGCACCTCTGTTTCTCGATCTCTGTTTCTCGCCCTCTGTTTCTCGCCCTCTGTTTCTCGCCCTTTGTTTCTGGCCCACTGTTTCAGCCCCTCTGTTTCAGCCCCACTGTATCAGCCCCTCTGTTTCAGCCCCTCTGTTTCAGCCCCTCTGTTTCAGCCCCTCTGTTTCAGCCCCTCTGTTTCTCGCCCTCTGTTTCTCTTTCTCTGTTTCTCGCCCTCTGTTTCATCCCCTCTGTTTCTCGCCCACTGTTTCAGCCCCTCTGTTTCTCGCCATCTGTTTCAGCCCCTCTGTTTCAGCCCCTCTGTTTCTCGCCCTCTGTTTCAGCCCCTCTGTTTCAGCCCCTCTGTTTCAGCCCCTCTGTTTCAGCCCCTCTGTTTCAGCCCCTCTGTTTCTCGCCCTCTGTTTCTCGCCCTCTGTTTCAGCCCCTCTGTTTCAGCCCCTCTGTTTCAGCACCTCTGTTTCTCGGCCTCTGTTTCTCGCCCTCTGTTTCTCGCCCTCTGTTTCTCGATCTCTGTTTCTCGCCCTCTGTTTCTCGCCCTCTGTTTCAGCCCCTCTGTTTCAGCCCCTCTGTTTCAGCCCCTCTGTTTCAGCACCTCTGTTTCAGCCCCTCTGTTTCTCGCCCTCTGTTTCTCGCCCTCTGTTTCAGCCCCTCTGTTTCTCGCTCTCTGTTTCTCGCCCTCTGTTTCTCGCCCTCTGTTTCAGCCCCTCTGTTTCAGCCCCTCTGTTTCAGCCCCTCTGTTTCTCGCCCTCGGTTTCTCGCCCACTGTTTCTCGCCCTCTGTTTCAGCCCCTCTGTTTCAGACCCCTGTTTCTCGCCCTCTGTTTCTCGCCCGCTGTTTCTCACCCTCTGTTTCTCGCCCTCTGTTTCTCGCTCTTTGTTTCTCGCCCTCTGTTTCTCGCACTCTGTTTCAGCCCCTCTGTTTCAGCCCCTCTGTTTCAGCACCTCTGTTTCATCCCCTCTGTTTCAGCCCCTCTGTTTCAGCCCCTCTGTTTCTCGCCCTCTGTTTCTCGCCCTCAGTATCTCGCCCTCTGTTTCTCGCTCTCTGTTTCTCGCCCTCTGTTTCTCGCCCTCTGTTTCAGCCCCTCTGTTTCAGCCCCTCTTTTTCAGCCCCTCTGTTTCTCGCCCTCTGTTTCTCGCCCACTGTTTCTCGCCCTCTGTTTCAGCCCCTCTGTTTCAGCCCCTCTGTTTCAGCCCCTCTGTTTCAGCCCCTTTGTTTCAGCCCCACTGTTTCGAGCCCTCTGTTTCATCCCCTCTGTTTCAGCCCCTCTGTTTCAGCTCCTCTGTTTCAGCCCCTCTGTTTCAGCCCCTCTGTTTCTCGCCCTCTGTTTCTCGCCCTCTGTTTCTCGCCCTCTGTTTCAGCCCCTCTGTTTCAGCCCCTCTGTTTCAGCCCCTCTGTTTCTCGCACTCTGTTTCTCGCCCTCTGTTTCTCGCCCACTGTTTCTCGCCCTCTGTTTCAGCCCCTCTGTTTCAGCCCCTCTGTTTCAGCCCCTCTGTTTCATCCCCTCTGTTTCTCGCCCTCTGTTTCGTCCCCTCTGTTTCAGCCCCTCTGTTTCAGCTCCTCTGTTTCAGCCCCTCTGTTTCAGCCCCTCTGTTTCTCGCTCTCTGTTTCTCGCCCTCTGTTTCTCGCCCTCTGTTTCAGCCCCTCTGTTAAAGCCCCTCTGTTTCAGCCCCTCTGTTTCTCGCCCTCTGTTTCTCGCCCACTGTTTCTCGCCCTCTGTTTCAGCCCCTCTGTTTCAGCCCCTCTGTTTCAGCCCCTCTGTTTCAGCCCCTCTGTTTCTCGCCCTCTGTTTCTCGCCCTCTGTTTCTTGCCCTCTGTTTCTCGCTCTCTGTTTCTCGCCCTCTGTTTCTCGCCCTCTGTTTCAGCCCCTCTGTTTCAGCCCCTCTGTTTCAGCCCCTCTGTTTCTCGCCCTCTGTTTCAGCCCCTCTGTTTCTCGCCCTCTGTTTCTCGCCCACTGTTTCTCGCCCTCTGTTTCAGCCCCTCTGTTTCAGCCCCTCTGTTTCAGCCCCTCTGTTTCTCGCCCTCTGTTTCTCGCCCACTGTTTCTCGCCCTCTGTTTCAGCCCCTCTGTTTCAGCCCCTCTGTTTCAGCCCCTCTGTTTCAGCCCCTCTGTTTCTCGCCCTCTGTTTCTCGCCCTCTGTTTCTTGCCCTCTGTTTCTCGCTCTCTGTTTCTCGCCCTCTGTTTCAGCCCCTCTGTTTCAGCCCCTCTGTTTCAGCCCCTCTGTTTCTCGCCCTCTGTTTCTCGCCCTCTGTTTCTCGCCCTCAGTTTCAGCCCCTCTGTTTCAGCCCCTATGTTTCAGCCCCTCTGTTTCAGCCCCTCTGTTTCAGCCCCTCTGTTTCAGCCCCTCTGTTTCTCGCCCTCTGTTTCATCCCCTCTGTTTCAGCCCCTCTGTTTCAGCTCCTCTGTTTCAGCCCCTCTGTTTCAGCCCCTCTGTTTCTCGCCCTCTGTTTCTCGCCCTCTGTTTCTAGCCCTCTGTTTCAGCCCCTCTGTTTCAGCCCCTCTGTTTCAGCCCCTCTGTTTCTCGCACTCTGTTTCTCGCCCTCTGTTTCTCGCCCACTGTTTCTCGCCCTCTGTTTCAGCCCCTCTGTTTCAGCCCCTCTGTTTCAGCCCCTCTGTTTCTCGCCCTCAGTTTCTCGCCCTCTGTTTCATCCCCTCTGTTTCAGCCCCTCTGTTTCAGCTCCTCTGTTTCAGCCCCTCTGTTTCAGCCCCTCTGTTTCTCGCTCTCTGTTTCTCGCCCTCTGTTTCTCGCCCTCTGTTTCAGCCCCTCTGTTTCAGCCTCTCAGTTTCAGCCCCTCTGTTTCTCCCCCTCTGTTTCAGCACCTCTGTTTCTCGCCCTCTCTTTCAGCCCCTCTCTTTCTCGCCCACTGTTGCAGACCCTCTGTATCTCGCCCTCTGTTTCAGCCCCTCTGTTTCAGCCCCTCTGTTTCAGCCCCTCTGTTTCAGCCCCTCTGTTTCTCGCCATCTGTTTCAGCCCCTCTGTTTCAGCCCCTGTGTTTCTCGCCCTCTGTTTCAGCCCCTCTGTTTCAGCCCCTCTGCTTCAGCCCCTCTGTTTCAGCACCTCTGTTTCTCGCCCTTTGTTTCTCGCCATCTGTTTCAGCCCCTCTGTTTCAGCCCCTCTGTTTCTCGCCCTCTGTTTCAGCCCCTCTGTTTCAGCCCCTCTGTTTCAGCCCCTCTGTTTCAGCCCCTCTGTTTCAGTCCCTCTGTTTCTCGCCCTCTGTTTCAGCCCCTCTGTTTCTGCCCCTCTGTTTCAGCCCCTCTGTTTCAGCTCCTCTGTTACAGCCCCTCTGTTTCAGCCCCTCTGTTTCTCGCCCTCTGTTTCTCGCCCTCTGTTTCTCGCCCTCTGTTTCAGCCCCTCTGTTTCAGCCCCTCTGTTTCAGCCCCTCTGTTTCTCGCACTCTGTTTCTCGCCCTCTGTTTCTCGCCCACTGTTTCTCGCCCTCTGTTTCAGCCCCTCTGTTTCAGCCCCTCTGTTTCAGCCCCTCTGTTTCATCCCCTCTGTTTCTCGCCCTCTGTTTCATCCCCTCTGTTTCAGCCCCTCTGTTTCAGCTCCTCTGTTTCAGCCCCTCTGTTTCAGCCCCTCTGTTTCTCGCTCTCTGTTTCTCGCCCTCTGTTTCTCGCCCTCTGTTTCAGCCCCTCCGTTTCAGCCTCTCAGTTTCAGCCCCTCTGTTTCTCCCCCTCTGTTTCAGCACCTCTGTTTCTCGCCCTCTCTTTCAGCCCCTTTCTTTCTCGCCCACTGTTGCAGACCCTCTGTATCTCGCCCTCTGTTTCAGCCCCTCTGTTTCAGCCCCTCTGTTTCAGCCCCTCTGTTTCAGCCCCTCTGTTTCTCGCCATCTGTTTCAGCCCCTCTGTTTCAGCCCCTCTGTTTCTCGCCCTCTGTTTCAGCCCCTCTGTTTCAGCCCCTCTGCTTCAGCCCCTCTGTTTCAGCACTTCTGTTTCTCGCCCTTTGTTTCTCGCCCTCTGTTTCAGCCCCTCTGTTTCAGCCCCTCTGTTTCAGCCCCTCTGTTTCAGCACCTCTGTTTCTCGATCTCTGTTTCTCGCCCTCTGTTTCTCGCCCTCTGTTTCTCGCCCTTTGTTTCTCGCCCACTGTTTCAGCCCCTCTGTTTCAGCCAAACTGTATCAGCCCCTCTGTTTCAGCCCCTCTGTTTCAGCCCCTCTGTTTCAGCCCCTCTGTTTCAGCCCCTCTGTTTCTCGCCCTCTGTTTCTCTTTCTCTGTTTCTCGCCCTCTGTTTCATCCCCTCTGTTTCTCGCCCACTGTTTCAGCCCCTCTGTTTCTCGCCATCTGTTTCAGCCCCTCTGTTTCAGCCCCTCTGTTTCTCGCCCTCTGTTTCAGCCCCTCTGTTTCAGCCCCTCTGTTTCAGCCCCTCTGTTTCAGCCCCTCTGTTTCTCGCCCTCTGTTTCTCGCCCTCTGTTTCAGCCCCTCTGTTTCAGCCCCTCTGTTTCAGCCCCTCTGTTTCTCGCCCTCTGTTTCTCGCCCTCTGTTTCTCGCCCTCTGTTTCTCGATCTCTGTTTCTCGCCCTCTGTTTCTCGCCCTCTATTTCAGCCCCTCTGTTTCAGCCCCTCTGTTTCAGCCCCTCTGTTTCAGCACCTCTGTTTCAGACCCTCTGTTTCTCGCTCTCTGTTTCTCGCCCTCTGTTTCAGCCCCTCTGTTTCTCGCTCTCTGTTTCTCGCCCTCTGTTTCTCGCCCTCTGTTTCAGCCCCTCTGTTTCAGCCCCTCTGTTTCAGCCCCTCTGTTTCTCGCCCTCGGTTTCTCGCCCACTGTTTCTCGCCCTCTGTTTCAGCCCCTCTGTTTCAGACCCCTGTTTCTCGCCCTCTGTTTCTCGCCCGCTGTTTCTCGCCCTCTGTTTCTCGCCCTCTGTTTCTCGCTCTTTGTTTCTCGCCCTCTGTTTCTCGCACTCTGTTTCAGCCCCTCTGTTTCAGCCCCTCTGATTCAGCACCTCTGTTTCATCCCCTCTGTTTCAGCCCCTCTGTTTCAGCCCCTCTGTTTCTCGCCCTCTGTTTCTCGCCCTCAGTTTCTCGCCCTCTGTTTCTCGCTCTCTGTTTCTCGCCCTCTGTTTCTCGCCCTCTGTTTCAGCCCCTCTGTTTCAGCCCCTCTTTTTCAGCCCGTCTGTTTCTCGCCCTCTGTTTCTCGCCCACTGTTTCTCGCCCTCTGTTTCAGCCCCTCTGTTTCAGCCCCTCTGTTTCAGCCCCTTTGTTTCAGCCCCTCTGTTTCTCGCCCTCTGTTTCATCCCCTCTGTTTCAGCCCCTCTGTTTCAGCTCCTCTGTTTCAGCCCCTCTGTTTCAGCCCCTCTGTTTCTCGCCCTCTGTTTCTCGCCCTCTGTTTCTCGCCCTCTGTTTCAGCCCCTCTGTTTCAGCCCCTCTGTTTCAGCCCCTCTGTTTCTCGCACTCTGTTTCTCGCCCTCTGTTTCTCGCCCACTGTTTCTCGCCCTCTGTTTCAGCCCCTCTGTTTCAGCCCCTCTGTTTCAGCCCCTCTGTTTCATCCCCACTGTTTCTCGCCCTCTGTTTCATCCC
This sequence comes from Stegostoma tigrinum, assembly GCF_030684315.1. Taxonomy (NCBI): domain Eukaryota; kingdom Metazoa; phylum Chordata; class Chondrichthyes; order Orectolobiformes; family Stegostomatidae; genus Stegostoma; species Stegostoma tigrinum. The sequence continues at coordinate 2,395,755 of NW_026728047.1, read as the reverse complement.
CTCTGTTTCAGCCCCTCTGTTTCAGCTCCTCTGTTTCAGCCCCTCTGTTTCAGCCCCTCTGTTTCTCGCTCTCTGTTTCTCGCCCTCTGTTTCTCGCCCTCTGTTTCAGCCCCTCTGTTAAAGCCCCTCTGTTTCAGCCCCTCTGTTTCTCGCCCTCTGTTTCTCGCCCACTGTTTCTCGCCCTCTGTTTCAGCCCCTCTGTTTCAGCCCCTCTGTTTCAGCCCCTCTGTTTCAGCCCCTCTGTTTCTCGCCCTCTGTTTCTCGCCCTCTGTTTCTTGCCCTCTGTTTCTCGCTCTCTGTTTCTCGCCCTCTGTTTCTCGCCCTCTGTTTCAGCCCCTCTGTTTCAGCCCCTCTGTTTCAGCCCCTCTGTTTCTCGCCCTCTGTTTCAGCCCCTCTGTTTCTCGCCCTCTGTTTCTCGCCCACTGTTTCTCGCCCTCTGTTTCAGCCCCTCTGTTTCAGCCCCTCTGTTTCAGCCCCTCTGTTTCTCGCCCTCTGTTTCTCGCCCACTGTTTCTCGCCCTCTGTTTCAGCCCCTCTGTTTCAGCCCCTCTGTTTCAGCCCCTCTGTTTCAGCCCCTCTGTTTCTCGCCCTCTGTTTCTCGCCCTCTGTTTCTTGCCCTCTGTTTCTCGCTCTCTGTTTCTCGCCCTCTGTTTCAGCCCCTCTGTTTCAGCCCCTCTGTTTCAGCCCCTCTGTTTCTCGCCCTCTGTTTCTTGCCCTCTGTTTCTCGCTCTCTGTTTCTCGCCCTCTGTTTCTCGCCCTCTGTTTCAGCCCCTCTGTTTCAGCCCCTCTGTTTCAGCCCCTCTGTTTCTCGCCCTCTGTTTCAGACCCTCTGTTTCACCCCCTCAGTATCAGCCCCTCTCTTTCAGCCCCTCTGTTTCTCGCCCTCTGTTTCTCGCCCTCTGTTTCTCGCCCTCTGTTTCTCGCCCACTGTTTGAGCCCCTCTGTTTCAGGCCCTCTGTTTCAGCCCCTCTGTTTCAGCCCCACTGTTTCTCGCCCTCTGCTTCTCGCTCTCTGTTTCTCGCCCTCTGTTTCTCGCCCTCTGTTTCAGTCCCTCTGTTTCAGCCCCTCTGTTTCAGCCCCTCTGTTTCAGCCCCTCTGTTTCTCGCCCTCTGTTTCTTTCCCTCTGTTTCTCGCCCTCTGTTTCAGCCCCTCTGTTTCAGTCCCTCTGTTTCAGCCCCTCTGTATCAGCCCCTCTGTGTCAGCCCCTCTGTTTCTCGCCCTCTGTTTCAGCCCCTCTGTTTCAGCCCCTCTGTTTCTCCCCCTCAGTTTCAGCCCCTCTGTTTCAGCCCCTCTGTTTCAGCCACTCTGTTTCAGCCCCTCTGTTTCTCGCCCTCTGTTTCTCGCCCTCTGTTTCAGCCCCTCTGTTTCAGCCCCTCTGTTTCAGCCCCTCTGTTTCTCGCCCTCTGTTTCTCGCCCTCTGTTTCTCGCCCTCTGTTTCTCGCTCTCTGTTTCTCGCCCTCTGTTTCTCGCCCTCTGTTTCAGCCCCTCTGTTTCAGCCCCTCTGTTTCAGCCCCTCTATTTCAGCCCCTCTGTTTCAGCCCCTCTGTTTCTCGCCCTCTGTTTCAGACCCTCTGTTTCTGCCCCTCAGTATCAGCCCCTCTCTTTCAGCCCCTCTGTTTCTCGCCCTCTGTTTCTCGCCCTCTGTTTCTGGCCCTCTGTTTCTCGCCCACTGTTTCAGCCCCTCTGTTTCAGCCCCACTGTATCAGCCCATCTATTTCAGCCCCTCTGTTTCAGCCCCTCTGTTTCAGCCCCTCTGTTTCAGCCCCTCTGTTTCTCGCCCTCTGTTTCTCGCCCTCTGTTTCTCGCCCTCTGTTTCATCCCCTCTGTTTCTCGCCCACTGTTTCAGCCCCTCTGTTTCTCGCCATCTGTTTCAGCCCCTCTGTTTCAGCCCCTCTGTTTCTCGACCTCTGTTTCAGCCCCTCTGTTTCAGCCCCTCTGTTTCAGCCCCTCTGTTTCAGCCCCTCTGTTTCTCGCCCTCTGTTTCTCGCCCTCTGTTTCAGCCCCTCTGTTTCTCGCCCTCTGTTTCTCGCCCTCTGTTTCTCGCCCTCTGTTTCTCGATCTCTGTTTCTCGCCCTCTGTTTCTCGCCCTCTGTTTCAGCCCCTCTGTTTCAGCCCCTCTGTTTCAGCCCCTCTGTTTCAGCCCCTCTGTTTCAGCCCCTCTGTTTCTCGCCCTTTGTTTCTCGCCCTCTGTTTCAGACGCTCTGTTTCTCGCTCTCTGTTTCTCGACCTCTGTTTCTCGCCCTCTGTTTCTGCCCCTCTGTTTCAGCCCCTCTGTTTCAGCCCCTATGTTTCTCGCCCTCTGTTTGTCGCCCACTGTTTCTCGCCCTCTGTTTCAGCCCCTCTGTTTCAGCCCCTCTGTTTCAGCCCCTCTGTTTCAGCCCCTCTGTTTCTCGCCCTCTGTTTCTCGCCCTCTGTTTCTTGCCCTCTGTTTCTCGCTCTCTGTTTCTCGCCCTCTGTTTCTCGCCCTCTGTTTCAGCCCCTCTGTTTCAGCCCCTCTGTTTCAGCCCCTCTGTTTCTCGCCCTCTGTTTCAGCTCCTCTGTTTCTCGCCCTCTGTTTCTCGCCCACTGTTTCTCGCCCTCTGTTTCAGCCCCTCTGTTTCAGCCCCTCTGTTTCAGCCACTCTGTTTCAGCCCCTCTGTTTCTCGCCCTCTGTTTCTCGCCCTCTGTTTCAGCCCCTCTGTTTCAGCCCCTCTGTTTCAGCCCCTCTGTTTCTCGCCCTCTGTTTCTCGCCCTCTGTTTCTCGCCCTCTGTTTCTCGCTCTCTGTTTCTCGCCCTCTGTTTCTCGCCCTCTGTTTCAGCCCCTCTGTTTCAGCCCCTCTGTTTCAGCCCCTCTGTTTCAGCCCCTCTGTTTCTCGCCCTCTGTTTCAGACCCTCTGTTTCAGCCCCTCAGTATCAGCCCCTCTCTTTCAGCCCCTCTGTTTCTCGCCCTCTGTTTCTCGCCCTCTGTTTCTCGCCCTCTGTTTCTCGCCCACTGTTTGAGCCCCTCTGTTTCAGCCCCACTGTATCAGCCCATCTGTTTCAGCCCCTCTGTTTCAGCCCCTCTGTTTCAGCCCCTCTGTTTCAGCCCCTCTGTTTCTCGCCCTCTGTTTCTCGCCCTCTGTTTCTCGCCCTCTGTTTCATCCCCTCTGTTTCTCGCCCACTGTTTCAGCCCCTCTGTTTCTCGCCATCTGTTTCAGCCCCTCTGTTTCAGCCCCTCTGTTTCTCGCCCTCTGTTTCAGCGCCTCTGTTTCAGCCCCTCTGTTTCAGCCCCTCTGTTTCTCGACCTCGGTTTCTCGCCCACTGTTTCTCGCCCTCTGTTTCAGCCCCTCTGTTTCAGACCCCTGTTTCTCGCCCTCTGTTTCTCGCCCGCTGTTTCTCGCCCTCTGTTTCTCGCCCTCTGTTTCTCGCTCTTTGTTTCTCGCCCTCTGTTTCTCGCACTCTGTTTCAGCCCCTCTGTTTCAGCCCCTCTGTTTCAGCACCTCTGTTTCATCCCCTCTGTTTCAGCCCCTCTGTTTCAGCCCCTCTGTTTCTCGCCCTCTGTTTCTCGCCCTCAGTTTCTCGCCCTCTGTTTCTCGCTCTCTGTTTCTCGCCCTCTGTTTCTCGCCCTCTGTTTCAGTCCCTCTGTTTCAGCCCCTCTTTTTCAGCCCCTCTGTTTCTCGCCCTCTGTTTCTCGCCCACTGTTTCTCGCCCTCTGTTTCAGCCCCTCTGTTTCAGCCCCTCTGTTTCAGCCCCTCTGTTTCAGCCCCTTTGTTTCAGCCCCTCTGTTTCTCGCCCTCTGTTTCATCCCCTCTGTTTCAGCCCCTCTGTTTCAGCTCCTCTGTTTCAGCCCCTCTGTTTCAGCCCCTCTGTTTCTCGCCCTCTGTTTCTCGCCCTCTGTTTCTCGCCCTCTGTTTCAGCCCCTCTGTTTCAGCCCCTCTGTTTCAGCCCCTCTGTTTCTCGCACTCTGTTTCTCGCCCTCTGTTTCTCGCCCTCTGTTTCTCGCACTCTGTTTCAGCCCGTCTGTTTCAGCCCCTCTGTTTCAGCCCCTCTGTTTCATCCCCTCTGTTTCTCGCCCTCTGTTTCATCCCCTCTGTTTCAGCCCCTCTGTTTCAGCTCCTCTGTTTCAGCCCCTCTGTTTCAGCCCCTCTGTTTCTCGCTCTCTGTTTCTCGCCCTCTGTTTCTCGCCCTCTGTTTCAGTCCCTCTGTTAAAGCCCCTCTGTTTCAGCCCCTCTGTTTCTCGCCCTCTGTTTCTCGCCCACTGTTTCTCGCCCTCTGTTTCAGCCCCTCTGTTTCAGCCCCTCTGTTTCAGCCCCTCTGTTTCAGCCCCTCTGTTTCTCGCCCTCTGTTTCTCGCCCTCTGTTTCTTGCCCTCTGTTTCTCGCTCTCTGTTTCTCGCCCTCTGTTTCTCGCCCTCTGTTTCACCCCCTCTGTTTCAGCCCCTCTGTTTCAGCCCCTCTGTTTCTCGCCCTCTGTTTCAGCCCCTCTGTTTCTCGCCCTCTGTTTCTCGCCCACTGTTTCTCGCCCTCTGTTTCAGCCCCTCTGTTTCAGCCCCTCTGTTTCAGCCCCTCTGTTTCTCGCCCTCTGTTTCTCGCCCACTGTTTCTCGCCCTCTGTTTCAGCCCCTCTGTTTCAGCCCCTCTGTTTCAGCCCGTCTGTTTCAGCCCCTCTGTTTCTCGCCCTCTGTTTCTCGCCCTCTGTTTCTTGCCCTCTGTTTCTCGCTCTCTGTTTCTCGCCCTCTGTTTCAGCCCCTCTGTTTCAGCCCCTCTGTTTCAGCCCCTCTGTTTCTCGCCCTCTGTTTCTCGCCCTCTGTTTCTCGCCCTCAGTTTCAGCCCCTCTGTTTCAGCCCCTTTGTTTCAGCCCCTCTGTTTCTGCCCCTCTGTTTCTCGCCCACTGTTTCTCGTCCTCTGTTTCAGCCCCTCTGTTTCAGCCCCTCTGTTTCAGCCCCTCTGTTTCAGCCCCTCTGTTTCTCGCCCTCTGTTTCTCGCCCTCTGTTTCTCGCCCTCTTTTTCTCGCCCTCTGTTTCAGCCCCTCTGTTTAAGCCGCTCTGTTTCTCGCCCTCTGTTTCTCGCCCTCTGTTTCAGCCCCTCTGTTTCAGCCTCTCAGTTTCAGCCCCTCTGTTTCTCCCCCTCTGTTTCATCACCTCTGTTTCTCGCCCTCTCTTTCAGCCCCTCTCTTTCTCGCCCACTGTTGCAGACCCTGTGTATCTCGCCCTCTGTTTCAGCCCCTCTGTTTCAGCCCCTCTGTTTCAGCCCCTCTGTTTCAGCCCCTCTGTTTCTCGCCATCTGTTTCAGCCCCTCTGTTTCACCCCCTCTGTTTCTCGCCCTCTGTTTCAGCCCCTCTGTTTCAGCCCCTCTGTTTCAGCCCCTCCGTTTCAGCACCTCTGTTTCTCGCCCTTTGTTTCTCGCCCTCTGTTTCAGCCCATCTGTTTCTCGCCCTCTGTTTCTCGCCCTCTGTTTCAGCCCCTTTGTTTCAGCCCCTCTGTATCAGCCCCTCTGTTTCAGCCCCTCTGTTTCTCGCCCTCTGTTTCTCGCCCTCTGTTTCAGCCCCTCTGTTTCAACCCCTCTGTTTCAGCCCCTCTGTTTCAGCCCCACTGTTTCTCGCCCTCTGCTTCTCGCTCTCTGTTTCTCGCCCTCTGTTTCTCGCCCTCTGTTTCAGTCCCTCTGTTTCAGCCCCTCTGTTTCAGCCCCTCTGTTTCAGCCCCTCTGTTTCTCGCCCTCTGTTTCTTTCCCTCTGTTTCTCGCCCTCTGTTTCAGCCCCTCTGTTTCAGTCCCTCTGTTTCAGCCCCTCTGTTTCAGCCCCTCTGTGTCAGCCCCTCTGTTTCTCGCCCTCTGTTTCAGCCCCTCTGTTTCAGCCCCTCTGTTTCTCGCCCTCAGTTTCAGCCCCTCTGTTTCAGCCCCTCTGTTTCAGCCCCTCTGTTTCAGCCCCTCTGTTTCTCGCCCTCTGTTTCAGCCCCTCTGTTTCAGCCCCTCTGTTTCTCGCCCTCTGTTTGTCGCCCTCTGTTTCAGCCCCTCTGTTTCAGCCCCTCTGTTTCAGCCCCTCTGTTTCAGCCCCACTGTTTCTCGCCCTCTGCTTCTCGCTCTCTGTTTCTCGCCCTCTGTTTCTCGCCCTCTGTTTCAGTCCCTCTGTTTCAGCCCCTCTGTTTCAGCCCCTCTGTTTCAGCCCCTCTGTTTCTCGCCCTCTGTTTCTTTCCCTCTGTTTCTCGCCCTCTGTTTCAGCCCCTCTGTTTCAGTCCCTCTGTTTCAGCCCCTCTGTTTCAGCCCCTCTGTGTCAGCCCCTCTGTTTCTCGCCCTCTGTTTCAGCCCCTCTGTTTCAGCCCCTCTGTTTCTCCCCCTCAGTTTCAGCCCCTCTGTTTCAGCCCCTCTGTTTCAGCCCCTCTGTTTCAGCACCTCTGTTTCATCCCCTCTGTTTCAGCCCCTCTGTTTCAGCCCCTCTGTTTCTCGCCCTCTGTTTCTCGCCCTCAGTTTCTCGCCCTCTGTTTCTCGCTCTCTGTTTCTCGCCCTCTGTTTCTCGCCCTCTGTTTCAGTCCCTCTGTTTCAGCCCCTCTTTTTCAGCCCCTCTGTTTCTCGCCCTCTGTTTCTCGCCCACTGTTTCTCGCCCTCTGTTTCAGCCCCTCTGTTTCAGCCCCTCTGTTTCAGCCCCTCTGTTTCAGCCCCTTTGTTTCAGCCCCTCTGTTTCTCGCCCTCTGTTTCATCCCCTCTGTTTCAGCCCCTCTGTTTCAGCTCCTCTGTTTCAGCCCCTCTGTTTCAGCCCCTCTGTTTCTCGCCCTCTGTTTCTCGCCCTCTGTTTCTCGCCCTCTGTTTCAGCCCCTCTGTTTCAGCCCCTCTGTTTCAGCCCCTCTGTTTCTCGCACTCTGTTTCTCGCCCTCTGTTTCTCGCCCTCTGTTTCTCGCACTCTGTTTCAGCCCGTCTGTTTCAGCCCCTCTGTTTCAGCCCCTCTGTTTCATCCCCTCTGTTTCTCGCCCTCTGTTTCATCCCCTCTGTTTCAGCCCCTCTGTTTCAGCTCCTCTGTTTCAGCCCCTCTGTTTCAGCCCCTCTGTTTCTCGCTCTCTGTTTCTCGCCCTCTGTTTCTCGCCCTCTGTTTCAGTCCCTCTGTTAAAGCCCCTCTGTTTCAGCCCCTCTGTTTCTCGCCCTCTGTTTCTCGCCCACTGTTTCTCGCCCTCTGTTTCAGCCCCTCTGTTTCAGCCCCTCTGTTTCAGCCCCTCTGTTTCAGCCCCTCTGTTTCTCGCCCTCTGTTTCTCGCCCTCTGTTTCTTGCCCTCTGTTTCTCGCTCTCTGTTTCTCGCCCTCTGTTTCTCGCCCTCTGTTTCACCCCCTCTGTTTCAGCCCCTCTGTTTCAGCCCCTCTGTTTCTCGCCCTCTGTTTCAGCCCCTCTGTTTCTCGCCCTCTGTTTCTCGCCCACTGTTTCTCGCCCTCTGTTTCAGCCCCTCTGTTTCAGCCCCTCTGTTTCAGCCCCTCTGTTTCTCGCCCTCTGTTTCTCGCCCACTGTTTCTCGCCCTCTGTTTCAGCCCCTCTGTTTCAGCCCCTCTGTTTCAGCCCGTCTGTTTCAGCCCCTCTGTTTCTCGCCCTCTGTTTCTCGCCCTCTGTTTCTTGCCCTCTGTTTCTCGCTCTCTGTTTCTCGCCCTCTGTTTCAGCCCCTCTGTTTCAGCCCCTCTGTTTCAGCCCCTCTGTTTCTCGCCCTCTGTTTCTCGCCCTCTGTTTCTCGCCCTCAGTTTCAGCCCCTCTGTTTCAGCCCCTTTGTTTCAGCCCCTCTGTTTCTGCCCCTCTGTTTCTCGCCCACTGTTTCTCGTCCTCTGTTTCAGCCCCTCTGTTTCAGCCCCTCTGTTTCAGCCCCTCTGTTTCAGCCCCTCTGTTTCTCGCCCTCTGTTTCTCGCCCTCTGTTTCTCGCCCTCTTTTTCTCGCCCTCTGTTTCAGCCCCTCTGTTTAAGCCGCTCTGTTTCTCGCCCTCTGTTTCTCGCCCTCTGTTTCAGCCCCTCTGTTTCAGCCTCTCAGTTTCAGCCCCTCTGTTTCTCCCCCTCTGTTTCATCACCTCTGTTTCTCGCCCTCTCTTTCAGCCCCTCTCTTTCTCGCCCACTGTTGCAGACCCTGTGTATCTCGCCCTCTGTTTCAGCCCCTCTGTTTCAGCCCCTCTGTTTCAGCCCCTCTGTTTCAGCCCCTCTGTTTCTCGCCATCTGTTTCAGCCCCTCTGTTTCACCCCCTCTGTTTCTCGCCCTCTGTTTCAGCCCCTCTGTTTCAGCCCCTCTGTTTCAGCCCCTCCGTTTCAGCACCTCTGTTTCTCGCCCTTTGTTTCTCGCCCTCTGTTTCAGCCCATCTGTTTCTCGCCCTCTGTTTCTCGCCCTCTGTTTCAGCCCCTTTGTTTCAGCCCCTCTGTATCAGCCCCTCTGTTTCAGCCCCTCTGTTTCTCGCCCTCTGTTTCTCGCCCTCTGTTTCAGCCCCTCTGTTTCAACCCCTCTGTTTCAGCCCCTCTGTTTCAGCCCCACTGTTTCTCGCCCTCTGCTTCTCGCTCTCTGTTTCTCGCCCTCTGTTTCTCGCCCTCTGTTTCAGTCCCTCTGTTTCAGCCCCTCTGTTTCAGCCCCTCTGTTTCAGCCCCTCTGTTTCTCGCCCTCTGTTTCTTTCCCTCTGTTTCTCGCCCTCTGTTTCAGCCCCTCTGTTTCAGTCCCTCTGTTTCAGCCCCTCTGTTTCAGCCCCTCTGTGTCAGCCCCTCTGTTTCTCGCCCTCTGTTTCAGCCCCTCTGTTTCAGCCCCTCTGTTTCTCGCCCTCAGTTTCAGCCCCTCTGTTTCAGCCCCTCTGTTTCAGCCCCTCTGTTTCAGCCCCTCTGTTTCTCGCCCTCTGTTTCAGCCCCTCTGTTTCAGCCCCTCTGTTTCTCGCCCTCTGTTTGTCGCCCTCTGTTTCAGCCCCTCTGTTTCAGCCCCTCTGTTTCAGCCCCTCTGTTTCAGCCCCACTGTTTCTCGCCCTCTGCTTCTCGCTCTCTGTTTCTCGCCCTCTGTTTCTCGCCCTCTGTTTCAGTCCCTCTGTTTCAGCCCCTCTGTTTCAGCCCCTCTGTTTCAGCCCCTCTGTTTCTCGCCCTCTGTTTCTTTCCCTCTGTTTCTCGCCCTCTGTTTCAGCCCCTCTGTTTCAGTCCCTCTGTTTCAGCCCCTCTGTTTCAGCCCCTCTGTGTCAGCCCCTCTGTTTCTCGCCCTCTGTTTCAGCCCCTCTGTTTCAGCCCCTCTGTTTCTCCCCCTCAGTTTCAGCCCCTCTGTTTCAGCCCCTCTGTTTCAGCCACTCTGTTTCAGCCCCTCTGTTTCTCGCCCTCTGTTTCTCGCCCTCTGTTTCAGCCCCTCTGTTTCAGCCCCTCTGTTTCAGCCCCTCTGTTTCTCGCCCTCTGTTTCTCGCCCTCTGTTTCTCGCCCTCTGTTTCTCGCTCTCTGTTTCTCGCCCTCTGTTTCTCGCCCTCTGTTTCAGCCCCTCTGTTTCAGCCCCTCTGTTTCAGCCCCTCTATTTCAGCCCCTCTGTTTCAGCCCCTCTGTTTCTCGCCCTCTGTTTCAGACCCTCTGTTTCTGCCCCTCAGTATCAGCCCCTCTCTTTCAGCCCCTCTGTTTCTCGCCGTCTGTTTCTCGCCCTCTGTTTCTGGCCCTCTGTTTCTCGCCCACTGTTTCAGCCCCTCTGTTTCAGCCCCACTGTATCAGCCCATCTATTTCAGCCCCTCTGTTTCAGCCCCTCTGTTTCAGCCCCTCTGTTTCAGCCCCTCTGTTTCTCGCCCTCTGTTTCTCGCCCTCTGTTTCTCGCCCTCTGTTTCATCCCCTCTGTTTCTCGCCCACTGTTTCAGCCGCTCTGTTTCTCGCCATCTGTTTCAGCCCCTCTGTTTCAGCCCCTCTGTTTCTCGACCTCTGTTTCAGCCCCTCTGTTTCAGCCCCTCTGTTTCAGCCCCTCTGTTTCAGCCCCTCTGTTTCTCGCCCTCTGTTTCTCGCCCTCTGTTTCAGCCCCTCTGTTTCTCGCCCTCTGTTTCTCACCCTCTGTTTCTCGCCCTCTGTTTCTCGATCTCTGTTTCTCGCCCTCTGTTTCTCGCCCTCTGTTTCAGCCCCTCTGTTTCAGCCCCTCTGTTTCAGCCCCTCTGTTTCAGCCCCTCTGTTTCAGCCCCTCTGTTTCTCGCCCTTTGTTTCTCGCCCTCTGTTTCAGACGCTCTGTTTCTCGCTCTCTGTTTCTCGACCTCTGTTTCACGCCCTCTGTTTCTGCCCCTCTGTTTCAGCCCCTCTGTTTCAGCCCCTATGTTTCTCGCCCTCTGTTTGTCGCCCACTGTTTCTCGCCCTCTGTTTCAGCCCCTCTGTTTCAGCCCCTCTGTTTCAGCCCCTCTGTTTCAGCCCCTCTGTTTCTCGCCCTCTGTTTCTCGCCCTCTGTTTCTTGCCCTCTGTTTCTCGCTCTCTGTTTCTCGCCCTCTGTTTCTCGCCCTCTGTTTCAGCCCCTCTGTTTCAGCCCCTCTGTTTCAGCCCCTCTGTTTCTCGCCATCTGTTTCAGCTCCTCTGTTTCTCGCCCTCTGTTTCTCGCCCACTGTTTCTCGCCCTCTGTTTCAGCCCGTCTATTTCAGCCCCTCTGTTTCAGCCACTCTGTTTCAGCCCCTCTGTTTCTCGCCCTCTGTTTCTCGCCCTCTGTTTCAGCCCCTCTGTTTCAGCCCCTCTGTTTCAGCCCCTCTGTTTCTCGCCCTCTGTTTATCGCCCTCTGTTTCTCGCCCTCTGTTTCTCGCTCTCTGTTTCTCGCCCTCTGTTTCTCGCCCTCTGTTTCAGCCCCTCTGTTTCAGCCCCTCTGTTTCAGCCCCTCTGTTTCAGCCCCTCTGTTTCTCGCCCTCTGTTTCAGACCCTCTGTTTCAGCCCCTCAGTATCAGCCCCTCTCTTTCAGCCCCTCTGTTTCTCGCCCTCTGTTTCTCGCCCTCTGTTTCTCGCTCTCTGTTTCTCGCCCACTGTTTCAGCCCCTCTGTTTCAGCCCCACTGTTTCAGCCCCTCTGTTTCTCGCCCTCTGTTTCAGCCCCTCTGTTTCTCGCCCTCTGTTTAAGCCCCTCTGTTTCTCGCCCTCTGTTTCAGCCCCTCTGTTTCAGCCCCTCTGTTTCAGCCCCTCTGTTTCTCGCACTCTGTTTCTCGCCCTCTGTTTCTCGCCCACTGTTTCTCGCCCTCTGTTTCAGCCCCTCTGTTTCAGCCCCTCTGTTTCAGCCCCTCTGTTTCATCCCCTCTGTTTCTCGCCCTCTGTTTCATCCCCTCTGTTTCAGCCCCTCTGTTTCAGCTCCTCTGTTTCAGCCCCTCTGTTTCAGCCCCTCTGTTTCTCGCTCTCTGTTTCTCGCCCTCTGTTTCTCGCCCTCTGTTTCAGCCCCTCTGTTAAAGCCCCTCTGTTTCAGCCCCTCTGTTTCTCGCCCTCTGTTTCTCGCCCACTGTTTCTCGCCCTCTGTTTCAGCCCCTCTGTTTCAGCCCCTCTGTTTCAGCCCCTCTGTTTCAGCCCCTCTGTTTCTCGCCCTCTGTTTCTCGCCCTCTGTTTCTTGCCCTCTGTTTCTCGCTCTCTGTTTCTCGCCCGCTGTTTCTCGCCCTCTGTTTCAGCCCCTCTGTTTCAGCCCCTCTGTTTCAGCCCCTCTGTTTCTCGCCCTCTGTTTCAGCCCCTCTGTTTCTCGCCCTCTGTTTCTCGCCCACTGTTTCTCGCCCTCTGTTTCAGCCCCTCTGTTTCAGCCCCTCTGTTTCAGCCCCTCTGTTTCTCGCCCTCTGTTTCTCGCCCACTGTTTCTCGCCCTCTGTTTCAGCCCCTCTGTTTCAGCCCCTCTGTTTCAGCCCGTCTGTTTCAGCCCCTCTGTTTCTCGCCCTCTGTTTCTCGCCCTCTGTTTCTTGCCCTCTGTTTCTCGCTCTCTGTTTCTCGCCCTCTGTTTCAGCCCCTCTGTTTCAGCCCCTCTGTTTCAGCCCCTCTGTTTCTCACCCTCTGTTTCTCGCCCTCTGTTTCTCGCCCTCAGTTTCAGCCCCTCTGTTTCAGCCCCTTTGTTTCAGCCCCTCTGTTTCTGCCCCTCTGTTTCTCGCCCACTGTTTCTCGTCCTCTGTTTCAGCCCCTCTGTTTCAGCCCCTCTGTTTCAGCCCCTCTGTTTCAGCCCCTCTGTTTCTCGCCCTCTGTTTCTCGCCCTCTGTTTCTCGCCCTCTGTTTCTCGCCCTCTGTTTCAGCCCCTCTGTTTAAGCCGCTCTGTTTCTCGCCCTCTGTTTCTCGCCCTCTGTTTCAGCCCCTCTGTTTCAGCCTCTCAGTTTCAGCCCCTCTGTTTCTCCCCCTCTGTTTCATCACCTCTGTTTCTCGCCCTCTCTTTCAGCCTCTCTCTTTCTCGCCCACTGTTGCAGACCCTGTGTATCTCGCCCTCTGTTTCAGCCCCTCTGTTTCAGCCCCTCTGTTTCAGCCCCTCTGTTTCAGCCCCTCTGTTTCTCGCCATCTGTTTCAGCCCCTCTTTTTCAGCCCCTCTGTTTCTCGCCCTCTGTTTCAGCCCCTCTGTTTCAGCCCCTCTGTTTCAGCCCCTCCGTTTCAGCACCTCTGTTTCTCGCCCTTTGTTTCTCGCCCTCTGTTTCAGCCCATCTGTTTCTCGCCCTCTGTTTCTCGCCCTCTGTTTCAGCCCCTTTGTTTCAGCCCCTCTGTATCAGCCCCTCTGTTTCAGCCCCTCTGTTTCTCGCCCTCTGTTTCTCGCCCTCTGTTTCAGCCCCTCTGTTTCAACCCCTCTGTTTCAGCCCCTCTGTTTCAGCCCCACTGTTTCTCGCCCTCTGCTTCTCGCTCTCTGTTTCTCGCCCTCTGTTTCTCGCCCTCTGTTTCAGTCCCTCTGTTTCAGCCCCTCTGTTTCAGCCCCTCTGTTTCAGCCCCTCTGTTTCTCGCCCTCTGTTTCTTTCCCTCTGTTTCTCGCCCTCTGTTTCAGCCCCTCTGTTTCAGTCCCTCTGTTTCAGCCCCTCTGTTTCAGCCCCTCTGTGTCAGCCCCTCTGTTTCTCGCCCTCTGTTTCAGCCCCTCTGTTTCAGCCCCTCTGTTTCTCGCCCTCAGTTTCAGCCCCTCTGTTTCAGCCCCTCTGTTTCAGCCCCTCTGTTTCAGCCCCTCTGTTTCTCGCCCTCTGTTTCAGCCCCTCTGTTTCAGCCCCTCTGTTTCTCGCCCTCTGTTTGTCGCCCTCTGTTTCAGCCCCTCTGTTTCAGCCCCTCTGTTTCAGCCCCTCTGTTTCAGCCCCACTGTTTCTCGCCCTCTGCTTCTCGCTCTCTGTTTCTCGCCCTCTGTTTCTCGCCCTCTGTTTCAGTCCCTCTGTTTCAGCCCCTCTGTTTCTGCCCCTCTGTTTCAGCCCCTCTGTTTCTCGCCCTCTGTTTCTTTCCCTCTGTTTCTCGCCCTCTGTTTCAGCCCCTCTGTTTCAGTCCCTCTGTTTCAGCCCCTCTGTTTCAGCCCCTCTGTGTCAGCCCCTCTGTTTCTCGCCCTCTGTTTCAGCCCCTCTGTTTCAGCCCCTCTGTTTCTCCCCCTCAGTTTCAGCCCCTCTGTTTCAGCCCCTCTGTTTCAGCCACTCTGTTTCAGCCCCTCTGTTTCTCGCCCTCTGTTTCTCGCCCTCTGTTTCAGCCCCTCTGTTTCAGCCCCTCTGTTTCAGCCCCTCTGTTCCTCGCCCTCTGTTTTTCGCCCTCTGTTTCTCGCCCTCTGTTTCTCGCTCTCTGTTTCTCGCCCTCTGTTTCTCGCCCTCTGTTTCAGGCCCTCTGTTTCAGCCCCTCTGTTTCAGCCCCTCTATTTCAGCCCCTCTGTTTCAGCCCCTCTGTTTCTCGCCCTCTGTTTCAGACCCTCTGTTTCTGCCCCTCAGTATCAGCCCCTCTCTTTCAGCCCCTCTGTTTCTCGCCCTCTGTTTCTCGCCCTCTGTTTCTGGCCCTCTGTTTCTCGCCCACTGTTTCAGCCCCTCTGTTTCAGCCCCACTGTATCAGCCCATCTATTTCAGCCCCTCTGTTTCAGCCCCTCTGTTTCAGCCCCTCTGTTTCAGCCCCTCTGTTTCTCGCCCTCTGTTTCTCGCCCTCTGTTTCTCGCCCTCTGTTTCATCCCCTCTGTTTCTCGCCCACTGTTTCAGCCCCTCTGTTTCTCGCCATCTGTTTCAGGCCCTCTGTTTCAGCCCCTCTGTTTCTCGACCTCTGTTTCAGCCCCTCTGTTTCAGCTCTTCTGTTTAAGCCCCTCTGTTTCAGCCCCTCTGTTTCTCGCCCTCTGTTTCTCGCCCTCTGTTTCAGCCCCTCTGTTTCTCGCCCTCTGTTTCTCACCCTCTGTTTCTCGCCCTCTGTTTCTCGATCTCTGTTTCTCGCCCTCTGTTTCTCGCCCTCTGTTTCAGCCCCTCTGTTTCAGCCCCTCTGTTTCAGCCCCTCTGTTTCAGCCCCTCTGTTTCAGCCCCTCTGTTTCTCGCCCTTTGTTTCTCGCCCTCTGTTTCAGACGCTCTGTTTCTCGCTCTCTGTTTCTCGACCTCTGTTTCTCGCCCTCTGTTTCTGCCCCTCTGTTTCAGCCCATCTGTTTCAGCCCCTATGTTTCTCGCCCTCTGTTTGTCGCCCACTGTTTCTCGCCCTCTGTTTCAGCCCCTCTGTTTCAGCCCCTCTGTTTCAGCCCCTCTGTTTCAGCCCCTCTGTTTCGCGCCCTCTGTTTCTCGCCCTCTGTTTCTTGCCCTCTGTTTCTCGCTCTCTGTTTCTCGCCCTCTGTTTCTCGCCCTCTGTTTCAGCCCCTCTGTTTCAGCCCCTCTGTTTCAGCCCCTCTGTTTCTCGCCCTCTGTTTCAGCTCCTCTGTTTCTCGCCCTCTGTTTCTCGCCCACTGTTTCTCGCCCTCTGTTTCAGCCCCTCTGTTTCAGCCCCTCTGTTTCAGCCACTCTGTTTCAGCCCCTCTGTTTCTCGCCCTCTGTTTCTCGCCCTCTGTTTCAGCCCCTCTGTTTCAGCCCCTCTGTTTCAGCCCCTCTGTTTCTCGCCCTCTGTTTCTCGCCCTCTGTTTCTCGCCCTCTGTTTCTCGCTCTCTGTTTCTCGCCCTCTGTTTCTCGCCCTCTGTTTCAGCCCCTCTGTTTCAGCCCCTCTGTTTCAGCCCCTCTGTTTCAGCCCCTCTGTTTCTCGCCCTCTGTTTCAGACCCTCTGTTTCAGCCCCTCAGTATCAGCCCCTCTCTTTCAGCCCCTCTGTTTCTCGCCCTCTGTTTCTCGCCCTCTGTTTCTCGCTCTCTGTTTCTCGCCCACTGTTTCAGCCCCTCTGTTTCAGCCCCACTGTTTCAGCCCCTCTGTTTCTCGCCCTCTGTTTCAGCCCCTCTGTTTCTCGCCCTCTGTTTAAGCCCCTCTGTTTCTCGCCCTCTGTTTCAGCCCCTCTGTTTCAGCCCCTCTGTTTCAGCCCCTCTGTTTCTCGCACTCTGTTTCTCGCCCTCTGTTTCTCGCCCACTGTTTCTCGCCCTCTGTTTCAGCCCCTCTGTTTCAGCCCCTCTGTTTCAGCCCCTCTGTTTCATCCCCTCTGTTTCTCGCCCTCTGTTTCATCCCCTCTGTTTCAGCCCCTCTGTTTCAGCTCCTCTGTTTCAGCCCCTCTGTTTCAGCCCCTCTGTTTCTCGCTCTCTGTTTCTCGCCCTCTGTTTCTCGCCCTCTGTTTCAGCCCCTCTGTTAAAGCCCCTCTGTTTCAGCCCCTCTGTTTCTCGCCCTCTGTTTCTCGCCCACTGCTTCTCGCCCTCTGTTTCAGCCCCTCTGTTTCAGCCCCTCTGTTTCAGCCCCTCTGTTTCAGCCCCTCTGTTTCTCGCCCTCTGTTTCTCGCACTCTGTTTCTTGCCCTCTGTTTCTCGCTCTCTGTTTCTCGCCCTCTGTTTCTCGCCCTCTGTTTCAGCCCCTCTGTTTCAGCCCCTCTGTTTCAGCCCCTCTGTTTCTCGCCCTCTGTTTCAGCCCCTCTGTTTCTCGCCCTCTGTTTCTCGCCCACTGTTTCTCGCCCTCTGTTTCAGCCCCTCTGTTTCAGCCCCTCTGTTTCAGCCCCTCTGTTTCTCGCCCTCTGTTTCTCGCCCACTGTTTCTCGCCCTCTGTTTCAGCCCCTCTGTTTCAGCCCCTCTGTTTCAGCCCGTCTGTTTCAGCCCCACTGTTTCTCGCCCTCTGTTTCTCGCCCTCTGTTTCTTGCCCTCTGTTTCTCGCTCTCTGTTTCTCGCCCTCTGTTTCAGCCCCTCTGTTTCAGCCCCTCTGTTTCAGCCCCTCTGTTTCTCGCCCTCTGTTTCTCGCCCTCTGTTTCTCGCCCTCAGTTTCAGCCCCTCTGTTTCAGCCCCTTTGTTTCAGCCCCTCTGTTTCTGCCCCTCTGTTTCTCGCCCACTGTTTCTCGTCCTCTGTTTCAGCCCCTCTGTTTCAGCCCCTCTGTTTCAGCCCCTCTGTTTCAGCCCCTCTGTTTCTCGCCCTCTGTTTCTCGCCCTCTGTTTCTCGCCCTCTGTTTCTCGCCCTCTGTTTCAGCCCCTCTGTTTAAGCCGCTCTGTTTCTCGCCCTCTGTTTCTCGCCCTCTGTTTCAGCCCCTCTGTTTCAGCCTCTCAGTTTCAGCCCCTCTGTTTCTCCCCCTCTGTTTCATCACCTCTGTTTCTCGCCCTCTCTTTCAGCCCCTCTCTTTCTCGCCCACTGTTGCAGACCCTGTGTATCTCGCCCTCTGTTTCAGCCCCTCTGTTTCAGCCCCTCTGTTTCAGCCCCTCTGTTTCAGCCCCTCTGTTTCTCCCCATCTGTTTCAGCCCCTCTGTTTCAGCCCCTCTGTTTCTCGCCCTCTGTTTCAGCCCCTCTGTTTCAGCCCCTCTGTTTCAGCCCCTCCGTTTCAGCACCTCTGTTTCTCGCCCTTTGTTTCTCGCCCTCTGTTTCAGCCCATCTGTTTCTCGCCCACTGTTTCTCGCCCTCTGTTTCAGCCCCTTTGTTTCAGCCCCTCTGTATCAGCCCCTCTGTTTCAGCCCCTCTGTTTCTCGCCCTCTGTTTCTCGCCCTCTGTTTCAGCCCCTCTGTTTCAACCCCTCTGTTTTAGCCCCTCTGTTTCAGCCCCACTGTTTCTCGCCCTCTGCTTCTCGCTCTCTGTTTCTCGCCCTCTGTTTCTCGCCCTCTGTTTCAGTCCCTCTGTTTCAGCCCCTCTGTTTCAGCCCCTCTGTTTCAGCCCCTCTGTTTCTCGCCCTCTGTTTCTTTCCCTCTGTTTCTCGCCCTCTGTTTCAGCCCCTCTGTTTCAGTCCCTCTGTTTCAGCCCCTCTGTTTCAGCCCCTCTGTGTCAGCCCCTCTGTTTCTCGCCCTCTGTTTCAGCCCCTCTGTTTCAGCCCCTCTGTTTCTCGCCCTCAGTTTCAGCCCCTCTGTTTCAGCCCCTCTGTTTCAGCCCCTCTGTTTCAGCCCCTCTGTATCTCGCCCTCTGTTTCAGCCCCTCTGTTTCAGCCCCTCTGTTTCTCGCCCTCTGTTTGTCGCCCTCTGTTTCAGCCCCTCTGTTTCAGCCCCTCTGTTTCAGCCCCTCTGTTTCAGCCCCACTGTTTCTCGCCCTCTGCTTCTCGCTCTCTGTTTCTCGCCCTCTGTTTCTCGCCCTCTGTTTCAGTCCCTCTGTTTCAGCCCCTCTGTTTCAGCCCCTCTGTTTCAGCCCCTCTGTTTCTCGCCCTCTGTTTCTTTCCCTCTGTTTCTCGCCCTCTGTTTCAGCCCCTCTGTTTCAGTCCCTCTGTTTCAGCCCCTCTGTTTCAGCCCCTCTGTGTCAGCCCCTCTGTTTCTCGCCCTCTGTTTCAGCCCCTCTGTTTCAGCCCCTCTGTTTCTCCCCCTCAGTTTCAGCCCCTCTGTTTCAGCCCCTCTGTTTCAGCCACTCTGTTTCAGCCCCTCTGTTTCTCGCCCTCTGTTTCTCGCCCTCTGTTTCAGCCCCTCTGTTTCAGCCCCTCTGTTTCAGCCCCTCTGTTTCTCGCCCTCTGTTTCTCGCCCTCTGTTTCTCGCCCTCTGTTTCTCGCTCTCTGTTTCTCGCCCTCTGTTTCTCGCCCTCTGTTTCAGCCCCTCTGTTTCAGCCCCTCTGTTTCAGCCCCTCTATTTCAGCCCCTCTGTTTCAGCCCCTCTGTTTCTCCCCCTCAGTTTCAGCCCCTCTGTTTCAGCCCCTCTGTTTCTCGCCCTCTGTTTCTCGCCCACTGTTTCTCGCCCTCTGTTTCAGCCCCTCTGTTTCAGCCCCTCTGTTTCAGCCCCTCTGTTTCAGCCCCTCTGTTTCTCGCCCTCTGTTTCTCGCCCTCTGTTTCTTGCCCTCTGTTTCTCGCTCTCTGTTTCTCGCCCTCTGTTTCTCGCCCTCTGTTTCAGCCCCTCTGTTTCAGCCCCTCTGTTTCAGCCCCTCTGTTTCTCGCCCTCTGTTTCAGCCCCTCTGTTTCTCGCCCTCTGTTTCTCGCCCACTGTTTCTCGCCCTCTGTTTCAGCCCCTCTGTTTCAGCCCCTCTGTTTCAGCCCCTCTGTTTCTCGCCCTCTGTTTCTCGCCCACTGTTTCTCGCCCTCTGTTTCAGCCCCTCTGTTTCAGCCCCTCTGTTTCAGCCCGTCTGTTTCAGCCCCTCTGTTTCTCGCCCTCTGTTTCTCGCCCTCTGTTTCTTGCCCTCTGTTTCTCGCTCTCTGTTTCTCGCCCTCTGTTTCAGCCCCTCTGTTTCAGCCCCTCTGTTTCAGCCCCTCTGTTTCTCACCCTCTGATTCTCGCCCTCTGTTTCTCGCCCTCAGTTTCAGCCCCTCTGTTTCAGCCCCTTTGTTTCAGCCCCTCTGTTTCTGCCCCTCTGTTTCTCGCCCACTGTTTCTCGTCCTCTGTTTCAGCCCCTCTGTTTCAGCCCCTCTGTTTCAGCCCCTCTGTTTCAGCCCCTCTGTTTCTCGCCCTCTGTTTCTCGCCCTCTGTTTCTCGCCCTCTGTTTCTCGCCCTCTGTTTCAGCCCCTCTGTTTAAGCCGCTCTGTTTCTCGCCCTCTGTTTCTCGCCCTCTGTTTCAGCCCCTCTGTTTCAGCCTCTCAGTTTCAGCCCCTCTGTTTCTCCCCCTCTGTTTCATCACCTCTGTTTCTCGCCCTCTCTTTCAGCCCCTCTCTTTCTCGCCCACTGTTGCAGACCCTGTGTATCTCGCCCTCTGTTTCAGCCCCTCTGTTTCAGCCCCTCTGTTTCAGCCCCTCTGTTTCAGCCCCTCTGTTTCTCGCCATCTGTTTCAGCCCCTCTTTTTCAGCCCCTCTGTTTCTCGCCCTCTGTTTCAGCCCCTCTGTTTCAGCCCCTCTGTTTCAGCCCCTCCGTTTCAGCACCTCTGTTTCTCGCCCTTTGTTTCTCGCCCTCTGTTTCAGCCCATCTGTTTCTCGCCCTCTGTTTCACGCCCTCTGTTTCAGCCCCTTTGTTTCAGCCCCTCTGTATCAGCCCCTCTGTTTCAGCCCCTCTGTTTCTCGCCCTCTGTTTCTCGCCCTCTGTTTCAGCCCCTCTGTTTCAACCCCTCTGTTTCAGCCCCTCTGTTTCAGCCCCACTGTTTCTCGCCCTCTGCTTCTCGCTCTCTGTTTCTCGCCCTCTGTTTCTCGCCCTCTGTTTCAGTCCCTCTGTTTCAGCCCCTCTGTTTCAGCCCCTCTGTTTCAGCCCCTCTGTTTCTCGCCCTCTGTTTCTTTCCCTCTGTTTCTCGCCCTCTGTTTCAGCCCCTCTGTTTCAGTCCCTCTGTTTCAGCCCCTCTGTTTCAGCCCCTCTGTGTCAGCCCCTCTGTTTCTCGCCCTCTGTTTCAGCCCCTCTGTTTCAGCCCCTCTGTTTCTCGCCCTCAGTTTCAGCCCCTCTGTTTCAGCCCCTCTGTTTCAGCCCCTCTGTTTCAGCCCCTCTGTTTCTCGCCCTCTGTTTCAGCCCCTCTGTTTCAGCCCCTCTGTTTCTCACCCTCTGTTTGTCGCCCTCTGTTTCAGCCCCACTGTTTCAGCCCCTCTGTTTCAGCCCCTCTGTTTCAGCCCCACTGTTTCTCGCCCTCTGCTTCTAACTCTCTGTTTCTCGCCCTCTGTTTCTCGCCCTCTGTTTCAGTCCCTCTGTTTCAGCCCCTCTGTTTCTGCCCCTCTGTTTCAGCCCCTCTGTTTCTCGCCCTCTGTTTCTTTCCCTCTGTTTCTCGCCCTCTGTTTCAGCCCCTCTGTTTCAGTCCCTCTGTTTCAGCCCCTCTGTTTCAGCCCCTCTGTGTCAGCCCCTCTGTTTCTCGCCCTCTGTTTCAGCCCCTCTGTTTCAGCCCCTCTGTTTCTCCCCCTCAGTTTCAGCCCCTCTGTTTCAGCCCCTCTGTTTCAGCCACTCTGTTTCAGCCCCTCTGTTTCTCGCCCTCTGTTTCTCGCCCTCTGTTTCAGCCCCTCTGTTTCAGCCCCTCTGTTTCAGCCCCTCTGTTCCTCGCCCTCTGTTTATCGCCCTCTGTTTCTCGCCCTCTGTTTCTCGCTCTCTGTTTCTCGCCCTCTGTTTCTCGCCCTCTGTTTCAGGCCCTCTGTTTCAGCCCCTCTGTTTCAGCCCCTCTATTTCAGCCCCTCTGTTTCAGCCCCTCTGTTTCTCGCCCTCTGTTTCAGACCCTCTGTTTCTGCCCCTCAGTATCAGCCCCTCTCTTTCAGCCCCTCTGTTTCTCGCCCTCTGTTTCTCGCCCTCTGTTTCTGGCCCTCTGTTTCTCGCCCACTGTTTCAGCCCCTC
This sequence comes from Stegostoma tigrinum, assembly GCF_030684315.1. NCBI lineage: Eukaryota > Metazoa > Chordata > Chondrichthyes > Orectolobiformes > Stegostomatidae > Stegostoma > Stegostoma tigrinum. The sequence goes on along the minus strand of NW_026728047.1, from coordinate 2,375,257 downwards.
TGTTTCAGCCCCACTGTATCAGCCCATCTATTTCAGCCCCTCTGTTTCAGCCCCTCTGTTTCAGCCCCTCTGTTTCAGCCCCTCTGTTTCTCGCCCTCTGTTTCTCGCCCTCTGTTTCTCGCCCTCTGTTTCATCCCCTCTGTTTCTCGCCCACTGTTTCAGCCCCTCTGTTTCTCGCCATCTGTTTCAGCCCCTCTGTTTCAGCCCCTCTGTTTCAGCCCCTCTGTTTCTCGCCCTCTGTTTCTCGCCCTCTGTTTCAGCCCCTCTGTTTCTCGCCCTCTGTTTCTCACCCTCTGTTTCTCGCCCTCTGTTTCTCGATCTCTGTTTCTCGCCCTCTGTTTCTCGCCCTCTGTTTCAGCCCCTCTGTTTCAGCCCCTCTGTTTCAGCCCCTCTGTTTCAGCCCCTCTGTTTCAGCCCCTCTGTTTCTCGCCCTTTGTTTCTCGCCCTCTGTTTCAGACGCTCTGTTTCTCGCTCTCTGTTTCTCGCCCTCTGTTTCTCGCCCTCTGTTTCAGGCCCTCTGTTTCAGCCCCTCTGTTTCAGCCCCTCTATTTCAGCCCCTCTGTTTCAGCCCCTCTGTTTCTCGCCCTCTGTTTCAGACCCTCTGTTTCTGCCCCTCAGTATCAGCCCCTCTCTTTCAGCCCCTCTGTTTCTCGCCCTCTGTTTCTCGCCCTCTGTTTCTGGCCCTCTGTTTCTCGCCCACTGTTTCAGCCCCTCTGTTTCAGCCCCACTGTATCAGCCCATCTATTTCAGCCCCTCTGTTTCAGCCCCTCTGTTTCAGCCCCTCTGTTTCAGCCCCTCTGTTTCTCGCCCTCTGTTTCTCGCCCTCTGTTTCTCGCCCTCTGTTTCATCCCCTCTGTTTCTCGCCCACTGTTTCAGCCCCTCTGTTTCTCGCCATCTGTTTCAGCCCCTCTGTTTCAGCCCCTCTGTTTCAGCCCCTCTGTTTCTCGCCCTCTGTTTCTCGCCCTCTGTTTCAGCCCCTCTGTTTCTCGCCCTCTGTTTCTCACCCTCTGTTTCTCGCCCTCTGTTTCTCGATCTCTGTTTCTCGCCCTCTGTTTCTCGCCCTCTGTTTCAGCCCCTCTGTTTCAGCCCCTCTGTTTCAGCCCCTCTGTTTCAGCCCCTCTGTTTCAGCCCCTCTGTTTCTCGCCCTTTGTTTCTCGCCCTCTGTTTCAGACGCTCTGTTTCTCGCTCTCTGTTTCTCGACCTCTGTTTCTCGCCCTCTGTTTCTGCCCCTCTGTTTCAGCCCCTCTGTTTCAGCCCCTATGTTTCTCGCCCTCTGTTTGTCGCCCACTGTTTCTCGCCCTCTGTTTCAGCCCCTCTGTTTCAGCCCCTCTGTTTCAGCCCCTCTGTTTCAGCCCCTCTGTTTCGCGCCCTCTGTTTCTCGCCCTCTGTTTCTTGCCCTCTGTTTCTCGCTCTCTGTTTCTCGCCCTCTGTTTCTCGCCCTCTGTTTCAGCCCCTCTGTTTCAGCCCCTCTGTTTCAGCCCCTCTGTTTCTCGCCCTCTGTTTCAGCTCCTCTGTTTCTCGCCCTCTGTTTCTCGCCCACTGTTTCTCGCACTCTGTTTCAGCCCCTCTGTTTCAGCCCCTCTGTTTCAGCCACTCTGTTTCAGCCCCTCTGTTTCTCGCCCTCTGTTTCTCGCCCTCTGTTTCAGCCCCTCTGTTTCAGCCCCTCTGTTTCAGCCCCTCTGTTTCTCGCCCTCTGTTTCTCGCCCTCTGTTTCTCGCCCTCTGTTTCTCGCTCTCTGTTTCTCGCCCTCTGTTTCTCGCCCTCTGTTTCAGCCCCTCTGTTTCAGCCCCTCTGTTTCAGCCCCTCTGTTTCTCGCCCTCTGTTTCAGACCCTCTGTTTCAGCCCCTCAGTATCAGCCCCTCTCTTTCAGCCCCTCTGTTTCTCGCCCTCTGTTTCTCGCCCTCTGTTTCTCGCTCTCTGTTTCTCGCCCACTGTTTCAGCCCCTCTGTTTCAGCCCCACTGTTTCAGCCCCTCTGTTTCTCGCCCTCTGTTTCAGCCCCTCTGTTTCTCGCCCTCTGTTTAAGCCCCTCTGTTTCTCGCCCTCTGTTTCAGCCCCTCTGTTTCAGCCCCTCTGTTTCAGCCCCTCTGTTTCATCCCCTCTGTTTCTCGCCCTCTGTTTCATCCCCTCTGTTTCAGCCCCTCTGTTTCAGCTCCTCTGTTTCAGCCCCTCTGTTTCAGCCCCTCTGTTTCTCGCTCTCTGTTTCTCGCCCTCTGTTTCTCGCCCTCTGTTTCAGCCCCTCTGTTAAAGCCCCTCTGTTTCAGCCCCTCTGTTTCTCGCCCTCTGTTTCTCGCCCACTGTTTCTCGCCCTCTGTTTCAGCCCCTCTGTTTCAGCCCCTCTGTTTCAGCCCCTCTGTTTCAGCCCCTCTGTTTCTCGCCCTCTGTTTCTCGCACTCTGTTTCTTGCCATCTGTTTCTCGCTCTCTGTTTCTCGCCCTCTGTTTCTCGCCCTCTGTTTCAGCCCCTCTGTTTCAGCCCCTCTGTTTCAGCCCCTCTGTTTCTCGCCCTCTGTTTCAGCCCCTCTGTTTCTCGCCCTCTGTTTCTCGCCCACTGTTTCTCGCCCTCTGTTTCAGCCCCTCTGTTTCAGCCCCTCTGTTTCAGCCCCTCTGTTTCTCGCCCTCTGTTTCTCGCCCACTGTTTCTCGCCCTCTGTTTCAGCCCCTCTGTTTCAGCCCCTCTGTTTCAGCCCGTCTGTTTCAGCCCCACTGTTTCTCGCCCTCTGTTTCTCGCCCTCTGTTTCTTGCCCTCTGTTTCTCGCTCTCTGTTTCTCGCCCTCTGTTTCAGCCCCTCTGTTTCAGCCCCTCTGTTTCAGCCCCTCTGTTTCTCGCCCTCTGTTTCTCGCCCTCTGTTTCTCGCCCTCAGTTTCAGCCCCTCTGTTTCAGCCCCTTTGTTTCAGCCCCTCTGTTTCTGCCCCTCTGTTTCTCGCCCACTGTTTCTCGTCCTCTGTTTCAGCCCCTCTGTTTCAGCCCCTCTGTTTCAGCCCCTCTGTTTCAGCCCCTCTGTTTCTCGCCCTCTGTTTCTCGCCCTCTGTTTCTCGCCCTCTGTTTCTCGCCCTCTGTTTCAGCCCCTCTGTTTAAGCCGCTCTGTTTCTCGCCCTCTGTTTCTCGCACTCTGATTCAGCCCCTCTGTTTCAGCCTCTCAGTTTCAGCCCCTCTGTTTCTCCCCCTCTGTTTCATCACCTCTGTTTCTCGCCCTCTCTTTCAGCCCCTCTCTTTCTCGCCCACTGTTGCAGACCCTGTGTATCTCGCCCTCTGTTTCAGCCCCTCTGTTTCAGCCCCTCTGTTTCAGCCCCTCTGTTTCAGCCCCTCTGTTTCTCCCCATCTGTTTCAGCCCCTCTGTTTCAGCCCCTCTGTTTCTCGCCCTCTGTTTCAGCCCCTCTGTTTCAGCCCCTCTGTTTCAGCCCCTCCGTTTCAGCACCTCTGTTTCTCGCCCTTTGTTTCTCGCCCTCTGTTTCAGCCCATCTGTTTCTCGCCCTCTGTTTCTCGCCCTCTGTTTCAGCCCCTTTGTTTCAGCCCCTCTGTATCAGCCCCTCTGTTTCAGCCCCTCTGTTTCTCGCCCTCTGTTTCTCGCCCTCTGTTTCAGCCCCTCTGTTTCAACCCCTCTGTTTTAGCCCCTCTGTTTCAGCCCCACTGTTTCTCGCCCTCTGCTTCTCGCTCTCTGTTTCTCGCCCTCTGTTTCTCGCCCTCTGTTTCAGTCCCTCTGTTTCAGCCCCTCTGTTTCAGCCCCTCTGTTTCAGCCCCTCTGTTTCTCGCCCTCTGTTTCTTTCCCTCTGTTTCTCGCCCTCTGTTTCAGCCCCTCTGTTTCAGTCCCTCTGTTTCAGCCCCTCTGTTTCAGCCCCTCTGTGTCAGCCCCTCTGTTTCTCGCCCTCTGTTTCAGCCCCTCTGTTTCAGCCCCTCTGTTTCTCGCCCTCAGTTTCAGCCCCTCTGTTTCAGCCCCTCTGTTTCAGCCCCTCTGTTTCAGCCCCTCTGTATCTCGCCCTCTGTTTCAGCCCCTCTGTTTCAGCCCCTCTGTTTCTCGCCCTCTGTTTGTCGCCCTCTGTTTCAGCCCCTCTGTTTCAGCCCCTCTGTTTCAGCCCCTCTGTTTCAGCCCCACTGTTTCTCGCCCTCTGCTTCTCGCTCTCTGTTTCTCGCCCTCTGTTTCTCGCCCTCTGTTTCAGTCCCTCTGTTTCAGCCCCTCTGTTTCAGCCCCTCTGTTTCAGCCCCTCTGTTTCTCGCCCTCTGTTTCTTTCCCTCTGTTTCTCGCCCTCTGTTTCAGCCCCTCTGTTTCAGTCCCTCTGTTTCAGCCCCTCTGTTTCAGCCCCTCTGTGTCAGCCCCTCTGTTTCTCGCCCTCTGTTTCAGCCCCTCTGTTTCAGCCCCTCTGTTTCTCCCCCTCAGTTTCAGCCCCTCTGTTTCAGCCCCTCTGTTTCAGCCACTCTGTTTCAGCCCCTCTGTTTCTCGCCCTCTGTTTCTCGCCCTCTGTTTCAGCCCCTCTGTTTCAGCCCCTCTGTTTCAGCCCCTCTGTTTCTCGCCCTCTGTTTCTCGCCCTCTGTTTCTCGCCCTCTGTTTCTCGCTCTCTGTTTCTCGCCCTCTGTTTCTCGCCCTCTGTTTCAGCCCCTCGGTTTCAGCCCCTCTGTTTCAGCCCCTCTATTTCAGCCCCTCTGTTTCAGCCCCTCTGTTTCTCGCCCTCTGTTTCAGACCCTCTGTTTCTGCCCCTCAGTATCAGCCCCTCTCTTTCAGCCCCTCTGTTTCTCGCCCTCTGTTTCTCGCCCTCTGTTTCTGGCCCTCTGTTTCTCGCCCACTGTTTCAGCCCCTCTGTTTCAGCCCCACTGTATCAGCCCATCTATTTCAGCCCCTCTGTTTCAGCCCCTCTGTTTCAGCCCCTCTGTTTCAGCCCCTCTGTTTCTCGCCCTCTGTTTCTCGCCCTCTGTTTCTCGCCCTCTGTTTCATCCCCTCTGTTTCTCGCCCACTGTTTCAGCCCCTCTGTTTCTCGCCATCTGTTTCAGCCCCTCTGTTTCAGCCCCTCTGTTTCTCGACCTCTGTTTCAGCCCCTCTGTTTCAGCCCCTCTGTTTCAGCCCCTCTGTTTCAGCCCCTCTGTTTCTCGCCCTCTGTTTCTCGCCCTCTGTTTCAGCCCCTCTGTTTCTCGCCCTCTGTTTCTCGCCCTCTGTTTCTCGCCCTCTGTTTCTCGATCTCTGTTTCTCGCCCTCTGTTTCTCGCCCTCTGTTTCAGCCCCTCTGTTTCAGCCCCTCTGTTTCAGCCCCTCTGTTTCAGCCCCTCTGTTTCAGCCCCTCTGTTTCTCGCCCTTTGTTTCTCGCCCTCTGTTTCAGACGCTCTGTTTCTCGCTCTCTGTTTCTCGACCTCTGTTTCTCGCCCTCTGTTTCTGCCCCTCTGTTTCAGCCCCTCTGTTTCAGCACCTATGTTTCTCGCCCTCTGTTTGTCGCCCACTGTTTCTCGCCCTCTGTTTCAGCCCCTCTGTTTCAGCCCCTCTGTTTCAGCCCCTCTGTTTCAGCCCCTCTGTTTCGCGCCCTCTGTTTCTCGCCCTCTGTTTCTTGCCCTCTGTTTCTCGCTCTCTGTTTCTCGCCCTCTGTTTCTCGCCCTCTGTTTCAGCCCCTCTGTTTCAGCCCCTCTGTTTCAGCCCCTCTGTTTCTCGCCCTCTGTTTCAGCTCCTCTGTTTCTCGCCCTCTGTTTCTCGCCCACTGTTTCTCGCCCTCTGTTTCAGCCCCTCTGTTTCAGCCCCTCTGTTTCAGCCACTCTGTTTCAGCCCCTCTGTTTCTCGCCCTCTGTTTCTCGCCCTCTGTTTCAGCCCCTCTGTTTCAGCCCCTCTGTTTCAGCCCCTCTGTTTCTCGCCCTCTGTTTCTCGCCCTCTGTTTCTCGCCCTCTGTTTCTCGCTCTCTGTTTCTCGCCCTCTGTTTCTCGCCCTCTGTTTCAGCCCCTCTGTTTCAGCCCCTCTGTTTCAGCCCCTCTGTTTCAGCCCCTCTGTTTCTCGCCCTCTGTTTCAGACCCTCTGTTTCAGCCCCTCAGTATCAGCCCCTCTCTTTCAGCCCCTCTGTTTCTCGCCCTCTGTTTCTCGCCCTCTGTTTCTCGCCCTCTGTTTCTCGCCCACTGTTTCAGCCCCTCTGTTTCAGCCCCACTGTTTCAGCCCCTCTGTTTCACGCCCTCTGTTTCAGCCCCGCTGTTTCTCGCCCTCTGTTTAAGCCCCTCTGTTTCTCGCCCTCTGTTTCAGCCCCTCTGTTTCAGCCCCTCTGTTTCAGCCCCTCTGTTTCTCGCACTCTGTTTCTCGCCCTCTGTTTCTCGCCCACTGTTTCTCGCCCTCTGTTTCAGCCCCTCTGTTTCAGCCCCTCTGTTTCAGCCCCTCTGTTTCATCCCCTCTGTTTCTCGCCCTCTGTTTCATCCCCTCTGTTTCAGCCCCTCTGTTTCAGCTCCTCTGTTTCAGCCCCTCTGTTTCAGCCCCTCTGTTTCTCGCTCTCTGTTTCTCGCCCTCTGTTTCTCGCCCTCTGTTTCAGCCCCTCTGTTAAAGCCCCTCTGTTTCAGCCCCTCTGTTTCTCGCCCTCTGTTTCTCGCCCACTGTTTCTCGCCCTCTGTTTCAGCCCCTCTGTTTCAGCCCCTCTGTTTCAGCCCCTCTGTTTCAGCCCCTCTATTTCTAGCCCTCTGTTTCTCGCCCTCTGTTTCTTGCCCTCTGTTTCTCGCTCTCTGTTTCTCGCCCTCTGTTTCTCGCCCTCTGTTTCAGCCCCTCTGTTTCAGCCCCTCTGTTTCAGCCCCTCTGTTTCTCGCCCTCTGTTTCAGCCCCTCTGTTTCTCGCCCTCTGTTTCTCGCCCACTGTTTCTCGCCCTCTGTTTCAGCCCCTCTGTTTCAGCCCCTCTGTTTCTCGCCCTCTGTTTCTCGCCCACTGTTTCTCGCCCTCTGTTTCAGCCCCTCTGTTTCAGCCCCTCTGTTTCAGCCCGTCTGTTTCAGCCCCTCTGTTTCTCGCCCTCTGTTTCTCGCCCTCTGTTTCTTGCCCTCTGTTTCTCGCTCTCTGTTTCTCGCCCTCTGTTTCAGCCCCTCTGTTTCAGCCCCTCTGTTTCAGCCCCTCTGTTTCTCGCCCTCTGTTTCTCGCCCTCTGTTTCTCGCCCTCAGTTTCAGCCCCTCTGTTTCAGCCCCTTTGTTTCAGCCCCTCTGTTTCTGCCCCTCTGTTTCTCGCCCACTGTTTCTCGTCCTCTGTTTCAGCCCCTCTGTTTCAGCCCCTCTGTTTCAGCCCCTCTGTTTCAGCCCCTCTGTTTCTCGCCCTCTGTTTCAGACCCTCTGTTTCAGCCCCTCAGTATCAGCCCCTCTCTTTCAGCCCCTCTGTTTCTCGCCCTCTGTTTCTCGCCCTCTGTTTCTCGCCCTCTGTTTCTCGCCCACTGTTTCAGCCCCTCTGTTTCAGCCCCACTGTTTCAGCCCCTCTGTTTCTCGCCCTCTGTTTCAGCCCCGCTGTTTCTCGCCCTCTGTTTAAGCCCCTCTGTTTCTCGCCCTCTGTTTCAGCCCCTCTGTTTCAGCCCCTCTGTTTCAGCCCCTCTGTTTCTCGCACTCTGTTTCTCGCCCTCTGTTTCTCGCCCACTGTTTCTCGCCCTCTGTTTCAGCCCCTCTGTTTCAGCCCCTCTGTTTCAGCCCCTCTGTTTCATCCCCTCTGTTTCTCGCCCTCTGTTTCATCCCCTCTGTTTCAGCCCCTCTGTTTCAGCTCCTCTGTTTCAGCCCCTCTGTTTCAGCCCCTCTGTTTCTCGCTCTCTGTTTCTCGCCCTCTGTTTCTCGCCCTCTGTTTCAGCCCCTCTGTTAAAGCCCCTCTGTTTCAGCCCCTCTGTTTCTCGCCCTCTGTTTCTCGCCCACTGTTTCTCGCCCTCTGTTTCAGCCCCTCTGTTTCAGCCCCTCAGTTTCAGCCCCTCTGTTTCAGCCCCTCTATTTCTCGCCCTCTGTTTCTCGCCCTCTGTTTCTTGCCCTCTGTTTCTCGCTCTCTGTTTCTCGCCCTCTGTTTCTCGCCCTCTGTTTCAGCCCCTCTGTTTCAGCCCCTCTGTTTCAGCCCCTCTGTTTCTCGCCCTCTGTTTCAGCCCCTCTGTTTCTCGCCCTCTGTTTCTCGCCCACTGTTTCTCGCCCTCTGTTTCAGCCCCTCTGTTTCAGCCCCTCTGTTTCAGCCCCTCTGTTTCTCGCCCTCTGTTTCTCGCCCACTGTTTCTCGCCCTCTGTTTCAGCCCCTCTGTTTCAGCCCCTCTGTTTCAGCCCGTCTGTTTCAGCCCCTCTGTTTCTCGCCCTCTGTTTCTCGCCCTCTGTTTCTTGCCCTCTGTTTCTCGCTCTCTGTTTCTCGCCCTCTGTTTCTCGCCCTCTGTTTCAGCCCCTCTGTTTCAGCCCCTCTGTTTCAGCCCCTCTGTTTCTCGCCCTCTGTTTCAGCTCCTCTGTTTCTCGCCCTCTGTTTCTCGCCCACTGTTTCTCGCCCTCTGTTTCAGCCCCTCTGTTTCAGCCCCTCTGTTTCAGCCACTCTGTTTCAGCCCCTCTGTTTCTCGCCCTCTGTTTCTCGCCCTCTGTTTCAGCCCCTCTGTTTCAGCCCCTCTGTTTCAGCCCCTCTGTTTCTCGCCCTCTGTTTCTCGCCCTCTGTTTCTCGCCCTCTGTTTCTCGCTTTCTGTTTCTCGCCCTCTGTTTCTCGCCCTCTGTTTCAGCCCCTCTGTTTCAGCCCCTCTGTTTCAGCCCCTCTGTTTCAGCCCCTCTGTTTCTCGCCCTCTGTTTCAGACCCTCTGTTTCAGCCCCTCAGTATCAGCCCCTCTCTTTCAGCCCCTCTGTTTCTCGCCCTCTGTTTCTCGCCCTCTGTTTCTCGCTCTCTGTTTCTCGCCCACTGTTTCAGCCCCTCTGTTTCAGCCCCACTGTTTCAGCCCCTCTGTTTCTCGCCCTCTGTTTCAGCCCCTCTGTTTCTCGCCCTCTGTTTAAGCCCCTCTGTTTCTCGCCCTCTGTTTCAGCCCCTCTGTTTCAGCCCCTCTGTTTCAGCCCCTCTGTTTCATCCCCTCTGTTTCTCGCCCTCTGTTTCATCCCCTCTGTTTCAGCCCCTCTGTTTCAGCTCCTCTGTTTCAGCCCCTCTGTTTCAGCCCCTCTGTTTCTCGCTCTCTGTTTCTCGCCCTCTGTTTCTTGCCCTCTGTTTCTCGCTCTCTGTTTCTCGCCCTCTGTTTCTCGCCCTCTGTTTCAGCCCCTCTGTTTCAGCCCCTCTGTTTCAGCCCCTCTGTTTCTCGCCCTCTGTTTCAGCCCCTCTGTTTCTCGCCCTCTGTTTCTCGCCCACTGTTTCTCGCCCTCTGTTTCAGCCCCTCTGTTTCAGCCCCTCTGTTTCAGCCCCTCTGTTTCTCGCCCTCTGTTTCTCGCCCACTGTTTCTCGCCCTCTGTTTCAGCCCCTCTGTTTCAGCCCCTCTGTTTCAGCCCGTCTGTTTCAGCCCCTCTGTTTCTCGCCCTCTGTTTCTCGCCCTCTGTTTCTTGCCCTCTGTTTCTCGCTCTCTGTTTCTCGCCCTCTGTTTCTCGCCCTCTGTTTCAGCCCCTCTGTTTCAGCCCCTCTGTTTCAGCCCCTCTGTTTCTCGCCCTCTGTTTCAGCTCCTCTGTTTCTCGCCCTCTGTTTCTCGCCCACTGTTTCTCGCCCTCTGTTTCAGCCCCTCTGTTTCAGCCCCTCTGTTTCAGCCACTCTGTTTCAGCCCCTCTGTTTCTCGCCCTCTGTTTCTCGCCCTCTGTTTCAGCCCCTCTGTTTCAGCCCCTCTGTTTCAGCCCCTCTGTTTCTCGCCCTCTGTTTCTCGCCCTCTGTTTCTCGCCCTCTGTTTCTCGCTCTCTGTTTCTCGCCCTCTGTTTCTCGCCCTCTGTTTCAGCCCCTCTGTTTCAGCCCCTCTGTTTCAGCCCCTCTGTTTCAGCCCCTCTGTTTCTCGCCCTCTGTTTCAGACCCTCTGTTTCAGCCCCTCAGTATCAGCCCCTCTCTTTCAGCCCCTCTGTTTCTCGCCCTCTGTTTCTCGCCCTCTGTTTCTCGCTCTCTGTTTCTCGCCCACTGTTTCAGCCCCTCTGTTTCAGCCCCACTGTTTCAGCCCCTCTGTTTCTCGCCCTCTGTTTCAGCCCCTCTGTTTCTCGCCCTCTGTTTAAGCCCCTCTGTTTCTCGCCCTCTGTTTCAGCCCCTCTGTTTCAGCCCCTCTGTTTCAGCCCCTCTGTTTCATCCCCTCTGTTTCTCGCCCTCTGTTTCATCCCCTCTGTTTCAGCCCCTCTGTTTCAGCTCCTCTGTTTCAGCCCCTCTGTTTCAGCCCCTCTGTTTCTCGCTCTCTGTTTCTCGCCCTCTGTTTCTCGCCCTCTGTTTCAGCCCCTCTGTTAAAGCCCCTCTGTTTCAGCCCCTCTGTTTCTCGCCCTCTGTTTCTCGCCCACTGTTTCTCGCCCTCTGTTTCAGCCCCTCTGTTTCAGCCCCTCTGTTTCAGCCCCTCTGTTTCAGCCCCTCTGTTTCTCGCCCTCTGTTTCTCGCACTCTGTTTCTTGCCCTCTGTTTCTCGCTCTCTGTTTCTCGCCCTCTGTTTCTCGCCCTCTGTTTCAGCCCCTCTGTTTCAGCCCCTCTGTTTCAGCCCCTCTGTTTCTCGCCCTCTGTTTCAGCCCCTCTGTTTCTCGCCCTCTGTTTCTCGCCCACTGTTTCTCGCCCTCTGTTTCAGCCCCTCTGTTTCAGCCCCTCTGTTTCAGCCCCTCTGTTTCTCGCCCTCTGTTTCTCGCCCACTGTTTCTCGCCCTCTGTTTCAGCCCCTCTGTTTCAGCCCCTCTGTTTCAGCCCGTCTGTTTCAGCCCCACTGTTTCTCGCCCTCTGTTTCTCGCCCTCTGTTTCTTGCCCTCTGTTTCTCGCTCTCTGTTTCTCGCCCTCTGTTTCAGCCCCTCTGTTTCAGCCCCTCTGTTTCAGCCCCTCTGTTTCTCGCCCTCTGTTTCTCGCCCTCTGTTTCTCGCCCTCAGTTTCAGCCCCTCTGTTTCAGCCCCTTTGTTTCAGCCCCTCTGTTTCTGCCCCTCTGTTTCTCGCCCACTGTTTCTCGTCCTCTGTTTCAGCCCCTCTGTTTCAGCCCCTCTGTTTCAGCCCCTCTGTTTCAGCCCCTCTGTTTCACGCCCTCTGTTTCTCGCCCTCTGTTTCTCGCCCTCTGTTTCTCGCCCTCTGTTTCAGCCCCTCTGTTTAAGCCGCTCTGTTTCTCGCCCTCTGTTTCTCGCACTCTGTTTCAGCCCCTCTGTTTCAGCCTCTCAGTTTCAGCCCCTCTGTTTCTCCCCCTCTGTTTCATCACCTCTGTTTCTCGCCCTCTCTTTCAGCCCCTCTCTTTCTCGCCCACTGTTGCAGACCCTGTGTATCTCGCCCTCTGTTTCAGCCCCTCTGTTTCAGCCCCTCTGTTTCAGCCCCTCTGTTTCAGCCCCTCTGTTTCTCCCCATCTGTTTCAGCCCCTCTGTTTCAGCCCCTCTGTTTCTCGCCCTCTGTTTCAGCCCCTCTGTTTCAGCCCCTCTGTTTCAGCCCCTCCGTTTCAGCACCTCTGTTTCTCGCCCTTTGTTTCTCGCCCTCTGTTTCAGCCCATCTGTTTCTCGCCCTCTGTTTCTCGCCCTCTGTTTCAGCCCCTTTGTTTCAGCCCCTCTGTATCAGCCCCTCTGTTTCAGCCCCTCTGTTTCTCGCCCTCTGTTTCTCGCCCTCTGTTTCAGCCCCTCTGTTTCAACCCCTCTGTTTTAGCCCCTCTGTTTCAGCCCCACTGTTTCTCGCCCTCTGCTTCTCGCTCTCTGTTTCTCGCCCTCTGTTTCTCGCCCTCTGTTTCAGTCCCTCTGTTTCAGCCCCTCTGTTTCAGCCCCTCTGTTTCAGCCCCTCTGTTTCTCGCCCTCTGTTTCTTTCCCTCTGTTTCTCGCCCTCTGTTTCAGCCCCTCTGTTTCAGTCCCTCTGTTTCAGCCCCTCTGTTTCAGCCCCTCTGTGTCAGCCCCTCTGTTTCTCGCCCTCTGTTTCAGCCCCTCTGTTTCAGCCCCTCTGTTTCTCGCCCTCAGTTTCAGCCCCTCTGTTTCAGCCCCTCTGTTTCAGCCCCTCTGTTTCAGCCCCTCTGTATCTCGCCCTCTGTTTCAGCCCCTCTGTTTCAGCCCCTCTGTTTCTCGCCCTCTGTTTGTCGCCCTCTGTTTCAGCCCCTCTGTTTCAGCCCCTCTGTTTCAGCCCCTCTGTTTCAGCCCCACTGTTTCTCGCCCTCTGCTTCTCGCTCTCTGTTTCTCGCCCTCTGTTTCTCGCCCTCTGTTTCAGTCCCTCTGTTTCAGCCCCTCTGTTTCAGCCCCTCTGTTTCAGCCCCTCTGTTTCTCGCCCTCTGTTTCTTTCCCTCTGTTTCTCGCCCTCTGTTTCAGCCCCTCTGTTTCAGTCCCTCTGTTTCAGCCCCTCTGTTTCAGCCCCTCTGTGTCAGCCCCTCTGTTTCTCGCCCTCTGTTTCAGCCCCTCTGTTTCAGCCCCTCTGTTTCTCCCCCTCAGTTTCAGCCCCTCTGTTTCAGCCCCTCTGTTTCAGCCACTCTGTTTCAGCCCCTCTGTTTCTCGCCCTCTGTTTCTCGCCCTCTGTTTCAGCCCCTCTGTTTCAGCCCCTCTGTTTCAGCCCCTCTGTTTCTCGCCCTCTGTTTCTCGCCCTCTGTTTCTCGCCCTCTGTTTCTCGCTCTCTGTTTCTCGCCCTCTGTTTCTCGCCCTCTGTTTCAGCCCCTCGGTTTCAGCCCCTCTGTTTCAGCCCCTCTATTTCAGCCCCTCTGTTTCAGCCCCTCTGTTTCTCGCCCTCTGTTTCAGACCCTCTGTTTCTGCCCCTCAGTATCAGCCCCTCTCTTTCAGCCCCTCTGTTTCTCGCCCTCTGTTTCTCGCCCTCTGTTTCTGGCCCTCTGTTTCTCGCCCACTGTTTCAGCCCCTCTGTTTCAGCCCCACTGTATCAGCCCATCTATTTCAGCCCCTCTGTTTCAGCCCCTCTGTTTCAGCCCCTCTGTTTCAGCCCCTCTGTTTCTCGCCCTCTGTTTCTCGCCCTCTGTTTCTCGCCCTCTGTTTCATCCCCTCTGTTTCTCGCCCACTGTTTCAGCCCCTCTGTTTCTCGCCATCTGTTTCAGCCCCTCTGTTTCAGCCCCTCTGTTTCTCGACCTCTGTTTCAGCCCCTCTGTTTCAGCCCCTCTGTTTCAGCCCCTCTGTTTCAGCCCCTCTGTTTCTCGCCCTCTGTTTCTCGCCCTCTGTTTCAGCCCCTCTGTTTCTCGCCCTCTGTTTCTCGCCCTCTGTTTCTCGCCCTCTGTTTCTCGATCTCTGTTTCTCGCCCTCTGTTTCTCGCCCTCTGTTTCAGCCCCTCTGTTTCAGCCCCACTGTTTCAGCCCCTCTGTTTCAGCCCCTCTGTTTCAGCCCCTCTGTTTCTCGCCCTTTGTTTCTCGCCCTCTGTTTCAGACGCTCTGTTTCTCGCTCTCTGTTTCTCGACCTCTGTTTCTCGCCCTCTGTTTCTGCCCCTCTGTTTCAGCCCCTCTGTTTCAGCCCCTATGTTTCTCGCCCTCTGTTTGTCGCCCACTGTTTCTCGCCCTCTGTTTCAGCCCCTCTGTTTCAGCCCCTCTGTTTCAGCCCCTCTGTTTCAGCCCCTCTGTTTCGCGCCCTCTGTTTCTCGCCCTCTGTTTCTTGCCCTCTGTTTCTCGCTCTCTGTTTCTCGCCCTCTGTTTCTCGCCCTCTGTTTCAGCCCCTCTGTTTCAGCCCCTCTGTTTCAGCCCCTCTGTTTCTCGCCCTCTGTTTCAGCTCCTCTGTTTCTCGCCCTCTGTTTCTCGCCCACTGTTTCTCGCCCTCTGTTTCAGCCCCTCTGTTTCAGCCCCTCTGTTTCAGCCACTCTGTTTCAGCCCCTCTGTTTCTCGCCCTCTGTTTCTCGCCCTCTGTTTCAGCCCCTCTGTTTCAGCCCCTCTGTTTCAGCCCCTCTGTTTCTCGCCCTCTGTTTCTCGCCCTCTGTTTCTCGCCCTCTGTTTCTCGCTCTCTGTTTCTCGCCCTCTGTTTCTCGCCCTCTGTTTCAGCCCCTCTGTTTCAGCCCCTCTGTTTCAGCCCCTCTGTTTCAGCCCCTCTGTTTCTCGCCCTCTGTTTCAGACCCTCTGTTTCAGCCCCTCAGTATCAGCCCCTCTCTTTCAGCCCCTCTGTTTCTCGCCCTCTGTTTCTCGCCCTCTGTTTCTCGCCCTCTGTTTCTCGCCCACTGTTTCAGCCCCTCTGTTTCAGCCCCACTGTTTCAGCCCCTCTGTTTCACGCCCTCTGTTTCAGCCCCGCTGTTTCTCGCCCTCTGTTTAAGCCCCTCTGTTTCTCGCCCTCTGTTTCAGCCCCTCTGTTTCAGCCCCTCTGTTTCAGCCCCTCTGTTTCTCGCACTCTGTTTCTCGCCCTCTGTTTCTCGCCCACTGTTTCTCGCCCTCTGTTTCAGCCCCTCTGTTTCAGCCCCTCTGTTTCAGCCCCTCTGTTTCATCCCCTCTGTTTCTCGCCCTCTGTTTCATCCCCTCTGTTTCAGCCCCTCTGTTTCAGCTCCTCTGTTTCAGCCCCTCTGTTTCAGCCCCTCTGTTTCTCGCTCTCTGTTTCTCGCCCTCTGTTTCTCGCCCTCTGTTTCAGCCCCTCTGTTAAAGCCCCTCTGTTTCAGCCCCTCTGTTTCTCGCCCTCTGTTTCTCGCCCACTGTTTCTCGCCCTCTGTTTCAGCCCCTCTGTTTCAGCCCCTCTGTTTCAGCCCCTCTGTTTCAGCCCCTCTATTTCTCGCCCTCTGTTTCTCGCCCTCTGTTTCTTGCCCTCTGTTTCTCGCTCTCTGTTTCTCGCCCTCTGTTTCTCGCCCACTGTTTCAGCCCCTCTGTTTCAGCCCCTCTGTTTCAGCCCCTCTGTTTCTCGCCCTCTGTTTCAGCCCCTCTGTTTCTCGCCCTCTGTTTCTCGCCCACTGTTTCTCGCCCTCTGTTTCAGCCCCTCTGTTTCAGCCCCTCTGTTTCAGCCCCTCTGTTTCTCGCCCTCTGTTTCTCGCCCACTGTTTCTCGCCCTCTGTTTCAGCCCCTCTGTTTCAGCCCCTCTGTTTCAGCCCGTCTGTTTCAGCCCCTCTGTTTCTCGCCCTCTGTTTCTCGCCCTCTGTTTCTTGCCCTCTGTTTCTCGCTCTCTGTTTCTCGCCCTCTGTTTCAGCCCCTCTGTTTCAGCCCCTCTGTTTCAGCCCCTCTGTTTCTCGCCCTCTGTTTCTCGCCCTCTGTTTCTCGCCCTCAGTTTCAGCCCCTCTGTTTCAGCCCCTTTGTTTCAGCCCCTCTGTTTCTGCCCCTCTGTTTCTCGCCCACTGTTTCTCGTCCTCTGTTTCAGCCCCTCTGTTTCAGCCCCTCTGTTTCAGCCCCTCTGTTTCAGCCCCTCTGTTTCTCGCCCTCTGTTTCAGACCCTCTGTTTCAGCCCCTCAGTATCAGCCCCTCTCTTTCAGCCCCTCTGTTTCTCGCCCTCTGTTTCTCGCCCTCTGTTTCTCGCCCTCTGTTTCTCGCCCACTGTTTCAGCCCCTCTGTTTCAGCCCCACTGTTTCAGCCCCTCTGTTTCTCGCCCTCTGTTTCAGCCCCGCTGTTTCTCGCCCTCTGTTTAAGCCCCTCTGTTTCTCGCCCTCTGTTTCAGCCCCTCTGTTTCAGCCCCTCTGTTTCAGCCCCTCTGTTTCTCGCACTCTGTTTCTCGCCCTCTGTTTCTCGCCCACTGTTTCTCGCCCTCTGTTTCAGCCCCTCTGTTTCAGCCCCTCTGTTTCAGCCCCTCTGTTTCATCCCCTCTGTTTCTCGCCCTCTGTTTCATCCCCTCTGTTTCTGCCCCTCTGTTTCAGCTCCTCTGTTTCAGCCCCTCTGTTTCAGCCCCTCTGTTTCTCGCTCTCTGTTTCTCGCCCTCTGTTTCTCGCCCTCTGTTTCAGCCCCTCTGTTAAAGCCCCTCTGTTTCAGCCCCTCTGTTTCTCGCCCTCTGTTTCTCGACCACTGTTTCTCGCCCTCTGTTTCAGCCCCTCTGTTTCAGCCCCTCTGTTTCAGCCCCTCTGTTTCAGCCCCTCTATTTCTCGCCCTCTGTTTCTCGCCCTCTGTTTCTTGCCCTCTGTTTCTCGCTCTCTGTTTCTCGCCCTCTGTTTCTCGCCCTCTGTTTCAGCCCCTCTGTTTCAGCCCCTCTGTTTCAGCCCCTCTGTTTCTCGCCCTCTGTTTCAGCCCCTCTGTTTCTCGCCCTCTGTTTCTCGCCCACTGTTTCTCGCCCTCTGTTTCAGCCCCTCTGTTTCAGCCCCTCTGTTTCAGCCCCTCTGTTTCTCGCCCTCTGTTTCTCGCCCACTGTTTCTCGCCCTCTGTTTCAGCCCCTCTGTTTCAGCCCCTCTGTTTCAGCCCGTCTGTTTCAGCCCCTCTGTTTCTCGCCCTCTGTTTCTCGCCCTCTGTTTCTTGCCCTCTGTTTCTCGCTCTCTGTTTCTCGCCCTCTGTTTCAGCCCCTCTGTTTCAGCCCCTCTGTTTCAGCCCCTCTGTTTCTCGCCCTCTGTTTCTCGCCCTCTGTTTCTCGCCCTCAGTTTCAGCCCCTCTGTTTCAGCCCCTTTGTTTCAGCCCCTCTGTTTCTGCCCCTCTGTTTCTCGCCCACTGTTTCTCGTCCTCTGTTTCAGCCCCTCTGTTTCAGCCCCTCTGTTTCAGCCCCTCTGTTTCAGCCCCTCTGTTTCTCGCCCTCTGTTTCTCGCCCTCTGTTTCTCGCCCTCTGTTTCTCGCCCTCTGTTTCAGCCCCTCTGTTTAAGCCGCTCTGTTTCTCGCCCTCTGTTTCTCGCCCTCTGTTTCAGCCCCTCTGTTTCAGCCTGTCAGTTTCAGCCCCTCTGTTTCTCCCCCTCTGTTTCATCACCTCTGTTTCTGGCCCTCTCTTTCAGCCCCTCTCTTTCTCGCCCACTGTTGCAGACCCTGTGTATCTCGCCCTCTGTTTCAGCCCCTCTGTTTCAGCCCCTCTGTTTCAGCCCCTCTGTTTCAGCCCCTCTGTTTCTCGCCATCTGTTTCAGCCCCTCTGTTTCAGCCCCTCTGTTTCTCGCCCTCTGTTTCAGCCCCTCTGTTTCAGCCCCTCTGTTTCAGCCCCTCCGTTTCAGCACCTCTGTTTCTCGCCCTTTGTTTCTCGCCCTCTGTTTCAGCCCATCTGTTTCTCGCCCTCTGTTTCTCGCCCTCTGTTTCAGCCCCTTTGTTTCAGCCCCTCTGTATCAGCCCCTCTGTTTCAGCCCCTCTGTTTCTCGCCCTCTGTTTCTCGCCCTCTGTTTCAGCCCCTCTGTTTCAACCCCTCTGTTTTAGCCCCTCTGTTTCAGCCCCACTGTTTCTCGCCCTCTGCTTCTCGCTCTCTGTTTCTCGCCCTCTGTTTCTCGCCCTCTGTTTCAGTCCCTCTGTTTCAGCCCCTCTGTTTCAGCCCCTCTGTTTCAGCCCCTCTGTTTCTCGCCCTCTGTTTCTTTCCCTCTGTTTCTCGCCCTCTGTTTCAGCCCCTCTGTTTCAGTCCCTCTGTTTCAGCCCCTCTGTTTCAGCCCCTCTGTGTCAGCCCCTCTGTTTCTCGCCCTCTGTTTCAGCCCCTCTGTTTCAGCCCCTCTGTTTCTCGCCCTCAGTTTCAGCCCCTCTGTTTCAGCCCCTCTGTTTCAGCCCCTCTGTTTCAGCCCCTCTGTTTCTCGCCCTCTGTTTCAGCCCCTCTGTTTCAGCCCCTCTGTTTCTCGCCCTCTGTTTGTCGCCCTCTGTTTCAGCCCCTCTGTTTCAGCCCCTCTGTTTCAGCCCCTCTGTTTCAGCCCCACTGTTTCTCGCCCTCTGCTTCTCGCTCTCTGTTTCTCGCCCTCTGTTTCTCGCCCTCTGTTTCAGTCCCTCTGTTTCAGCCCCTCTGTTTCAGCCCCTCTGTTTCAGCCCCTCTGTTTCTCGCCCTCTGTTTCTTTCCCTCTGTTTCTCGCCCTCTGTTTCAGCCCCTCTGTTTCAGTCCCTCTGTTTCAGCCCCTCTGTTTCAGCCCCTCTGTGTCAGCCCCTCTGTTTCTCGCCCTCTGTTTCAGCCCCTCTGTTTCAGCCCCTCTGTTTCTCCCCCTCAGTTTCAGCCCCTCTGTTTCAGCCCCTCTGTTTCAGCCACTCTGTTTCAGCCCCTCTGTTTCTCGCCCTCTGTTTCTCGCCCTCTGTTTCAGCCCCTCTGTTTCAGCCCCTCTGTTTCAGCCCCTCTGTTTCTCGCCCTCTGTTTCTCGCCCTCTGTTTCTCGCCCTCTGTTTCTCGCTCTCTGTTTCTCGCCCTCTGTTTCTCGCCCTCTGTTTCAGCCCCTCTGTTTCAGCCCCTCTGTTTCAGCCCCTCTATTTCAGCCCCTCTGTTTCAGCCCCTCTGTTTCTCGCCCTCTGTTTCAGACCCTCTGTTTCTGCCCCTCAGTATCAGCCCCTCTCTTTCAGCCCCTCTGTTTCTCGCCCTCTGTTTCTCGCCCTCTGTTTCTGGCCCTCTGTTTCTCGCCCACTGTTTCAGCCCCTCTGTTTCAGCCCCACTGTATCAGCCCATCTATTTCAGCCCCTCTGTTTCAGCCCCTCTGTTTCAGCCCCTCTGTTTCAGCCCCTCTGTTTCTCGCCCTCTGTTTCTCGCCCTCTGTTTCTCGCCCTCTGTTTCATCCCCTCTGTTTCTCGCCCACTGTTTCAGCCCCTCTGTTTCTCGCCATCTGTTTCAGCCCCTCTGTTTTTTCCCCTCTGTTTCTCGACCTCTGTTTCAGCCCCTCTGTTTCAGCCCCTCTGTTTCAGCCCCTCTGTTTCAGCCCCTCTGTTTCTCGCCCTCTGTTTCTCGCCCTCTGTTTCAGCCCCTCTGTTTCTCGCCCTCTGTTTCTCGCCCTCTGTTTCTCGCCCTCTGTTTCTCGATCTCTGTTTCTCGCCCTCTGTTTCTCGCCCTCTGTTTCAGCCCCTCTGTTTCAGCCCCTCTGTTTCAGCCCCTCTGTTTCAGCCCCTCTGTTTCAGCCCCTCTGTTTCTCGCCCTTTGTTTCTCGCCCTCTGTTTCAGACGCTCTGTTTCTCGCTCTCTGTTTCTCGACCTCTGTTTCTCGCCCTCTGTTTCTGCCCCTCTGTTTCAGCCCCTCTGTTTCAGCCCCTATGTTTCTCGCCCTCTGTTTGTCGCCCACTGTTTCTCGCCCTCTGTTTCAGCCCCTCTGTTTCAGCCCCTCTGTTTCAGCCCCTCTGTTTCAGCCCCTCTGTTTCTCGCCCTCTGTTTCTCGCCCTCTGTTTCTTGCCCTCTGTTTCTCGCTCTCTGTTTCTCGCCCTCTGTTTCTCGCCCTCTGTTTCAGCCCCTCTGTTTCAGCCCCTCTGTTTCAGCCCCTCTGTTTCTCGCCCTCTGTTTCAGCTCCTCTGTTTCTCGCCCTCTGTTTCTCGCCCACTGTTTCTCGCCCTCTGTTTCAGCCCCTCTGTTTCAGCCCCTCTGTTTCAGCCACTCTGTTTCAGCCCCTCTGTTTCTGGCCCTCTGTTTCTCGCCCTCTGTTTCAGCCCCTCTGTTTCAGCCCCTCTGTTTCAGCCCCTCTGTTTCTCGCCCTCTGTTTCTCGCCCTCTGTTTCTCGCCCTCTGTTTCTCGCTCTCTGTTTCTCGCCCTCTGTTTCTCGCCCTCTGTTTCAGCCCCTCTGTTTCAGCCCCTCTGTTTCAGCCCCTCTGTTTCAGCCCCTCTGTTTCTCGCCCTCTGTTTCAGACCCTCTGTTTCAGCCCCTCAGTATCAGCCCCTCTCTTTCAGCCCCTCTGTTTCTCGCCCTCTGTTTCTCACCCTCTGTTTCTCGCCCTCTGTTTCTCGCCCACTGTTTCAGCCCCTCTGTTTCAGCCCCACTGTATCAGCCCATCTGTTTCAGCCCCTCTGTTTCAGCCCCTCTGTTTCAGCCCCTCTGTTTCAGCCCCTCTGTTTCTCGCCCTCTGTTTCTCGCCCACTGTTTCAGCCCCTCTGTTTCAGCCCCACTGTATCAGCCCATCTGTTTCAGCCCCTCTGTTTCAGCCCCTCTGTTTCAGCCCCTCTGTTTCATCCCCTCTGTTTCTCGCCCACTGTTTCAGCCCCTCTGTTTCTCGCCATCTGTTTCAGCCCCTCTGTTTCAGCCCCTCTGTTTCTCGACCTCTGTTTCAGCCCCTCTGTTTCAGCCCCTCTGTTTCTCGCCCTCTGTTTCAGCCCCTCTGTTTCAGCCCCTCTGTATCAGCCCCTCTGTTTCAGCCCCTCTGTTTCTCTCCCTCTGTGTCAGCCCCTCTGTTTCTCGCCCTCTGTTTCAGCCCCTCTGTTTCAGCCCCTCTGTTTCTCGCCCTCAGTTTCAGCCCCTCTGTTTCAGCCCCTCTGTTTCAGCCCCTCTGTTTCAGCCCCTCTGTTTCAGCCCCTCTGTTTCTCGCCCTCTGTTTCAGCTCCTCTGTTTCTCGCCCTCTGTTTCTCGCCCACTGTTTCTCGCCCTCTGTTTCAGCCCCTCTGTTTCAGCCCCTCTGTTTCAGCCACTCTGTTTCAGCCCCTCTGTTTCTCGCCCTCTGTTTCTCGCCCTCTGTTTCAGCCGCTCTGTTTCAGCCCCTCTGTTTCAGCCCCTCTGTTTCTCGCCCTCTGTTTCTCGCCCTCTGTTTCTCGCCCTCTGTTTCTCGCTCTCTGTTTCTCGCCCTCTGTTTCTCGCCCTCTGTTTCAGCCCCTCTGTTTCAGCCCCTCTGTTTCAGCCCCTCTGTTTCAGCCCCTCTGTTTCTCGCCCTCTGTTTCAGACCCTCTGTTTCAGCCCCTCAGTATCAGCCCCTCTCTTTCAGCCCCTCTGTTTCTCGCCCTCTGTTTCTCGCCCTCTGTTTCTCGCCCTCTGTTTCTCGCCCACTGTTTCAGCCCCTCTGTTTCAGCCCCACTGTTTCAGCCCCTCTGTTTCTCGCCCTCTGTTTCAGCCCCTCTGTTTCTCGCCCTCTGTTTAAGCCCCTCTGTTTCTCGCCCTCTGTTTCAGCCCCTCTGTTTCAGCCCGTCTGTTTCAGCCCCTCTGTTTCTCGCACTCTGTTTCTCGCCCTCTGTTTCTCGCCCACTGTTTCTCGCCCTCTGTTTCAGCCCCTCTGTTTCAGCCCCTCTGTTTCAGCCCCTCTGTTTCATCCCCTCTGTTTCTCGCCCTCTGTTTCATCCCCTCTGTTTCAGCTCCTCTGTTTCAGCTCCTCTGTTTCAGCCCCTCTGTTTCAGCCCCTCTGTTTCTCGCTCTCTGTTTCTCGCCCTCTGTTTCTCGCCCTCTGTTTCAGCCCCTCTGTTAAAGCCCCTCTGTTTCAGCCCCTCTGTTTCTCGCCCTCTGTTTCTCGCCCACTGTTTCTCGCCCTCTGTTTCAGCCCCTCTGTTTCAGCCCCTCTGTTTCAGCCCCTCTGTTTCAGCCCCTCTGTTTCTCGCCCTCTGTTTCTCGCCCTCTGTTTCTTGCCCTCTGTTTCTCGCTCTCTGTTTCTCGCCCTCTGTTTCTCGCCCTCTGTTTCAGCCCCTCTGTTTCAGCCCCTCTGTTTCAGCCCCTCTGTTTCTCGCCCTCTGTTTCAGCCCCTCTGTTTCTCGCCCTCTGTTTCTCGCCCACTGTTTCTCGCCCTCTGTTTCAGCCTCTCTGTTTCAGCCCCTCTGTTTCAGCCCGTCTGTTTCAGCCCCTCTGTTTCTCGCCCTCTGTTTCTCGCCCTCTGTTTCTTGCCCTCTGTTTCTCGCTCTCTGTTTCTCGCCCTCTGTTTCAGCCCCTCTGTTTCAGCCCCTCTGTTTCAGCCCCTCTGTTTCTCGCCCTCTGTTTCTCGCCCTCTGTTTCTCGCCCTCAGTTTCAGCCCCTCTGTTTCAGCCCCTTTGTTTCAGCCCCTCTGTTTCTGCCCCTCTGTTTCTCGCCCACTGTTTCTCGTCCTCTGTTTCAGCCCCTCTGTTTCAGCCCCTCTGTTTCAGCCCCTCTGTTTCAGCCCCTCTGTTTCTCGCCCTCTGTTTCTCGCCCTCTGTTTCTCGCCCTCTGTTTCTCGCCCTCTGTTTCAGCCCCTCTGTTTAAGCCGCTCTGTTTCTCGCCCTCTGTTTCTCGCCCTCTGTTTCAGCCCCTCTGTTTCAGCCTCTCAGTTTCAGCCCCTCTGTTTCTCCCCCTCTGTTTCATCACCTCTGTTTCTCGCCCTCTCTTTCAGCCCCTCTCTTTCTCGCCCACTGTTGCAGACCCTGTGTATCTCGCCCTCTGTTTCAGCCCCTCTGTTTCAGCCCCTCTGTTTCAGCCCCTCTGTTTCAGCCCCTCTGTTTCTCGCCATCTGTTTCAGCCCCTCTGTTTCAGCCCCTCTGTTTCTCGCCCTCTGTTTCTCGCCCTCTGTTTCTCGCCCACTGTTTCAGCCCCTCTGTTTCAGCCCCACTGTTTCAGCCCCTCTGTTTCTCGCCCTCTGTTTCAGCCCCGCTGTTTCTCGCCCTCTGTTTAAGCCCCTCTGTTTCTCGCCCTCTGTTTCAGCCCCTCTGTTTCAGCCCCTCTGTTTCAGCCCCTCTGTTTCTCGCACTCTGTTTCTCGCCCTCTGTTTCTCGCCCACTGTTTCTCGCCCTCTGTTTCAGCCCCTCTGTTTCAGCCCCTCTGTTTCAGCCCCTCTGTTTCATCCCCTCTGTTTCTCGCCCTCTGTTTCATCCCCTCTGTTTCAGCCCCTCTGTTTCAGCCCCTCTGTTTCAGCCCCTCTGTTTCAGCCCCTCTGTTTCTCGCTCTCTGTTTCTCGCCCTCTGTTTCTCGCCCTCTGTTTCAGCCCCTCTGTTAAAGCCCCTCTGTTTCAGCCCCTCTGTTTCTCGCCCTCTCTTTCTCGCCCACTGTTTCTCGCCCTCTGTTTCAGCCCCTCTGTTTCAGCCCCTCTGTTTCAGCCCCTCTGTTTCAGCCCCTCTATTTCTCGCCCTCTGTTTCTCGCCCTCTGTTTCTTGCCCTCTGTTTCTCGCTCTCTGTTTCTCGCCCTCTGTTTCAGCCCCTCTGTTTCAGCCCCTCTGTTTCAGCCCCTCTGTTTCTCGCCCTCTGTTTCTCGCCCTCTGTTTCTCGCCCTCTGTTTCAGCCCCTCTGTTTCAGCCCCTTTGTTTCAGCCCCTCTGTTTCTGCCACTCTGTTTCTCGCCCACTGTTTCTCGTCCTCTGTTTCAGCCCCTCTGTTTCAGCCCCTCTGTTTCAGCCCCTCTGTTTCAGCCCCTCTGTTTCTCGCCCTCTGTTTCTCGCCCTCTGTTTCTCCCCCTCTGTTTCTCGCCCTCTGTTTCAGCCCCTCTGTTTAAGCCGCTCTGTTTCTCGCCCTCTGTTTCTCGCCCTCTGTTTCAGCCCCTCTGTTTCAGCCTGTCAGTTTCAGCCCCTCTGTTTCTCCCCCTCTGTTTCATCACCTCTGTTTCTGGCCCTCTCTTTCAGCCCCTCTCTTTCTCGCCCACTGTTGCAGACCCTGTGTATCTCGCCCTCTGTTTCAGCCCCTCTGTTTCAGCCCCTCTGTTTCAGCCCCTCTGTTTCAGCCCCTCTGTTTCTCGCCATCTGTTTCAGCCCCTCTGTTTCAGCCCCTCTGTTTCTCGCCCTCTGTTTCAGCCCCTCTGTTTCAGCCCCTCTGTTTCAGCCCCTCTGTTTCAGCCCCTCTGTTTCAGCCCCTCTGTTTCTCGCCCTCTGTTTCAGACCCTCTGTTTCAGCCCCTCAGTATCAGCCCCTCTCTTTCAGCCCCTCTGTTTCTCGCCCTCTGTTTCTCGCCCTCTGTTTCTCGCCCTCTGTTTCTCGCCCACTGTTTCAGCCCCTCTGTTTCAGCCCCACTGTTTCAGCCCCTCTGTTTCTCGCCCTCTGTTTCAGCCCCTCTGTTTCTCGCCCTCTGTTTAAGCCCCTCTGTTTCTCGCCCTCTGTTTCAGCCCCTCTGTTTCAGCCCCTCTGTTTCAGCCCCTCTGTTTCTCGCACTCTGTTTCTCGCCCTCTGTTTCTCGCCCACTGTTTCTCGCCCTCTGTTTCAGCCCCTCTGTTTCAGCCCCTCTGTTTCAGCCCCTCTGTTTCATCCCCTCTGTTTCTCGCCCTCTGTTTCATCCCCTCTGTTTCAGCTCCTCTGTTTCAGCTCCTCTGTTTCAGCCCCTCTGTTTCAGCCCCTCTGTTTCTCGCTCTCTGTTTCTCGCCCTCTGTTTCTCGCCCTCTGTTTCAGCCCCTCTGTTAAAGCCCCTCTGTTTCAGCCCCTCTGTTTCTCGCCCTCTGTTTCTCGCCCACTGTTTCTCGCCCTCTGTTTCAGCCCCTCTGTTTCAGCCCCTCTGTTTCAGCCCCTCTGTTTCAGCCCCTCTGTTTCTCGCCCTCTGTTTCTCGCCCTCTGTTTCTTGCCCTCTGTTTCTCGCTCTCTGTTTCTCGCCCTCTGTTTCTCGCCCTCTGTTTCAGCCCCTCTGTTTCAGCCCCTCTGTTTCAGCCCCTCTGTTTCTCGCCCTCTGTTTCAGCCCCTCTGTTTCTCGCCCTCTGTTTCTCGCCCACTGTTTCTCGCCCTCTGTTTCAGCCCCTCTGTTTCAGCCCCTCTGTTTCAGCCCCTCTGTTTCTCGCCCTCTGTTTCAGCTCCTCTGTTTCTCGCCCTCTGTTTCTCGCCCACTGTTTCTCGCCCTCTGTTTCAGCCCCTCTGTTTCAGCCCCTCTGTTTCAGCCACTCTGTTTCAGCCCCTCTGTTTCTGGCCCTCTGTTTCTCGCCCTCTGTTTCAGCCCCTCTGTTTCAGCCCCTCTGTTTCAGCCCCTCTGTTTCTCGCCCTCTGTTTCTCGCCCTCTGTTTCTCGCCCTCTGTTTCTCGCTCTCTGTTTCTCGCCCTCTGTTTCTCGCCCTCTGTTTCAGCCCCTCTGTTTCAGCCCCTCTGTTTCAGCCCCTCTGTTTCAGCCCCTCTGTTTCTCGCCCTCTGTTTCAGACCCTCTGTTTCAGCCCCTCAGTATCAGCCCCTCTCTTTCAGCCCCTCTGTTTCTCGCCCTCTGTTTCTCGCCCTCTGTTTCTCGCCCTCTGTTTCTCGCCCACTGTTTCAGCCCCTCTGTTTCAGCCCCACTGTATCAGCCCATCTGTTTCAGCCCCTCTGTTTCAGCCCCTCTGTTTCAGCCCCTCTGTTTCAGCCCCTCTGTTTCTCGCCCTCTGTTTCTCGCCCTCTGTTTCTCGCCCTCTGTTTCATCCCCTCTGTTTCTCGCCCACTGTTTCAGCCCCTCTGTTTCTCGCCATCTGTTTCAGCCCCTCTGTTTCAGCCCCTCTGTTTCTCGACCTCTGTTTCAGCCCCTCTGTTTCAGCCCCTCTGTTTCTCGCCCTCTGTTTCAGCCCCTCTGTTTCAGCCCCTCTGTATCAGCCCCTCTGTTTCAGCCCCTCTGTTTCTCTCCCTCTGTGTCAGCCCCTCTGTTTCTCGCCCTCTGTTTCAGCCCCTCTGTTTCAGCCCCTCTGTTTCTCGCCCTCAGTTTCAGCCCCTCTGTTTCAGCCCCTCTGTTTCAGCCCCTCTGTTTCAGCCCCTCTGTTTCAGCCCCTCTGTTTCTCGCCCTCTGTTTCAGCTCCTCTGTTTCTCGCCCTCTGTTTCTCGCCCACTGTTTCTCGCCCTCTGTTTCAGCCCCTCTGTTTCAGCCCCTCTGTTTCAGCCACTCTGTTTCAGCCCCTCTGTTTCTCGCCCTCTGTTTCTCGCCCTCTGTTTCAGCCGCTCTGTTTCAGCCCCTCTGTTTCAGCCCCTCTGTTTCTCGCCCTCTGTTTCTCGCCCTCTGTTTCTCGCCCTCTGTTTCTCGCTCTCTGTTTCTCGCCCTCTGTTTCTCGCCCTCTGTTTCAGCCGCTCTGTTTCAGCCCCTCTGTTTCAGCCCCTCTGTTTCAGCCCCTCTGTTTCTCGCCCTCTGTTTCAGACCCTCTGTTTCAGCCCCTCAGTATCAGCCCCTCTCTTTCAGCCCCTCTGTTTCTCGCCCTCTGTTTCTCGCCCTCTGTTTCTCGCCCTCTGTTTCTCGCCCACTGTTTCAGCCCCTCTGTTTCAGCCCCACTGTTTCAGCCCCTCTGTTTCTCGCCCTCTGTTTCAGCCCCTCTGTTTCTCGCCCTCTGTTTAAGCCCCTCTGTTTCTCGCCCTCTGTTTCAGCCCCTCTGTTTCAGCCCCTCTGTTTCAGCCCCTCTGTTTCTCGCACTCTGTTTCTCGCCCTCTGTTTCTCGCCCACTGTTTCTCGCCCTCTGTTTCAGCCCCTCTGTTTCAGCCCCTCTGTTTCAGCCCCTCTGTTTCATCCCCTCTGTTTCTCGCCCTCTGTTTCATCCCCTCTGTTTCAGCTCCTCTGTTTCAGCTTCTCTGTTTCAGCCCCTCTGTTTCAGCCCCTCTGTTTCTCGCTCTCTGTTTCTCGCCCTCTGTTTCTCGCCCTCTGTTACAGCCCCTCTGTTAAAGCCCCTCTGTTTCAGCCCCTCTGTTTCTCGCCCTCTGTTCCTCGCCCACTGTTTCTCGCCCTCTGTTTCAGCCCCTCTGTTTCAGCCCCTCTGTTTCAGCCCCTCTGTTTCAGCCCCTCTGTTTCTCGCCCTCTGTTTCTCGCCCTCTGTTTCTTGCCCTCTGTTTCTCGCACTCTGTTTCTCGCCCTCTGTTTCTCGCCCTCTGTTTCAGCCCCTCTGTTTCAGCCCCTCTGTTTCAGCCCCTCTGTTTCTCGCCCTCTGTTTCAGCCCCTCTGTTTCTCGCCCTCTGTTTCTCGCCCACTGTTTCTCGCCCTCTGTTTCAGCCCCTCTGTTTCAGCCCCTCTGTTTCAGCCCCTCTGTTTCTCGCCCTCTGTTTCTCGCCCACTGTTTCTCGCCCTCTGTTTCAGCCTCTCTGTTTCAGCCTCTCTGTTTCAGCCCGTCTGTTTCAGCCCCTCTGTTTCTCGCCCTCTGTTTCTCGCCCTCTGTTTCTTGCCCTCTGTTTCTCGCTCTCTGTTTCTCGCCCTCTGTTTCAGCCCCTCTGTTTCAGCCCCTCTGTTTCAGCCCCTCTGTTTCTCGCCCTCTGTTTCTCGCCCTCTGTTTCTCGCCCTCAGTTTCAGCCCCTCTGTTTCAGCCCCTTTGTTTCAGCCCCTCTGTTTCTGCCCCTCTGTTTCTCGCCCACTGTTTCTCGTCCTCTGTTTCAGCCCCTCTGTTTCAGCCCCTCTGTTTCAGCCCCTCTGTTTCAGCCCCTCTGTTTCTCGCCCTCTGTTTCTCGCCCTCTGTTTCTCGCCCTCTGTTTCTCGCCCTCTGTTTCAGCCCCTCTGTTTAAGCCGCTCTGTTTCTCGCCCTCTGTTTCTCGCCCTCTGTTTCAGCCCCTCTGTTTCAGCCTCTCAGTTTCAGCCCCTCTGTTTCTCCCCCTCTGTTTCATCACCTCTGTTTCTCGCCCTCTCTTTCAGCCCCTCTCTTTCTCGCCCACTGTTGCAGACCCTGTGTATCTCGCCCTCTGTTTCAGCCCCTCTGTTTCAGCCCCTCTGTTTCAGCCCCTCTGTTTCAGCCCCTCTGTTTCTCGCCATCTGTTTCAGCCCCTCTGTTTCAGCCCCTCTGTTTCTCGCCCTCTGTTTCTCGCCCTCTGTTTCTCGCCCACTGTTTCAGCCCCTCTGTTTCAGCCCCACTGTTTCAGCCCCTCTGTTTCTCGCCCTCTGTTTCAGCCCCGCTGTTTCTCGCCCTCTGTTTAAGCCCCTCTGTTTCTCGCCCTCTGTTTCAGCCCCTCTGTTTCAGCCCCTCTGTTTCAGCCCCTCTGTTTCTCGCAATCTGTTTCTCGCCCTCTGTTTCTCGCCCACTGTTTCTCGCCCTCTGTTTCAGCCCCTCTGTTTCAGCCCCTCTGTTTCAGCCCCTCTGTTTCATCCCCTCTGTTTCTCGCCCTCTGTTTCATCCCCTCTGTTTCAGCCCCTCTGTTTCAGCTCCTCTGTTTCAGCCCCTCTGTTTCAGCCCCTCTGTTTCTCGCTCTCTGTTTCTCGCCCTCTGTTTCTCGCCCTCTGTTTCAGCCCCTCTGTTAAAGCCCCTCTGTTTCAGCCCCTCTGTTTCTCGCCCTCTGTTTCTCGCCCACTGTTTCTCGCCCTCTGTTTCAGCCCCTCTGTTTCAGCCCCTCTGTTTCAGCCCCTCTGTTTCAGCCCCTCTATTTCTCGCCCTCTGTTTCTCGCCCTCTGTTTCTTGCCCTCTGTTTCTCGCTCTCTGTTTCTCGCCCTCTGTTTCAGCCCCTCTGTTTCAGCCCCTCTGTTTCAGCCCCTCTGTTTCTCGCCCTCTGTTTCTCGCCCTCTGTTTCTCGCCCTCAGTTTCAGCCCCTCTGTTTCAGCCCCTTTGTTTCAGCCCCTCTGTTTCTGCCCCTCTGTTTCTCGCCCACTGTTTCTCGTCCTCTGTTTCAGCCCCTCTGTTTCAGCCCCTCTGTTTCAGCCCCTCTGTTTCTCGCCCTCTGTTTCTCGCCCTCTGTTTCTCGCCCTCTGTTTCTCGCCCTCTGTTTCAGCCCCTCTGTTTAAGCCGCTCTGTTTCTCGCCCTCTGTTTCTCGCCCTCTGTTTCAGCCCCTCTGTTTCAGCCTGTCAGTTTCAGCCCCTCTGTTTCTCCCCCTCTGTTTCATCACCTCTGTTTCTGGCCCTCTCTTTCAGCCCCTCTCTTTCTCGCCCACTGTTGCAGACCCTGTGTATCTCGCCCTCTGTTTCAGCCCCTCTGTTTCAGCCCCTCTGTTTCAGCCCCTCTGTTTCAGCCCCTCTGTTTCTCGCCATCTGTTTCAGCCCCTCTGTTTCAGCCCCTCTGTTTCTCGCCCTCTGTTTCAGCCCCTCTGTTTCAGCCCCTCTGTTTCAGCCCCTCTGTTTCAGCCCCTCTGTTTCAGCCCCTCTGTTTCTCGCCCTCTGTTTCAGACCCTCTGTTTCAGCCCCTCAGTATCATCCCCTCTCTTTCAGCCCCTCTGTTTCTCGCCCTCTGTTTCTCGCCCTCTGTTTCTCGCCCTCTGTTTCTCGCCCACTGTTTCAGCCCCTCTGTTTCAGCCCCACTGTTTCAGCCCCTCTGTTTCTCGCCCTCTGTTTCAGCCCCTCTGTTTCTCGCCCTCTGTTTAAGCCCCTCTGTTTCTCGCCCTCTGTTTCAGCCCCTCTGTTTCAGCCCCTCTGTTTCAGCCGCTCTGTTTCTCGCACTCTGTTTCTCGCCCTCTGTTTCTCGCCCACTGTTTCTCGCCCTCTGTTTCAGCCCCTCTGTTTCAGCCCCTCTGTTTCAGCCCCTCTGTTTCATCCCCTCTGTTTCTCGCCCTCTGTTTCATCCCCTCTGTTTCAGCTCCTCTGTTTCAGCTCCTCTGTTTCAGCCCCTCTGTTTCAGCCCCTCTGTTTCTCGCTCTCTGTTTCTCGCCCTCTGTTTCTCGCCCTCTGTTTCAGCCCCTCTGTTAAAGCCCCTCTGTTTCAGCCCCTCTGTTTCTCGCCCTCTGTTTCTCGCCCACTGTTTCTCGCCCTCTGTTTCAGCCCCTCTGTTTCAGCCCCTCTGTTTCAGCCCCTCTGTTTCAGCCCCTCTGTTTCTCGCCCTCTGTTTCTCGCCCTCTGTTTCTTGCCCTCTGTTTCTCGCTCTCTGTTTCTCGCCCTCTGTTTCTCGCCCTCTGTTTCAGCCCCTCTGTTTCAGCCCCTCTGTTTCAGCCCCTCTGTTTCTCGCCCTCTGTTTCAGCCCCTCTGTTTCTCGCCCTCTGTTTCTCGCCCACTGTTTCTCGCCCTCTGTTTCAGCCCCTCTGTTTCAGCCCCTCTGTTTCAGCCCCTCTGTTTCTCGCCCTCTGTTTCTCGCCCACTGTTTCTCGCCCTCTGTTTCAGCCTCTCTGTTTCAGCCCCTCTGTTTCAGCCCGTCTGTTTCAGCCCCTCTGTTTCTCGCCCTCTGTTTCTCGCCCTCTGTTTCTTGCCCTCTGTTTCTCGCTCTCTGTTTCTCGCCCTCTGTTTCAGCCCCTCTGTTTCAGCCCCTCTGTTTCAGCCCCTCTGTTTCTCGCCCTCTGTTTCTCGCCCTCTGTTTCTCGCCCTCAGTTTCAGCCCCTCTGTTTCAGCCCCTTTGTTTCAGCCCCTCTGTTTCTGCCCCTCTGTTTCTCGCCCACTGTTTCTCGTCCTCTGTTTCAGCCCCTCTGTTTCAGCCCCTCTGTTTCAGCCCCTCTGTTTCAGCCCCTCTGTTTCTCGCCCTCTGTTTCTCGCCCTCTGTTTCTCGCCCTCTGTTTCTCGCCCTCTGTTTCAGCCCCTCTGTTTAAGCCGCTCTGTTTCTCGCCCTCTGTTTCTCGCCCTCTGTTTCAGCCCCTCTGTTTCAGCCTCTCAGTTTCAGCCCCTCTGTTTCTCCCCCTCTGTTTCATCACCTCTGTTTCTCGCCCTCTCTTTCAGCCCCTCTCTTTCTCGCCCACTGTTGCAGACCCTGTGTATCTCGCCCTCTGTTTCAGCCCCTCTGTTTCAGCCCCTCTGTTTCAGCCCCTCTGTTTCAGCCCCTCTGTTTCTCGCCATCTGTTTCAGCCCCTCTGTTTCAGCCCCTCTGTTTCTCGCCCTCTGTTTCTCGCCCTCTGTTTCTCGCCCACTGTTTCAGCCCCTCTGTTTCAGCCCCACTGTTTCAGCCCCTCTGTTTCTCGCCCTCTGTTTCAGCCCCGCTGTTTCTCGCCCTCTGTATAAGCCCCTCTGTTTCTCGCACTCTGTTTCAGCCCCTCTGTTTCAGCCCCTCTGTTTCAGCCCCTCTGTTTCTCGCACTCTGTTTCTCGCCCTCTGTTTCTCGCCCACTGTTTCTCGCCCTCTGTTTCAGCCCCTCTGTTTCAGCCCCTCTGTTTCAGCCCCTCTGTTTCATCCCCTCTGTTTCTCGCCCTCTGTTTCATCCCCTCTGTTTCAGCCCCTCTGTTTCAGCTCCTCTGTTTCAGCCCCTCTGTTTCAGCCCCTCTGTTTCTCGCTCTCTGTTTCTCGCCCTCTGTTTCTCGCCCTCTGTTTCAGCCCCTCTGTTAAAGCCCCTCTGTTTCAGCCCCTCTGTTTCTCGCCCTCTGTTTCTCGCCCACTGTTTCTCGCCCTCTGTTTCAGCCCCTCTGTTTCAGCCCCTCTGTTTCAGCCCCTCTGTTTCAGCCCCTCTATTTCTCGCCCTCTGTTTCTCGCCCTCTGTTTCTTGCCCTCTGTTTCTCGCTCTCTGTTTCTCGCCCTCTGTTTCTCGCCCTCTGTTTCAGCCCCTCTGTTTCAGCCCCTCTGTTTCAGCCCCTCTGTTTCTCGCCCTCTGTTTCAGCCCCTCTGTTTCTCGCCCTCTGTTTCTCGCCCACTGTTTCTCGCCCTCTGTTTCAGCCCCTCTGTTTCAGCCCCTCTGTTTCAGCCCCTCTGTTTCTCGCCCTCTGTTTCTCGCCCACTGTTTCTCGCCCTCTGTTTCAGCCCCTCTGTTTCAGCCCCTCTGTTTCAGCCCGTCTGTTTCAGCCCCTCTGTTTCTCGCCCTCTGTTTCTCGCCCTCTGTTTCTTGCCCTCTGTTTCTCGCTCTCTGTTTCTCGCCCTCTGTTTCAGCCCCTCTGTTTCAGCCCCTCTGTTTCAGCCCCTCTGTTTCTCGCCCTCTGTTTCTCGCCCTCTGTTTCTCGCCCTCAGTTTCAGCCCCTCTGTTTCAGCCCCTTTGTTTCAGCCCCTCTGTTTCTGCCCCTCTGTTTCTCGCCCACTGTTTCTCGTCCTCTGTTTCAGCCCCTCTGTTTCAGCCCCTCTGTTTCAGCCCCTCTGTTTCAGCCCCTCTGTTTCTCGCCCTCTGTTTCTCGCCCTCTGTTTCTCGCCCTCTGTTTCTCGCCCTCTGTTTCAGCCCCTCTGTTTAAGCCGCTCTGTTTCTCGCCCTCTGTTTCTCGCCCTCTGTTTCAGCCCCTCTGTTTCAGCCTGTCAGTTTCAGCCCCTCTGTTTCTCCCCCTCTGTTTCATCACCTCTGTTTCTGGCCCTCTCTTTCAGCCCCTCTCTTTCTCGCCCACTGTTGCAGACCCTGTGTATCTCGCCCTCTGTTTCAGCCCCTCTGTTTCAGACCCTCTGTTTCAGCCCCTCTGTTTCAGCCCCTCTGTTTCTCGCCATCTGTTTCAGCCCCTCTGTTTCAGCCCCTCTGTTTCTCGCCCTCTGTTTCAGCCCCTCTGTTTCAGCCCCTCTGTTTCAGCCCCTCCGTTTCAGCACCTCTGTTTCTCGCCCTTTGTTTCTCGCCCTCTGTTTCAGCCCATCTGTTTCTCGCCCTCTGTTTCTCGCCCTCTGTTTCAGCCCCTTTGTTTCAGCCCCTCTGTATCAGCCCCTCTGTTTCAGCCCCTCTGTTTCTCGCCCTCTGTTTCTCGCCCTCTGTTTCAGCCCCTCTGTTTCAACCCCTCTGTTTTAGCCCCTCTGTTTCAGCCCCACTGTTTCTCGCCCTCTGCTTCTCGCTCTCTGTTTCTCGCCCTCTGTTTCTCGCCCTCTGTTTCAGTCCCTCTGTTTCAGCCCCTCTGTTTCAGCCCCTCTGTTTCAGCCCCTCTGTTTCTCGCCCTCTGTTTCTTTCCCTCTGTTTCTCGCCCTCTGTTTCAGCCCCTCTGTTTCAGTCCCTCTGTTTCAGCCCCTCTGTTTCAGCCCCTCTGTGTCAGCCCCTCTGTTTCTCGCCCTCTGTTTCAGCCCCTCTGTTTCAGCCCCTCTGTTTCTCGCCCTCAGTTTCAGCCCCTCTGTTTCAGCCCCTCTGTTTCAGCCCCTCTGTTTCAGCCCCTCTGTTTCTCGCCCTCTGTTTCAGCCCCTCTGTTTCAGCCCCTCTGTTTCTCGCCCTCTGTTTGTCGCCCTCTGTTTCAGCCCCTCTGTTTCAGCCCCTCTGTTTCAGCCCCTCTGTTTCAGCCCCACTGTTTCTCGCCCTCTGCTTCTCGCTCTCTGTTTCTCGCCCTCTGTTTCTCGCCCTCTGTTTCAGTCCCTCTGTTTCAGCCCCTCTGTTTCAGCCCCTCTGTTTCAGCCCCTCTGTTTCTCGCCCTCTGTTTCTTTCCCTCTGTTTCTCGCCCTCTGTTTCAGCCCCTCTGTTTCAGTCCCTCTGTTTCAGCCCCTCTGTTTCAGCCCCTCTGTGTCAGCCCCTCTGTTTCTCGCCCTCTGTTTCAGCCCCTCTGTTTCAGCCCCTCTGTTTCTCCCCCTCAGTTTCAGCCCCTCTGTTTCAGCCCCTCTGTTTCAGCCACTCTGTTTCAGCCCCTCTGTTTCTCGCCCTCTGTTTCTCGCCCTCTGTTTCAGCCCCTCTGTTTCAGCCCCTCTGTTTCAGCCCCTCTGTTTCTCGCCCTCTGTTTCTCGCCCTCTGTTTCTCGCCCTCTGTTTCTCGCTCTCTGTTTCTCACCCTCTGTTTCTCGCCCTCTGTTTCAGCCCCTCTGTTTCAGCCCCTCTGTTTCAGCCCCTCTATTTCAGCCCCTCTGTTTCAGCCCCTCTGTTTCTCGCCCTCTGTTTCAGACCCTCTGTTTCTGCCCCTCAGTATCAGCCCCTCTCTTTCAGCCCCTCTGTTTCTCGCCCTCTGTTTCTCGCCCTCTGTTTCTGGCCCTCTGTTTCTCGCCCACTGTTTCAGCCCCTCTGTTTCAGCCCCACTGTATCAGCCCATCTATTTCAGCCCCTCTGTTTCAGCCCCTCTGTTTCAGCCCCTCTGTTTCAGCCCCTCTGTTTCTCGCCCTCTGTTTCTCGCCCTCTGTTTGTCGCCCTCTGTTTCATCCCCTCTGTTTCTCGCCCACTGTTTCAGCCCCTCTGTTTCTCGCCATCTGTTTCAGCCCCTCTGTTTTTTCCCCTCTGTTTCTCGACCTCTGTTTCAGCCCCTCTGTTTCAGCCACTCTGTTTCAGCCCCTCTGTTTCAGCCCCTCTGTTTCTCGCCCTCTGTTTCTCGCCCTCTGTTTCAGCCCCTCTGTTTCTCGCCCTCTGTTTCTCGCCCTCTGTTTCTCGCCCTCTGTTTCTCGATCTCTGTTTCTCGCCCTCTGTTTCTCGCCCTCTGTTTCAGCCCCTCTGTTTCAGCCCCTCTGTTTCAGCCCCTCTGTTTCAGCCCCTCTGTTTCAGCCCCTCTGTTTCTCGCCCTTTGTTTCTCGCCCTCTGTTTCAGACGCTCTGTTTCTCGCTCTCTGTTTCTCGACCTCTGTTTCTCGCCCTCTGTTTCTGCCCCTCTGTTTCAGCCCCTCTGTTTCAGCCCCTAAGTTTCTCGCCCTCTGTTTGTCGCCCACTGTTTCTCGCCCTCTGTTTCAGCCCCTCTGTTTCAGCCCCTCTGTTTCAGCCCCTCTGTTTCAGCCCCTCTGTTTCTCGCCCTCTGTTTCTCGCCCTCTGTTTCTTGCCCTCTGTTTCTCGCTCTCTGTTTCTCGCCCTCTGTTTCTCGCCCTCTGTTTCAGCCCCTCTGTTTCAGCCCCTCTGTTTCAGCCCCTCTGTTTCTCGCCCTCTGTTTCAGCCCCTCTGTTTCTCGCCCTCTGTTTCTTTCCCTCTGTTTCTCGCCCTCTGTTTCAGCCCCTCTGTTTCAGTCCCTCTGTTTCAGCCCCTCTGTTTCAGCCCCTCTGTGTCAGCCCCTCTGTTTCTCGCCCTCTGTTTCAGCCCCTCTGTTTCAGCCCCTCTGTTTCTCCCCCTCAGTTTCAGCCCCTCTGTTTCAGCCCCTCTATTTCAGCCACTCTGTTTCAGCCCCTCTGTTTCTCGCCCTCTGTTTCTCGCCCTCTGTTTCAGCCCCTCTGTTTCAGCCCCTCTGTTTCAGCCCCTCTGTTTCTCGCCCTCTGTTTCTCGCCCTCTGTTTCTCGCCCTCTGTTTCTCGCTCTCTGTTTCTCGCCCTCTGTTTCTCGCCCTCTGTTTCAGCCCCTCTGTTTCAGCCCCTCTGTTTCAGCCCCTCTATTTCAGCCCCTCTGTTTCAGCCCCTCTGTTTCTCGCCCTCTGTTTCAGACCCTCTGTTTCTGCCCCTCAGTATCAGCCCCTCTCTTTCAGCCCCTCTGTTTCTCGCCCTCTGTTTCTCGCCCTCTGTTTCTGGCCCTCTGTTTCTCGCCCTCTGTTTCAGCCCCTCTGTTAAAGCCCCTCTGTTTCAGCCCCTCTGTTTCTCGCCCTCTGTTTCTCGCCCACTGTTTCTCGCCCTCTGTTTCAGCCCCTCTGTTTCAGCCCCTCTCTTTCAGCCCCTCTGTTTCTCGCCCTCTGTTTCTCGCCCTCTGTTTCTGGCCCTCTGTTTCTCGCCCACTGTTTCAGCCCCTCTGTTTCAGCCCCACTGTATCAGCCAATCTATTTCAGCCCCTCTGTTTCAGCCCCTCTGTTTCAGCCCCTCTGTTTCAGCCCCTCTGTTTCTCGCCCTCTGTTTCTCGCCCTCTGTTTCTCGCCCTCTGTTTCATCCCCTCTGTTTCTCGCCCACTGTTTCAGCCCCTCTGTTTCTCGCCATCTGTTTCAGCCCCTCTGTTTTTTCCCCTCTGTTTCTCGACCTCTGTTTCAGCCCCTCTGTTTCAGCCCCTCTGTTTCAGCCCCTCTGTTTCAGCCCCTCTGTTTCTCGCCCTCTGTTTCTCGCCCTCTGTTTCAGCCCCTCTGTTTCTCGCCCTCTGTTTCTCGCCCTCTGTTTCTCGCCCTCTGTTTCTCGATCTCTGTTTCTCGCCCTCTGTTTCTCGCCCTCTGTTTCAGCCCCTCTGTTTCAGCCCCTCTGTTTCAGCCCCTCTGTTTCAGCCCCTCTGTTTCAGCCCCTCTGTTTCTCGCCCTTTGTTTCTCGCCCTCTGTTTCAGACGCTCTGTTTCTCGCTCTCTGTTTCTCGACCTCTGTTTCTCGCCCTCTGTTTCTGCCCCTCTGTTTCAGCCCCTCTGTTTCAGCCCCTATGTTTCTCGCCCTCTGTTTGTCGCCCACTGTTTCTCGCCCTCTGTTTCAGCCCCTCTGTTTCAGCCCCTCTGTTTCAGCCCCTCTGTTTCAGCCCCTCTGTTTCTCGCCCTCTGTTTCTCGCCCTCTGTTTCTTGCCCTCTGTTTCTCGCTCTCTGTTTCTCGCCCTCTGTTTCTCGCCCTCTGTTTCAGCCCCTCTGTTTCAGCCCCTCTGTTTCAGCCCCTCTGTTTCTCGCCCTCTGTTTCAGCCCCTCTGTTTCTCGCCCTCTGTTTCTTTCCCTCTGTTTCTCGCCCTCTGTTTCAGCCCCTCTGTTTCAGTCCCTCTGTTTCAGCCCCTCTGTTTCAGCCCCTCTGTGTCAGCCCCTCTGTTTCTCGCCCTCTGTTTCAGCCCCTCTGTTTCAGCCCCTCTGTTTCTCCCCCTCAGTTTCAGCCCCTCTGTTTCAGCCCCTCTGTTTCAGCCACTCTGTTTCAGCCCCTCTGTTTCTCGCCCTCTGTTTCTCGCCCTCTGTTTCAGCCCCTCTGTTTCAGCCCCTCTGTTTCAGCCCCTCTGTTTCTCGCCCTCTGTTTCTCGCCCTCTGTTTCTCGCCCTCTGTTTCTCGCTCTCTGTTTCTCGCCCTCTGTTTCTCGCCCTCTGTTTCAGCCCCTCTGTTTCAGCCCCTCTGTTTCAGCCCCTCTATTTCAGCCCCTCTGTTTCAGCCCCTCTGTTTCTCGCCCTCTGTTTCAGACCCTCTGTTTCTGCCCCTCAGTATCAGCCCCTCTCTTTCAGCCCCTCTGTTTCTCGCCCTCTGTTTCTCGCCCTCTGTTTCTGGCCCTCTGTTTCTCGCCCTCTGTTTCAGCCCCTCTGTTAAAGCCCCTCTGTTTCAGCCCCTCTGTTTCTCGCCCTCTGTTTCTCGCCCACTGTTTCTCGCCCTCTGTTTCAGCCCCTCTGTTTCAGCCCCTCTGTTTCAGCCCCTCTGTTTCAGCCCCTCTATTTCTCGCCCTCTGTTTCTCGCCCTCTGTTTCTTGCCCTCTGTTTCTCGCTCTCTGTTTCTCGCCCTCTGTTTCTCGCCCTCTGTTTCAGCCCCTCTGTTTCAGCCCCTCTGTTTCAGCCCCTCTGTTTCTCGCCCTCTGTTTCAGCCCCTCTGTTTCTCGCCCTCTGTTTCTCGCCCACTGTTTCTCGCCCTCTGTTTCAGCCCCTCTGTTTCAGCCCCTCTGTTTCAGCCCCTCTGTTTCTCGCCCTCTGTTTCTCGCCCACTGTTTCTCGCCCTCTGTTTCAGCCCCTCTGTTTCAGCCCCTCTGTTTCAGCCCGTCTGTTTCAGCCCCTCTGTTTCTCGCCCTCTGTTTCTCGCCCTCTGTTTCTTGCCCTCTGTTTCTCGCTCTCTGTTTCTCGCCCTCTGTTTCAGCCCCTCTGTTTCAGCCCCTCTGTTTCAGCCCCTCTGTTTCTCGCCCTCTGTTTCTCGCCCTCTGTTTCTCGCCCTCAGTTTCAGCCCCTCTGTTTCAGCCCCTTTGTTTCAGCCCCTCTGTTTCTGCCCCTCTGTTTCTCGCCCACTGTTTCTCGTCCTCTGTTTCAGCCCCTCTGTTTCAGCCCCTCTGTTTCAGCCCCTCTGTTTCAGCCCCTCTGTTTCTCGCCCTCTGTTTCTCGCCCTCTGTTTCTCGCCCTCTGTTTCTCGCCCTCTGTTTCAGCCCCTCTGTTTAAGCCGCTCTGTTTCTCGCCCTCTGTTTCTCGCCCTCTGTTTCAGCCCCTCTGTTTCAGCCTGTCAGTTTCAGCCCCTCTGTTTCTCCCCCTCTGTTTCATCACCTCTGTTTCTGGCCCTCTCTTTCAGCCCCTCTCTTTCTCGCCCACTGTTGCAGACCCTGTGTATCTCGCCCTCTGTTTCAGCCCCTCTGTTTCAGCCCCTCTGTTTCAGCCCCTCTGTTTCAGCCCCTCTGTTTCTCGCCATCTGTTTCAGCCCCTCTGTTTCAGCCCCTCTGTTTCTCGCCCTCTGTTTCAGCCCCTCTGTTTCAGCCCCTCTGTTTCAGCCCCTCCGTTTCAGCACCTCTGTTTCTCGCCCTTTGTTTCTCGCCCTCTGTTTCAGCCCATCTGTTTCTCGCCCTCTGTTTCTCGCCCTCTGTTTCAGCCCCTTTGTTTCAGCCCCTCTGTATCAGCCCCTCTGTTTCAGCCCCTCTGTTTCTCGCCCTCTGTTTCTCGCCCTCTGTTTCAGCCCCTCTGTTTCAACCCCTCTGTTTTAGCCCCTCTGTTTCAGCCCCACTGTTTCTCGCCCTCTGCTTCTCGCTCTCTGTTTCTCGCCCTCTGTTTCTCGCCCTCTGTTTCAGTCCCTCTGTTTCAGCCCCTCTGTTTCAGCCCCTCTGTTTCAGCCCCTCTGTTTCTCGCCCTCTGTTTCTTTCCCTCTGTTTCTCGCCCTCTGTTTCAGCC
The DNA here is from genome assembly GCF_030684315.1 of Stegostoma tigrinum. Classification (NCBI taxonomy): domain Eukaryota; kingdom Metazoa; phylum Chordata; class Chondrichthyes; order Orectolobiformes; family Stegostomatidae; genus Stegostoma; species Stegostoma tigrinum. Next base: position 2,337,489 of record NW_026728047.1, on the reverse strand, counting down.
CCTCTGTTTCAGTCCCTCTGTTTCAGCCCCTCTGTTTCAGCCCCTCTGTGTCAGCCCCTCTGTTTCTCGCCCTCTGTTTCAGCCCCTCTGTTTCAGCCCCTCTGTTTCTCGCCCTCAGTTTCAGCCCCTCTGTTTCAGCCCCTCTGTTTCAGCCCCTCTGTTTCAGCCCCTCTGTTTCTCGCCCTCTGTTTCAGCCCCTCTGTTTCAGCCCCTCTGTTTCTCGCCCTCTGTTTGTCGCCCTCTGTTTCAGCCCCTCTGTTTCAGCCCCTCTGTTTCAGCCCCTCTGTTTCAGCCCCACTGTTTCTCGCCCTCTGCTTCTCGCTCTCTGTTTCTCGCCCTCTGTTTCTCGCCCTCTGTTTCAGTCCCTCTGTTTCAGCCCCTCTGTTTCAGCCCCTCTGTTTCAGCCCCTCTGTTTCTCGCCCTCTGTTTCTTTCCCTCTGTTTCTCGCCCTCTGTTTCAGCCCCTCTGTTTCAGTCCCTCTGTTTCAGCCCCTCTGTTTCAGCCCCTCTGTGTCAGCCCCTCTGTTTCTCGCCCTCTGTTTCAGCCCCTCTGTTTCAGCCCCTCTGTTTCTCCCCCTCAGTTTCAGCCCCTCTGTTTCAGCCCCTCTGTTTCAGCCACTCTGTTTCAGCCCCTCTGTTTCTCGCCCTCTGTTTCTCGCCCTCTGTTTCAGCCCCTCTGTTTCAGCCCCTCTGTTTCAGCCCCTCTGTTTCTCGCCCTCTGTTTCTCGCCCTCTGTTTCTCGCCCTCTGTTTCTCGCTCTCTGTTTCTCACCCTCTGTTTCTCGCCCTCTGTTTCAGCCCCTCTGTTTCAGCCCCTCTGTTTCAGCCCCTCTATTTCAGCCCCTCTGTTTCAGCCCCTCTGTTTCTCGCCCTCTGTTTCAGACCCTCTGTTTCTGCCCCTCAGTATCAGCCCCTCTCTTTCAGCCCCTCTGTTTCTCGCCCTCTGTTTCTCGCCCTCTGTTTCTGGCCCTCTGTTTCTCGCCCACTGTTTCAGCCCCTCTGTTTCAGCCCCACTGTATCAGCCCATCTATTTCAGCCCCTCTGTTTCAGCCCCTCTGTTTCAGCCCCTCTGTTTCAGCCCCTCTGTTTCTCGCCCTCTGTTTCTCGCCCTCTGTTTCTCGCCCTCTGTTTCATCCCCTCTGTTTCTCGCCCACTGTTTCAGCCCCTCTGTTTCTCGCCATCTGTTTCAGCCCCTCTGTTTTTTCCCCTCTGTTTCTCGACCTCTGTTTCAGCCCCTCTGTTTCAGCCCCTCTGTTTCAGCCCCTCTGTTTCAGCCCCTCTGTTTCTCGCCCTCTGTTTCTCGCCCTCTGTTTCAGCCCCTCTGTTTCTCGCCCTCTGTTTCTCGCCCTCTGTTTCTCGCCCTCTGTTTCTCGATCTCTGTTTCTCGCCCTCTGTTTCTCGCCCTCTGTTTCAGCCCCTCTGTTTCAGCCCCTCTGTTTCAGCCCCTCTGTTTCAGCCCCTCTGTTTCAGCCCCTCTGTTTCTCGCCCTTTGTTTCTCGCCCTCTGTTTCAGGCGCTCTGTTTCTCGCTCTCTGTTTCTCGACCTCTGTTTCTCGCCCTCTGTTTCTGCCCCTCTGTTTCAGCCCCTCTGTTTCAGCCCCTATGTTTCTCGCCCTCTGTTTGTCGCCCACTGTTTCTCGCCCTCTGTTTCAGCCCCTCTGTTTCAGCCCCTCTGTTTCAGCCCCTCTGTTTCAGCCCCTCTGTTTCTCGCCCTCTGTTTCTCGCCCTCTGTTTCTTGCCCTCTGTTTCTCGCTCTCTGTTTCTCGCCCTCTGTTTCTCGCCCTCTGTTTCAGCCCCTCTGTTTCAGCCCCTCTGTTTCAGCCCCTCTGTTTCTCGCCCTCTGTTTCAGCCCCTCTGTTTCTCGCCCTCTGTTTCTTTCCCTCTGTTTCTCGCCCTCTGTTTCAGCCCCTCTGTTGCAGTCCCTCTGTTTCAGCCCCTCTGTTTCAGCCCCTCTGTGTCAGCCCCTCTGTTTCTCGCCCTCTGTTTCAGCCCCTCTGTTTCAGCCCCTCTGTTTCTCCCCCTCAGTTTCAGCCCCTCTGTTTCAGCCCCTCTGTTTCAGCCACTCTGTTTCAGCCCCTCTGTTTCTCGCCCTCTGTTTCTCGCCCTCTGTTTCAGCCCCTCTGTTTCAGCCCCTCTGTTTCAGCCCCTCTGTTTCTCGCCCTCTGTTTCTCGCCCTCTGTTTCTCGCCCTCTGTTTCTCGCTCTCTGTTTCTCGCCCTCTGTTTCTCGCCCTCTGTTTCAGCCCCTCTGTTTCAGCCCCTCTGTTTCAGCCCCTCTATTTCAGCCCCTCTGTTTCAGCCCCTCTGTTTCTCGCCCTCTGTTTCAGACCCTCTGTTTCTGCCCCTCAGTATCAGCCCCTCTCTTTCAGCCCCTCTGTTTCTCGCCCTCTGTTTCTCGCCCTCTGTTTCTGGCCCTCTGTTTCTCGCCCACTGTTTCAGCCCCTCTGTTTCAGCCCCACTGTATCAGCCCATCTATTTCAGCCCCTCTGTTTCAGCCCCTCTGTTTCAGCCCCTCTGTTTCAGCCCCTCTGTTTCTCGCCCTCTGTTTCTCGCCCTCTGTTTCTCGCCCTCTGTTTCATCCCCTCTGTTTCTCGCCCACTGTTTCAGCCCCTCTGTTTCTCGCCATCTGTTTCAGCCCCTCTGTTTTTTTCCCTCTGTTTCTCGACCTCTGTTTCAGCCCCTCTGTTTCAGCCCCTCTGTTTCAGCCCCTCTGTTTCAGCCCCTCTGTTTCTCGCCCTCTGTTTCTCGCCCTCTGTTTCAGCCCCTCTGTTTCTCGCCCTCTGTTTCTCGCCCTCTGTTTCTCGCCCTCTGTTTCTCGATCTCTGTTTCTCGCCCTCTGTTTCTCGCCCTCTGTTTCAGCCCCTCTGTTTCAGCCCCTCTGTTTCAGCCCCTCTGTTTCAGCCCCTCTGTTTCAGCCCCTCTGTTTCTCGCCCTTTGTTTCTCGCCCTCTGTTTCAGACGCTCTGTTTCTCGCTCTCTGTTTCTCGACCTCTGTTTCTCGCCCTCTGTTTCTGCCCCTCTGTTTCAGCCCCTCTGTTTCAGCCCCTATGTTTCTCGCCCTCTGTTTGTCGCCCACTGTTTCTCGCCCTCTGTTTCAGCCCCTCTGTTTCAGCCCCTCTGTTTCAGCCCCTCTGTTTCAGCCCCTCTGTTTCTCGCCCTCTGTTTCTCGCCCTCTGTTTCTTGCCCTCTGTTTCTCGCTCTCTGTTTCTCGCCCTCTGTTTCTCGCCCTCTGTTTCAGCCCCTCTGTTTCAGCCCCTCTGTTTCAGCCCCTCTGTTTCTCGCCCTCTGTTTCAGCTCCTCTGTTTCTCGCCCTCTGTTTCTCGCCCACTGTTTCTCGCCCTCTGTTTCAGCCCCTCTGTTTCAGCCCCTCTGTTTCAGCCACTCTGTTTCAGCCCCTCTGTTTCTCGCCCTCTGTTTCTCGCCCTCTGTTTCAGCCCCTCTGTTTCAGCCCCTCTGTTTCTCGCCCTCTGTTTCTCGCCCTCTGTTTCTCGCCCTCTGTTTCAGCCCCTCTGTTTCAGCCCCTCTGTTTCTCGCCCTCTGTTTCAGCCCCTCTGTTTCAGCCCCTCTGTTTCAGCCCCTCTGTTTCAGCCCCTCTGTTTCTCGCCCTCTGTTTCAGACCCTCTGTTTCAGCCCCTCAGTATCAGCCCCTCTCTTTCAGCCCCTCTGTTTCTCGCCCTCTGTTTCTCGCCCTCTGTTTCTCGCCCTCTGTTTCTCGCCCACTGTTTCAGCCCCTCTGTTTCAGCCCCACTGTATCAGCCCATCTGTTTCAGCCCCTCTGTTTCAGCCCCTCTGTTTCAGCCCCTCTGTTTCAGCCCCTCTGTTTCTCGCCCTCTGTTTCTCGCCCTCTGTTTCTCGCCCTCTGTTTCATCCCCTCTGTTTCTCGCCCACTGTTTCAGCCCCTCTGTTTCTCGCCATCTGTTTCAGCCCCTCTGTTTCAGCCCCTCTGTTTCTCGACCTCTGTTTCAGCCCCTCTGTTTCAGCCCCTCTGTTTCTCGCCCTCTGTTTCAGCCCCTCTGTTTCAGCCCCTCTGTATCAGCCCCTCTGTTTCAGCCCCTCTGTTTCTCTCCCTCTGTGTCAGCCCCTCTGTTTCTCGCCCTCTGTTTCAGCCCCTCTGTTTCAGCCCCTCTGTTTCTCGCCCTCAGTTTCAGCCCCTCTGTTTCAGCCCCTCTGTTTCAGCCCCTCTGTTTCAGCCCCTCTGTTTCAGCCCCTCTGTTTCTCGCCCTCTGTTTCAGCTCCTCTGTTTCTCGCCCTCTGTTTCTCGCCCACTGTTTCTCGCCCTCTGTTTCAGCCCCTCTGTTTCAGCCCCTCTGTTTCAGCCACTCTGTTTCAGCCCCTCTGTTTCTCGCCCTCTGTTTCTCGCCCTCTGTTTCAGCCCCTCTGTTTCAGCCCCTCTGTTTCTCGCTCTCTGTTTCTCGCCCTCTGTTTCTCGCCCTCTGTTTCAGCCCCTCTGTTAAAGCCCCTCTGTTTCAGCCCCTCTGTTTCTCGCCCTCTGTTTCTCGCCCACTGTTTCTCGCCCACTGTTTCAGCCCCTCTGTTTCAGCCCCTCTGTTTCAGCCCCTCTGTTTCAGCCCCTCTGTTTCTCGCCCTCTGTTTCTCGCCCTCTGTTTCTTGCCCTCTGTTTCTCGCTCTCTGTTTCTCGCCCTCTGTTTCTCGCCCTCTGTTTCAGCCCCTCTGTTTCAGCCCCTCTGTTTCAGCCCCTCTGTTTCTCGCCCTCTGTTTCAGCCCCTCTGTTTCTCGCCCTCTGTTTCTCGCCCACTGTTTCTCGCCCTCTGTTTCAGCCCCTCTGTTTCAGCCCCTCTGTTTCAGCCCCTCTGTTTCTCGCCCTCTGTTTCTCGCCCACTGTTTCTCGCCCTCTGTTTCAGCCTCTCTGTTTCAGCCCCTCTGTTTCAGCCCGTCTGTTTCAGCCCCTCTGTTTCTCGCCCTCTGTTTCTCGCCCTCTGTTTCTTGCCCTCTGTTTCTCGCTCTCTGTTTCTCGCCCTCTGTTTCAGCCCCTCTGTTTCAGCCCCTCTGTTTCAGCCCCTCTGTTTCTCGCCCTCTGTTTCTCGCCCTCTGTTTCTCGCCCTCAGTTTCAGCCCCTCTGTTTCAGCCCCTTTGTTTCAGCCCCTCTGTTTCTGCCCCTCTGTTTCTCGCCCACTGTTTCTCGTCCTCTGTTTCAGCCCCTCTGTTTCAGCCACTCTGTTTCAGCCCCTCTGTTTCAGCCCCTCTGTTTCTCGCCCTCTGTTTCTCGCCCTCTGTTTCTCGCCCTCTGTTTCTCGCCCTCTGTTTCAGCCCCTCTGTTTAAGCCGCTCTGTTTCTCGCCCTCTGTTTCTCGCCCTCTGTTTCAGCCCCTCTGTTTCAGCCTCTCAGTTTCAGCCCCTCTGTTTCTCGCACTCTGTTTCATCACCTCTGTTTCTCGCCCTCTCTTTCAGCCCCTCTCTTTCTCGCCCACTGTTGCAGACCCTGTGTATCTCGCCCTCTGTTTCAGCCCCTCTGTTTCAGCCCCTCTGTTTCAGCCCCTCTGTTTCAGCCCCTCTGTTTCTCGCCATCTGTTTCAGACCCTCTGTTTCAGCCCCTCTGTTTCTCGCCCTCTGTTTCAGCCCCTCTGTTTCAGCCCCTCTGTTTCAGCCCCTCCGTTTCAGCACCTCTGTTTCTCGCCCTTTGTTTCTCCCCCTCTGTTTCAGCCCATCTGTTTCTCGCCCTCTGTTTCTCGCCCTCTGTTTCAGCCCCTTTGTTTCAGCCCCTCTGTATCAGCCCCTCTGTTTCAGCCCCTCTGTTTCTCGCCCTCTGTTTCTCGCCCTCTGTTTCAGCCCCTCTGTTTCAACCCCTCTGTTTTAGCCCCTCTGTTTCAGCCCCACTGTTTCTCGCCCTCTGCTTCTCGCTCTCTGTTTCTCGCCCTCTGTTTCTCGCCCTCTGTTTCAGTCCCTCTGTTTCAGCCCCTCTGTTTCAGCCCCTCTGTTTCAGCCCCTCTGTTTCTCGCCCTCTGTTTCTTTCCCTCTGTTTCTCGCCCTCTGTTTCAGCCCCTCTGTTTCAGTCCCTCTGTTTCAGCCCCTCTGTTTCAGCCCCTCTGTGTCAGCCCCTCTGTTTCTCGCCCTCTGTTTCAGCCCCTCTGTTTCAGCCCCTCTGTTTCTCGCCCTCAGTTTCAGCCCCTCTGTTTCAGCCCCTCTGTTTCAGCCCCTCTGTTTCAGCCCCTCTGTTTCTCGCCCTCTGTTTCAGCCCCTCTGTTTCAGCCCCTCTGTTTCTCGCCCTCTGTTTGTCGCCCTCTGTTTCAGCCCCTCTGTTTCAGCCCCTCTGTTTCAGCCCCTCTGTTTCAGCCCCACTGTTTCTCGCCCTCTGCTTCTCGCTCTCTGTTTCTCGCCCTCTGTTTCTCGCCCTCTGTTTCAGTCCCTCTGTTTCAGCCACTCTGTTTCAGCCCCTCTGTTTCAGCCCCTCTGTTTCTCGCCCTCTGTTTCTTTCCCTCTGTTTCTCGCCCTCTGTTTCAGCCCCTCTGTTTCAGTCCCTCTGTTTCAGCCCCTCTGTTTCAGCCCCTCTGTGTCAGCCCCTCTGTTTCTCGCCCTCTGTTTCAGCCCCTCTGTTTCAGCCCCTCTGTTTCTCCCCCTCAGTTTCAGCCCCTCTGTTTCAGCCCCTCTGTTTCAGCCACTCTGTTTCAGCCCCTCTGTTTCTCGCCCTCTGTTTCTCGCCCTCTGTTTCAGCCCCTCTGTTTCAGCCCCTCTGTTTCAGCCCCTCTGTTTCTCGCCCTCTGTTTCTCGCCCTCTGTTTCTCGCCCTCTGTTTCTCGCTCTCTGTTTCTCGCCCTCTGTTTCTCGCCCTCTGTTTCAGCCCCTCTGTTTCAGCCCCTCTGTTTCAGCCCCTCTATTTCAGCCCCTCTGTTTCAGCCCCTCTGTTTCTCGCCCTCTGTTTCAGACCCTCTGTTTCTGCCCCTCAGTATCAGCCCCTCTCTTTCAGCCCCTCTGTTTCTCGCCCTCTGTTTCTCCCCCTCTGTTTCTGGCCCTCTGTTTCTCGCCCACTGTTTCAGCCCCTCTGTTTCAGCCCCACTGTATCAGCCCATCTATTTCAGCCCCTCTGTTTCAGCCCCTCTGTTTCAGCCCCTCTGTTTCATCCCCTCTGTTTCTCGCCCTCTGTTTCTCGCCCTCTGTTTCTCGCCCTCTGTTTCATCCCCTCTGTTTCTCGCCCACTGTTTCAGCCCCTCTGTTTCTCGCCATCTGTTTCAGCCCCTCTGTTTCAGCCCCTCTGTTTCTCGACCTCTGTTTCAGCCCCTCTGTTTCAGCCCCTCTGTTTCAGCCCCTCTGTTTCAGCCCCTCTGTTTCTCGCCCTCTGTTTCTCGCCCTCTGTTTCAGCCCCTCTGTTTCTCGCCCTCTGTTTCTCGCCCTCTGTTTCTCGCCCTCTGTTTCTCGATCTCTGTTTCTCGCCCTCTGTTTCTCGCCCTCTGTTTCAGCCCCTCTGTTTCAGCCCCTCTGTTTCAGCCCCTCTGTTTCAGCCCCTCTGTTTCAGCCCCTCTGTTTCTCGCCCTTTGTTTCTCGCCCTCTGTTTCAGGCGCTCTGTTTCTCGCTCTCTGTTTCTCGACCTCTGTTTCTCGCCCTCTGTTTCTGCCCCTCTGTTTCAGCCCCTCTGTTTCAGCCCCTATGTTTCTCGCCCTCTGTTTGTCGCCCACTGTTTCTCGCCCTCTGTTTCAGCCCCTCTGTTTCAGCCCCTCTGTTTCAGCCCCTCTGTTTCAGCCCCTCTGTTTCTCGCCCTCTGTTTCTCGCCCTCTGTTTCTTGCCCTCTGTTTCTCGCTCTCTGTTTCTCGCCCTCTGTTTCTCGCCCTCTGTTTCAGCCCCTCTGTTTCAGCCCCTCTGTTTCAGCCCCTCTGTTTCTCGCCCTCTGTTTCAGCTCCTCTGTTTCTCGCCCTCTGTTTCTCGCCCACTGTTTCTCGCCCTCTGTTTCAGCCCCTCTGTTTCAGCCCCTCTGTTTCAGCCACTCTGTTTCAGCCCCTCTGTTTCTCGCCCTCTGTTTCTCGCCCTCTGTTTCAGCCCCTCTGTTTCAGCCCCTCTGTTTCAGCCCCTCTGTTTCTCGCCCTCTGTTTCTCGCCCTCTGTTTCTCGCCCTCTGTTTCTCGCTCTCTGTTTCTCGCCCTCTGTTTCTCGCCCTCTGTTTCTTTCCCTCTGTTTCTCGCCCTCTGTTTCTCGCCCTCTGTTTCAGTCCCTCTGTTTCAGCCCCTCAGTTTCAGCCCCTCTGTTTCAGCCCCTCTGTTTCTCGCCCTCTGTTTCTTTCCCTCTGTTTCTCGCCCTCTGTTTCAGCCCCTCTGTTTCAGTCCCTCTGTTTCAGCCCCACTGTATCAGCCCATCTATTTCAGCCCCTCTGTTTCAGCCCCTCTGTTTCAGCCCCTCTGTTTCAGCCCCATCTGTTTGTCGCCCTCTGTTTCTCGCCCTCTGTTTCTCGCCCTCTGTTTCATCCCCTCTGTTTCACGCCCACTGTTTCAGCCCCTCTGTTTCTCGCCATCTGTTTCAGCCCCTCTGTTTCAGCCCCTCTGTTTCTCGACCTCTGTTTCAGCCCCTCTGTTTCAGCCCCTCTGTTTCAGCCCCTCTGTTTCAGCCCCTCTGTTTCTCGCCCTCTGTTTCTAGCCCTCTGTTTCAGCCCCTCTGTTTCTCGCCCTCTGTTTCTCGCCCTCTGTTTCTCGCCCTCTGTTTCTCGATCTCTGTTTCTCGCCCTCTGTTTCTCGCCCTCTGTTTCAGCCCCTCTGTTTCAGCCCCTCTGTTTCAGCCCCTCTGTTTCAGCCCCTCTGTTTCAGCCCCTCTGTTTCTCGCCCTCTGTTTCATCCCCTCTGTTTCTCGCCCACTGTTTCAGCCCCTCTGTTTCTCGCCATCTGTTTCAGCCCCTCTGTTTCAGCCCCTCTGTTTCTCGACCTCTGTTTCAGCCCCTCTGTTTCAGCCCCTCTGTTTCTCGCCCTCTGTTTCAGCCCCTCTGTTTCAGCCCCTCTGTATCAGCCCCTCTGTTTCTCGCCCTCTGTTTCTCGCCCTCTGTTTCTCGATCTCTGTTTCTCGCCCTCTGTTTCTCGCCCTCTGTTTCAGCCCCTCTGTTTCAGCCCCTCTGTTTCAGCCCCTCTGTTTCTCGCCCTCTGTTTCTCGCCCTCTGTTTCTCGCCCTCTGTTTCTCGATCTCTGTTTCTCGCCCTCTGTTTCTCGCCCTCTGTTTCAGCCCCTCTGTTTCAGCCCCTCTGTTTCAGCCCCTCTGTTTCTCGCCCTCTGTTTCTCGCCCTCTGTTTCTCGCCCTCTGTTTCATCCCCTCTGTTTCTCGCCCACTGTTTCAGCCCCTCTGTTTCTCGCCATCTGTTTCAGCCCCTCTGTTTCAGCCCCTCTGTTTCTCGACCTCTGTTTCAGCCCCTCTGTTTCAGCCCCTCTGTTTCTCGCCCTCTGTTTCAGCCCCTCTGTTTCAGCCCCTCTGTATCAGCCCCTCTGTTTCAGCCCCTCTGTTTCTCTCCCTCTGTATCAGCCCCTCTGTTTCTCGCCCTCTGTTTCAGCCCCTCTGTTTCAGCCCCTCTGTTTCTCGCCCTCAGTTTCAGCCCCTCTGTTTCAGCCCCTCTGTTTCAGCCCCTCTGTTTCAGCCCCTCTGTTTCTCGCCCTCTGTTTCAGCCCCTCTGTTTCAGCCCCTCTGTTTCTCGCCCTCTGTTTGTCGCCCTCTGTTTCAGCCCCTCTGTTTCAGCCCCTCTGTTTCAGCCCCTCTGTTTCAGCCCCACTGTTTCTCGCCCTCTGCTTCTCGCTCTCTGTTTCTCGCCCTCTGTTTCTCGCCCTCTGTTTCAGTCCCTCTGTTTCAGCCCCTCAGTTTCAGCCCCTCTGTTTCAGCCCCTCTGTTTCTCGCCCTCTGTTTCTTTCCCTCTGTTTCTCGCCCTCTGTTTCAGCCCCTCTGTTTCAGTCCCTCTGTTTCAGCCCCACTGTATCAGCCCATCTATTTCAGCCCCTCTGTTTCAGCCCCTCTGTTTCAGCCCCTCTGTTTCAGCCCCATCTGTTTGTCGCCCTCTGTTTCTCGCCCTCTGTTTCTCGCCCTCTGTTTCATCCCCTCTGTTTCACGCCCACTGTTTCAGCCCCTCTGTTTCTCGCCATCTGTTTCAGCCCCTCTGTTTCAGCCCCTCTGTTTCTCGACCTCTGTTTCAGCCCCTCTGTTTCAGCCCCTCTGTTTCAGCCCCTCTGTTTCAGCCCCTCTGTTTCTCGCCCTCTGTTTCTAGCCCTCTGTTTCAGCCCCTCTGTTTCTCGCCCTCTGTTTCTCGCCCTCTGTTTCTCGCCCTCTGTTTCTCGATCTCTGTTTCTCGCCCTCTGTTTCTCGCCCTCTGTTTCAGCCCCTCTGTTTCAGCCCCTCTGTTTCAGCCCCTCTGTTTCAGCCCCTCTGTTTCAGCCCCTCTGTTTCTCGCCCTCTGTTTCTCGCCCTCTGTTTCAGACGCTCTGTTTCTCGCTCTCTGTTTCTCGACCTCTGTTTCTCGCCCTCTGTTTCAGCCCCTCTGTTTCAGCCCCTCTGTTTCAGCCCCTCTGTTTCTCGCCCTCTGTTTGTCGCCCACTGTTTCTCGCCCTCTGTTTCAGCCCCTCTGTTTCAGCCCCTCTGTTTCAGCCCCTCTGTTTCAGCCCCTCTGTTTCTCGCCCTCTGTTTCTCGCCCTCTGTTTCTTGCCCTCTGTTTCTCGCTCTCTGTTTCTCGCCCTCTGTTTCTCGCCCTCTGTTTCAGCCCCTCTGTTTCAGCCCCTCTGTTTCAGCCCCTCTGTTTCTCGCCCTCTGTTTCAGCTCCTCTGTTTCTCGCCCTCTGTTTCTCGCCCACTGTTTCTCGCCCTCTGTTTCAGGCCCTCTGTTTCAGCCCCTCTGTTTCAGCCACTCTGTTAAAGCCCCTCTGTTTCTCGCCCTCTGTTTCTCGGCCTCTGTTTCAGCCCCTCTGTTTCAGCCCCTCTGTTTCAGCCCCTCTGTTTCTCGCCCTCTGTTTCTCGCCCTCTGTTTCTCGCCCTCTGTTTCTCGCTCTCTGTTTCTCGCCCTCTGTTTCTCGCCCTCTGTTTCAGCCCCTCTGTTTCAGCCCCTCTGTTTCAGCCCCTCTGTTTCTCGCCCTCTGTTTCAGACCCTCTGTTTCAGCCCCTCAGTACCAGCCCCTCTCTTTCAGCCCCTCTGTTTCTCGCCCTCTGTTTCTCGCCCTCTGTTTCTCGCCCTCTGTTTCTCGCACACTGTTTCAGCCCCTCTGTTTCAGCCCCACTGTATCAGCCCATCTGTTTCAGCCCCTCTGTTTCAGCCCCTCTGTTTCAGCCCCTCTGTTTCAGCCCCTCTGTTTCTCGCCCTCTGTTTCTCGCCCTCTGTTTCTCGCCCTCTGTTTCATCCCCTCTGTTTCTCGCCCACTGTTTCAGCCCCTCTGTTTCTCGCCATCTGTTTCAGCCCCTCTGTTTCAGCCCCTCTGTTTCTCGACCTCTGTTACAGCCCCTCTGTTTCAGCCCCTCTGTTTCTCGCCCTCTGTTTCAGCCCCTCTTTTTCAGCCCCTCTGTATCAGCCCCTCTGTTTCAGCCCCTCTGTTTCTCTCCCTCTTTTTGTCGCCCTCTGTTTCAGCCCCTGTGTTTCAGCCCCTCTGTTTCAGCCCCTCTGTTTCAGCCCCACTGTTTCTCGCCCTCTGCTTCTCGCTCTCTGTTTCTCGCCCTCTGTTTCTCGCCCTCTGTTTCAGTCCCTCTGTTTCAGCCCCTCTGTTTCAGCCCCTCTGTTTCAGCCCCTCTGTTTCTCGCCTACTGTTTCTTTCCCTCTGTTTCTCGCCCTCTGTTTCAGCCCCTCTGTTTCAGTCCCTCTGTTTCAGCCCCTCTGTTTCAGCCCCTCTGTTTCAGCCTCTCTGTTTCTCGCCCTCTGTTTCAGCCCCTCTGTTTCAGCCCCTCTGTTTCTCGCCCTCAGTTTCAGCCCCTCTGTTTCAGCCCCTCTGTTTCAGCCACTCTGTTTCAGCCCCTCTGTTTCTCGCCCTCTGTTTCTCGCCCTCTGTTTCAGCCCCTCTGTTTCAGCCCCTCTGTTTCAGCCCCTCTGTTTCTCGCCCTCTGTTTCTCGCCCTCTGTTTCTCTCCCTCTGTTTCTCGCTCTCTGTTTCTCGCCCTCTGTTTCTCGCCCTCTGTTTCAGCCCCTCTGTTTCAGCCCCTCTGTTTCAGCCCCTCTGTTTCAGCCCCTCTGTTTCTCGCCCTCTGTTTCAGACCCTCTGTTTCAGCCCCTCAGTATCAGACCCTCTCTTTCAGCCCCTCTGTTTCTCGCCCTCTGTTTCTCGCCCTCTGTTTCTGGCCCTCTGTTTCTCGCCCACTGTTTCAGCCCCTCTGTTTCAGCCCCACTGTATCAGCCCATCTATTTCAGCCCCTCTGTTTCAGCCCCTCTGTTTCAGCCCCTCTGTTTCAGACCCTATGTTTCTCGCCCTCTGTTTCTCTTTCTCTGTTTCTCGCCCTCTGTTTCATCCCCTGTGTTTCTCGCCCACTGTTTCAGCCCCTCTGTTTCTCGCTAAATGTTTCAGCCCCTCTGTTTCAGCCCCTCTGTTTCTCGACCTCTGTTTCAGCCCCTCTGTTTCAGCACCTCTGTTACAGCCCCTCTGTTTCAGCCCCTCTGTTTCTCGCCCTCTGTTTCTCGCCCTCCTTTTCAGCCCCTCTGTTTCAGCCCCTCTGTTTCAGCCCCTCTGTTTCTCGCCCTCTGTTTCTCGCCCTCTGTTTCTCTCCCTCTGTTTCTCGATCTCTGTTTCTCGCCCTCTGTTTCTCGCCCTCTGTTTCAGCCCCTCTGTTTCAGCCCCTCTGTTTCAGCCCCTCTGTTTCAGCCCCTCTGTTTCTCGCCCTCTGTTTCTCGCCCTCTGTTTCAGACGCTCTGTTTCTCGCTCTCTGTTTCTCGCCCTCTGTTTCTCGCCCTCTGTTTCAGCCCCTCTGTTTCAGCGCCTCTGTTTCAGCCCCTCTGTTTCTCGCCCTCTGTTTCTCGCCCACTGTTTCTCGCCCTCTGTTTCAGCCCCTCTGTTTCAGCCCCTCTGTTTCAGCCCCTCTGTTTCAGCCCCTCTGTTTCTCGCCCTCTGTTTCTCGCCCTTTGTTTCTTGCCCTCTGTTTCTCGCTCTCTGTTTCACGCCCTCTGTTTCTCGCCCTCTGTTTCAGCCCCTCTGTTTCAGCCCCTCTGTTTCAGCCCCTCTGTTTCTCGCCCTCTGTTTCAGCTCCTCTGTTTCTCGCCCTCTGTTTCTCGCCCACTGTTTCTCGCCCTCTGTTTCAGCCCCTCTGTTTCAGCCCCTCTGTTTCAGCCACTCTGTTTCAGCCCCTCTGTTTCTCGCCCTCTGTTTCTCGCCCTCTGTTCCAGCCCCTCTGTTTCAGCCCCTCTGTTTCTCGCCCTCTGTTTCTCGCCCTCTGTTTCTCGCTCTCTGTTTCTCGCCCTCTGTTTCAGCCCCTCTGTTTCAGCCCCTCTGTTTCAGCCCCTCTGTTTCTCGCCCTCTGTTTCAGACCCTCTGTTTCAGCCCCTCAGTATCAGCCCCTCTCTTTCAGCCCCTCTGTTTCTCGCCCTCTGTTTCTCGCCCTCTGTTTCTCGCCCTCTGTTTCTCTCCCACTGTTTCAGCCCCTCTGTTTCATCCCCACTGTATCAGCCCATCTGTTTCAGCCCCTCTGTTTCAGCCCCTCTGTTTCAGCCCCTCTGGTTCAGCCCCTCTGTTTCTCGCCCTCTGTTTCTCGCCCTCTGTTTCTCGCCCTCTGTTTCATCCCCTCTGTTTCTCGCCCACTGTTTCAGCCCCTCTGTTTCACGCCATCTGTTTCAGTCCCTTTGTTTCTCGCCCTCTGTTTCAGCCCCTCTGTTTCAGTCCCTCTGTTTCAGCCCCTCTGTTTGTGCCCCTCTGTTTCAGCCCCTCTGTTTCACGCCCTCTGTTTCAGCCCCTCTGTTTCAGCCCCTCTGTTTCTCGCCCTCTGTTTCAGCCCCTCTGTTTCTCGCCCTCTGTTTGTCGCCCTCTGTTTCAGCCCCTCTGTTTCAGCCCCTCTGTTTCAGCCCCTCTGTTTCAGCCCCACTGTTTCTCGCCCTCTGCTTCTCGCTCTCTGTTTCTCGCCCTCTGTTTCTCCCCCTCTGTTTCAGTCCCTCTGTTTCAGCCCCTCTGTTTCATTCCCTCTGTTTCAGCCCCTCTGTTTCTCGCCCTCTGTTTCTTTCCCTCTGTTTCTCGCCCTCTGTTTCAGCCCCTCTGTTTCAGTCCCTCTGTTTCAGCCCCTCTGTTTCAGCCCCTCTGTTTCAGCCCCTCTGTTTCTCGCCCTCTGTTTCAGCCCCTCTGTTTCAGCCCCTCTGTTTCTCGCCCTCAGTTTCAGCCCCTCTGTTTCAGCCCCTCTGTTTCTCGCCATCTGTTTCAGCCCCTCTGTTTCAGCCCCTCTGTTTCTCGACCTCTGTTTCAGCCCCTCTGTTTCAGCCCCTCTGTTTCAGCCCCTCTGTTTCAGCCCCTCTGTTTCTCGCCCTCTGTATCTCGCCCTCTGTTTCAGCCCCTCTGTTTCTCGCCCTCTGTTTCTCGCCCTCTGTTTCTCGCCCTCTGTTTCTCGATCTCTGTTTCTCGCCCTCTGTTTCTCGCCCTCTGTTTCAGCCCCTCTGTTTCAGCCCCTCTGTTTCAGCCCCTCTGTTTCAGCCCCTCTGTTTCAGCCCCTCTGTTTCTCGCCCTCTGTTTCTCGCCCTCTGTTTCAGACGCTCTGTTTCTCGCTCTCTGTTTCTCGACCTCTGTTTCTCGCCCTCTGTTTCAGCCCCTCTGTTTCAGCCCCTCTGTTTCAGCCCCTCTGTTTCTCGCCCTCTGTTTGTCGCCCACTGTTTCTCGCCCTCTGTTTCAGCCCCTCTGTTTCAGCCCCTCTGTTTCAGCCCCTCTGTTTCAGCCCCTCTGTTTCTCGCCCTCTGTTTCTCGCCCTCTGTTTCTTGCCCTCTGTTTCTCGCTCTCTGTTTCTCGCCCTCTGTTTCTCGCCCTCTGTTTCAGCCCCTCTGTTTCAGCCCCTCTGTTTCAGCCCCTCTGTTTCTCGCCCTCTGTTTCAGCTCCTCTGTTTCTCGCCCTCTGTTTCTCGCCCACTGTTTCTCGCCCTCTGTTTCAGCCCCTCTGTTTCAGCCCCTCTGTTTCAGCCACTCTGTTTCAGCCCCTCTGTTTCTCGCCCTCTGTTTCTCGCCCTCTGTTTCAGCCCCTCTGTTTCAGCCCCTCTGTTTCAGCCCCTCTGTTTCTCGCCCTCTGTTTCTCGCCCTCTGTTTCTCGCCCTCTGTTTCTCGCTCTCTGTTTCTCGCCCTCTGTTTCTCGCCCTCTGTTTCAGCCCCTCTGTTTCAGCCCCTCTGTTTCAGCCCCTCTGTTTCAGCCCCTCTGTTTCTCGCCCTCTGTTTCAGACCCTCTGTTTCAGCCCCTCAGTATCAGCCCCTCTCTTTCAGCCCCTCTGTTTCAGCCCCTCTGTTTCAGCCCCTCTGTTTCTCGCCCTCTGTTTCAGACCCTCTGTTTCAGCCCCTCTGTTTCAGTCCCTCTGTTTCAGCCCCTCTGTTTGTGCCCCTCTGTTTCAGCCCCTCTGTTTCACGCCCTCTGTTTCAGCCCCTCTGTTTCAGCCCCTCTGTTTCTCGCCCTCTGTTTCAGCCCCTCTGTTTCTCGCTCTCTGTTTCTCGCCCTCTGTTTCTCGCCCTCTGTTTCAGCCCCTCTGTTTCAGCCCCTCTGTTTCAGCCCCTCTGTTTCAGCCCCTCTGTTTCTCGCCCTCTGTTTCAGACCCTCTGTTTCAGCCCCTCAGTATCAGCCCCTCTCTTTCAGCCCCTCTGTTTCTCGCCCTCTGTTTCTCGCCCTCTGTTTCTCGCCCTCTGTTTCTCGCCCACTGTTTCAGCCCCTCTGTTTCAGCCCCACTGTATCAGCCCATCTGTTTCAGCCCCTCTGTTTCAGCCCCTCTGTTTCAGCCCCTCTGTTTCTCGCCCTCTGTTTCTCGCCCTCTGTTTCTCGCCCTCTGTTTCATCCCCTCTGTTTCTCGCCCACTGTTTCAGCCCCTCTGTTTCTCGCCATCTGTTTCAGCCCCTCTGTTTCAGCCCCTCTGTTTCTCGACCTCTGTTTCAGCCCCTCTGTTTCAGCCCCTCTGTTTCTCGCCCTCTGTTTCAGCCCCTCTGTTTCAGCCCCTCTGTATCAGCCCCTCTGTTTCAGCCCCTCTGTTTCTCTCCCTCTGTATCAGCCCCTCTGTTTCTCGCCCTCTGTTTCAGCCCCTCTGTTTCAGCCCCTCTGTTTCTCGCCCTCAGTTTCAGCCCCTCTGTTTCAGCCCCTCTGTTTCAGCCCCTCTGTTTCAGCCCCTCTGTTTCTCGCCCTCTGTTTCAGCCCCTCTGTTTCAGCCCCTCTGTTTCTCGCCCTCTGTTTGTCGCCCTCTGTTTCAGCCCCTCTGTTTCAGCCCCTCTGTTTCAGCCCCTCTGTTTCAGCCCCACTGTTTCTCGCCCTCTGCTTCTCGCTCTCTGTTTCTCGCCCTCTGTTTCTCGCCCTCTGTTTCAGTCCCTCTGTTTCAGCCCCTCAGTTTCAGCCCCTCTGTTTCAGCCCCTCTGTTTCTCGCCCTCTGTTTCTTTCCCTCTGTTTCTCGCCCTCTGTTTCAGCCCCTCTGTTTCAGTCCCTCTGTTTCAGCCCCACTGTATCAGCCCATCTATTTCAGCCCCTCTGTTTCAGCCCCTCTGTTTCAGCCCCTCTGTTTCAGCCCCATCTGTTTGTCGCCCTCTGTTTCTCGCTCTCTGTTTCTCGCCCTCTGTTTCATCCCCTCTGTTTCACGCCCACTGTTTCAGCCCCTCTGTTTCTCGCCATCTGTTTCAGCCCCTCTGTTTCAGCCCCTCTGTTTCTCGACCTCTGTTTCAGCCCCTCTGTTTCAGCCCCTCTGTTTCAGCCCCTCTGTTTCTCGCCCTCTGTTTCTAGCCCTCTGTTTCAGCCCCTCTGTTTCTCGCCCTCTGTTTCTCGCCCTCTGTTTCTCGCCCTCTGTTTCTCGATCTCTGTTTCTCGCCCTCTGTTTCTCGCCCTCTGTTTCAGCCCCTCTGTTTCAGCCCCTCTGTTTCAGCCCCTCTGTTTCAGCCCCTCTGTTTCAGCCCCTCTGTTTCTCGCCCTCTGTTTCTCGCCCTCTGTTTCAGACGCTCTGTTTCTCGCTCTCTGTTTCTCGACCTCTGTTTCTCGCCCTCTGTTTCAGCCCCTCTGTTTCAGCCCCTCTGTTTCAGCCCCTCTGTTTCTCGCCCTCTGTTTGTCGCCCACTGTTTCTCGCCCTCTGTTTCAGCCCCTCTGTTTCAGCCCCTCTGTTTCAGCCCCTCTGTTTCAGCCCCTCTGTTTCTCGCCCTCTGTTTCTCGCCCTCTGTTTCTTGCCCTCTGTTTCTCGCTCTCTGTTTCTCGCCCTCTGTTTCTCGCCCTCTGTTTCAGCCCCTCTTTTTCAGCCCCTCTGTTTCAGCCCCTCTGTTTCTCGCCCTCTGTTTCAGCTCCTCTGTTTCTCGCCCTCTGTTTCTCGCCCACTGTTTCTCGCCCTCTGTTTCAGGCCCTCTGTTTCAGCCCCTCTGTTTCAGCCACTCTGTTAAAGCCCCTCTGTTTCTCGCCCTCTGTTTCTCGGCCTCTGTTTCAGCCCCTCTGTTTCAGCCCCTCTGTTTCAGCCCCTCTGTTTCTCGCCCTCTGTTTCTCGCCCTCTGTTTCTCGCCCTCTGTTTCTCGCTCTCTGTTTCTCGCCCTCTGTTTCTCGCCCTCTGTTTCAGCCCCTCTGTTTCAGCCCCTCTGTTTCAGCCCCTCTGTTTCTCGCCCTCTGTTTCAGACCCTCTGTTTCAGCCCCTCAGTACCAGCCCCTCTCTTTCAGCCCCTCTGTTTCTCGCCCTCTGTTTCTCGCCCTCTGTTTCTCGCCCTCTGTTTCTCGCACACTGTTTCAGCCCCTCTGTTTCAGCCCCACTGTATCAGCCCATCTGTTTCAGCCCCTCTGTTTCAGCCCCTCTGTTTCAGCCCCTCTGTTTCAGCCCCTCTGTTTCTCGCCCTCTGTTTCTCGCCCTCTGTTTCTCGCCCTCTGTTTCATCCCCTCTGTTTCTCGCCCACTGTTTCAGCCCCTCTGTTTCTCGCCATCTGTTTCAGCCCCTCTGTTTCAGCCCCTCTGTTTCTCGACCTCTGTTACAGCCCCTCTGTTTCAGCCCCTCTGTTTCTCGCCCTCTGTTTCAGCCCCTCTTTTTCAGCCCCTCTGTATCAGCCCCTCTGTTTCAGCCCCTCTGTTTCTCTCCCTCTTTTTGTCGCCCTCTGTTTCAGCCCCTGTGTTTCAGCCCCTCTGTTTCAGCCCCTCTGTTTCAACCCACTGTTTCTCGCCCTCTGCTTCTCGCTCTCTGTTTCTCGCCCTCTGTTTCTCGCCCTCTGTTTCAGTCCCTCTGTTTCAGCCCCTCTGTTTCAGCCCCTCTGTTTCAGCCCCTCTGTTTCTCGCCTACTGTTTCTTTCCCTCTGTTTCTCGCCCTCTGTTTCAGCCCCTCTGTTTCAGTCCCTCTGTTTCAGCCCCTCTGTTTCAGCCCCTCTGTTTCAGCCTCTCTGTTTCTCGCCCTCTGTTTCAGCCCCTCTGTTTCAGCCCCTCTGTTTCTCGCCCTCAGTTTCAGCCCCTCTGTTTCAGCCCCTCTGTTTCAGCCACTCTGTTTCAGCCCCTCTGTTTCTCGCCCTCTGTTTCTCGCCCTCTGTTTCAGCCCCTCTGTTTCAGCCCCTCTGTTTCAGCCCCTCTGTTTCTCGCCCTCTGTTTCTCGCCCTCTGTTTCTCTCCCTCTGTTTCTCGCTCTCTGTTTCTCGCCCTCTGTTTCTCGCCCTCTGTTTCAGCCCCTCTGTTTCAGCCCCTCTGTTTCAGCCCCTCTGTTTCAGCCCCTCTGTTTCTCGCCCTCTGTTTCAGACACTCTGTTTCAGCCCCTCAGTATCAGACCCTCTCTTTCAGCCCCTCTGTTTCTCGCCCTCTGTTTCTCGCCCTCTGTTTCTGGCCCTCTGTTTCTCGCCCACTGTTTCAGCCCCTCTGTTTCAGCCCCACTGTATCAGCCCATCTATTTCAGCCCCTCTGTTTCAGCCCCTCTGTTTCAGCCCCTCTGTTTCAGACCCTATGTTTCTCGCCCTCTGTTTCTCTTTCTCTGTTTCTCGCCCTCTGTTTCATCCCCTGTGTTTCTCGCCCACTGTTTCAGCCCCTCTGTTTCTCGCTAAATGTTTCAGCCCCTCTGTTTCAGCCCCTCTGTTTCTCGACCTCTGTTTCAGCCCCTCTGTTTCAGCCCCTCTGTTACAGCCCCTCTGTTTCAGCCCCTCTGTTTCTCGCCCTCTGTTTCTCGCCCTCCTTTTCAGCCCCTCTGTTTCAGCCCCTCTGTTTCAGCCCCTCTGTTTCTCGCCCTCTGTTTCTCGCCCTCTGTTTCTCGCCCTCTGTTTCTCGATCTCTGTTTCTCGCCCTCTGTTTCTCGCCCTCTGTTTCAGCCCCTCTGTTTCAGCCCCTCTGTTTCAGCCCCTCTGTTTCAGCCCCTCTGTTTCTCGCCCTCTGTTTCTCGCCCTCTGTTTCAGACGCTCTGTTTCTCGCTCTCTGTTTCTCGCCCTCTGTTTCTCGCCCTCTGTTTCAGCCCCTCTGTTTCAGCGCCTCTGTTTCAGCCCCTCTGTTTCTCGCCCTCTGTTTCTCGCCCACTGTTTCTCGCCCTCTGTTTCAGCCCCTCTGTTTCAGCCCCTCTGTTTCAGCCCCTCTGTTTCAGCCCCTCTGTTTCTCGCCCTCTGTTTCTCGCCCTTTGTTTCTTGCCCTCTGTTTCTCGCTCTCTGTTTCACGCCCTCTGTTTCTCGCCCTCTGTTTCAGCCCCTCTGTTTCAGCCCCTCTGTTTCAGCCCCTCTGTTTCTCGCCCTCTGTTTCAGCTCCTCTGTTTCTCGCCCTCTGTTTCTCGCCCACTGTTTCTCGCCCTCTGTTTCAGCCCCTCTGTTTCAGCCCCTCTGTTTCAGCCACTCTGTTTCAGCCCCTCTGTTTCTCGCCCTCTGTTTCTCGCCCTCTGTTCCAGCCCCTCTGTTTCAGCCCCTCTGTTTCAGCCCCTCTGTTTCTCGCCCTCTGTTTCTCGCCCTCTGTTTCTCGCCCTCTGTTTCTCGCTCTCTGTTTCTCGCCCTCTGTTTCAGCCCCTCTGTTTCAGCCCCTCTGTTTCAGCCCCTCTGTTTCTCGCCCTCTGTTTCAGACCCTCTGTTTCAGCCCCTCAGTATCAGCCCCTCTCTTTCAGCCCCTCTGTTTCTCGCCCTCTGTTTCTCGCCCTCTGTTTCTCGCCCTCTGTTTCTCTCCCACTGTTTCAGCCCCTCTGTTTCATCCCCACTGTATCAGCCCATCTGTTTCAGCCCCTCTGTTTCAGCCCCTCTGTTTCAGCCCCTCTGGTTCAGCCCCTCTGTTTCTCGCCCTCTGTTTCTCGCCCTCTGTTTCTCGCCCTCTGTTTCATCCCCTCTGCTTCTCGCCCACTGTTTCAGCCCCTCTGTTTCACGCCATCTGTTTCAGTCCCTTTGTTTCTCGCCCTCTGTTTCAGCCCCTCTGTTTCAGTCCCTCTGTTTCTGCCCCTCTGTTTGTGCCCCTCTGTTTCAGCCCCTCTGTTTCACGCCCTCTGTTTCAGCCCCTCTGTTTCAGCCCCTCTGTTTCTCGCCCTCTGTTTCAGCCCCTCTGTTTCTCGCCCTCTGTTTGTCGCCCTCTGTTTCAGCCCCTCTGTTTCAGCCCCTCTGTTTCAGCCCCTCTGTTTCAGCCCCACTGTTTCTCGCCCTCTGCTTCTCGCTCTCTGTTTCTCGCCCTCTGTTTCTCCCCCTCTGTTTCAGTCCCTCTGTTTCAGCCCCTCTGTTTCATTCCCTCTGTTTCAGCCCCTCTGTTTCTCGCCCTCTGTTTCTTTCCCTCTGTTTCTCGCCCTCTGTTTCAGCCCCTCTGTTTCAGTCCCTCTGTTTCAGCCCCTCTGTTTCAGCCCCTCTGTTTCAGCCCCTCTGTTTCTCGCCCTCTGTTTCAGCCCCTCTGTTTCAGCCCCTCTGTTTCTCGCCCTCAGTTTCAGCCCCTCTGTTTCAGCCCCTCTGTTTCTCGCCATCTGTTTCAGCCCCTCTGTTTCAGCCCCTCTGTTTCTCGACCTCTGTTTCAGCCCCTCTGTTTCAGCCCCTCTGTTTCAGCCCCTCTGTTTCAGCCCCTCTGTTTCTCGCCCTCTGTATCTCGCCCTCTGTTTCAGCCCCTCTGTTTCTCGCCCTCTGTTTCTCGCCCTCTGTTTCTCGCCCTCTGTTTCTCGATCTCTGTTTCTCGCCCTCTGTTTCTCGCCCTCTGTTTCAGCCCCTCTGTTTCAGCCCCTCTGTTTCAGCCCCTCTGTTTCAGCCCCTCTGTTTCAGCCCCTCTGTTTCTCGCCCTCTGTTTCTCGCCCTCTGTTTCAGACGCTCTGTTTCTCGCTCTCTGTTTCTCGACCTCTGTTTCTCGCCCTCTGTTTCAGCCCCTCTGTTTCAGCCCCTCTGTTTCAGCCCCTCTGTTTCTCGCCCTCTGTTTGTCGCCCACTGTTTCTCGCCCTCTGTTTCAGCCCCTCTGTTTCAGCCCCTCTGTTTCAGCCCCTCTGTTTCAGCCCCTCTGTTTCTCGCCCTCTGTTTCTCGCCCTCTGTTTCTTGCCCTCTGTTTCTCGCTCTCTGTTTCTCGCCCTCTGTTTCTCGCCCTCTGTTTCAGCCCCTCTGTTTCAGCCCCTCTGTTTCAGCCCCTCTGTTTCTCGCCCTCTGTTTCAGCTCCTCTGTTTCTCGCCCTCTGTTTCTCGCCCACTGTTTCTCGCCCTCTGTTTCAGCCCCTCTGTTTCAGCCCCTCTGTTTCAGCCACTCTGTTTCAGCCCCTCTGTTTCTCGCCCTCTGTTTCTCGCCCTCTGTTTCAGCCCCTCTGTTTCAGCCCCTCTGTTTCAGCCCCTCTGTTTCTCGCCCTCTGTTTCTCGCCCTCTGTTTCTCGCCCTCTGTTTCTCGCTCTCTGTTTCTCGCCCTCTGTTTCTCGCCCTCTGTTTCAGCCCCTCTGTTTCAGCCCCTCTGTTTCAGCCCCTCTGTTTCAGCCCCTCTGTTTCTCGCCCTCTGTTTCAGACCCTCTGTTTCAGCCCCTCAGTATCAGCCCCTCTCTTTCAGCCCCTCTGTTTCAGCCCCTCTGTTTCAGCCCCTCTGTTTCTCGCCCTCTGTTTCAGACCCTCTGTTTCAGCCCCTCTGTTTCAGTCCCTCTGTTTCAGCCCCTCTGTTTGTGCCCCTCTGTTTCAGCCCCTCTGTTTCACGCCCTCTGTTTCAGCCCCTCTGTTTCAGCCCCTCTGTTTCTCGCCCTCTGTTTCAGCCCCTCTGTTTCTCGCCCTCTGTTTGTCGCCCTCTGTTTCAGCCCCTCTGTTTCAGCCCCTCTGTTTCAGCCCCTCTGTTTCAGCCCCACTGTTTCTCGCCCTCTGCTTCTCGCTCTCTGTTTCTCGCCCTCTGTTTCTCCCCCTCTGTTTCAGTCCCTCTGTTTCAGCCCCTCTGTTTCATTCCCTCTGTTTCAGCCCCTCTGTTTCTCGCCCTCTGTTTCTTTCCCTCTGTTTCTCGCCCTCTGTTTCAGCCCCTCTGTTTCAGTCCCTCTGTTTCAGCCCCTCTGTTTCAGCCCCTCTGTTTCAGCCCCTCTGTTTCTCGCCCTCTGTTTCAGCCCCTCTGTTTCAGCCCCTCTGTTTCTCGCCCTCAGTTTCGGCCCCTCTGTTTCAGCCCCTCTGTTTCTCGCCATCTGTTTCAGCCCCTCTGTTTCAGCCCCTCTGTTTCTCGACCTCTGTTTCAGCCCCTCTGTTTCAGCCCCTCTGTTTCAGCCCCTCTGTTTCAGCCCCTCTGTTTCTCGCCCTCTGTATCTCGCCCTCTGTTTCAGCCCCTCTGTTTCTCGCCCTCTGTTTCTCGCCCTCTGTTTCTCGCCCTCTGTTTCTCGATCTCTGTTTCTCGCCCTCTGTTTCTCGCCCTCTGTTTCAGCCCCTCTGTTTCAGCCCCTCTGTTTCAGCCCCTCTGTTTCAGCCCCTCTGTTTCAGCCCCTCTGTTAATCGCCCTCTGTTTCTCGCCCTCTGTTTCAGACGCTCTGTTTCTCGCTCTCTGTTTCTCGACCTCTGTTTCTCGCCCTCTGTTTCAGCCCCTCTGTTTCAGCCCCTCTGTTTCAGCCCCTCTGTTTCTCGCCCTCTGTTTGTCGCCCACTGTTTCTCGCCCTCTGTTTCAGCCCCTCTGTTTCAGCCCCTCTGTTTCAGCCCCTCTGTTTCAGCCCCTCTGTTTCTCGCCCTCTGTTTCTCGCCCTCTGTTTCTTGCCCTCTGTTTCTCGCTCTCTGTTTCTCGCCCTCTGTTTCTCGCCCTCTGTTTCAGCCCCTCTGTTTCAGCCCCTCTGTTTCAGCCCCTCTGTTTCTCGCCCTCTGTTTCAGCTCCTCTGTTTCTCGCCCTCTGTTTCTCGCCCACTGTTTCTCGCCCTCTGTTTCAGCCCCTCTGTTTCAGCCCCTCTGTTTCAGCCACTCTGTTTCAGCCCCTCTGTTTCTCGCCCTCTGTTTCTCGCCCTCTGTTTCAGCCCCTCTGTTTCAGCCCCTCTGTTTCAGCCCCTCTGTTTCTCGCCCTCTGTTTCTCGCCCTCTGTTTCTCGCCCTCTGTTTCTCGCTCTCTGTTTCTCGCCCTCTGTTTCTCGCCCTCTGTTTCAGCCCCTCTGTTTCAGCCCCTCTGTTTCAGCCCCTCTGTTTCAGCCCCTCTGTTTCTCGCCCTCTGTTTCAGACCCTCTGTTTCAGCCCCTCAGTATCAGCCCCTCTCTTTCAGCCCCTCTGTTTCTCGCCCTCTGTTTCTCGCCCTCTGTTTCTCGCACACTGTTTCAGCCCCTCTGTTTCAGCCCCACTGTATCAGCCCATCTGTTTCAGCCCCTCTGTTTCAGCCCCTCTGTTTCAGCCCCTCTGTTTCAGCCCCTCTGTTTCTCGCCCTCTGTTTCTCGCCCTCTGTTTCTCGCCCTCTGTTTCATCCCCTCTGTTTCTCGCCCACTGTTTCAGCCCCTCTGTTTCTCGCCATCTAATTCAGCCCCTCTGTTTCAGCCCCTCTGTTTCTCGACCTCTGTTTCAGCCCCTCTGTTTCAGCCCCTCTGTTTCTCGCCCTCTGTTTCAGCCCCTCTGTTTCAGCCCCTCTGTATCAGCCCCTCTGTTTCAGCCCCTCTGTTTCTCTCCCTCTTTTTGTCGCCCTCTGTTTCAGCCCCTGTGTTTCAGCCCCTCTGTTTCAGCCCCTCTGTTTCAGCCCCACTGTTTCTCGCCCTCTGCTTCTCGCTCTCTGTTTCTCGCCCTCTGTTTCTCGCCCTCTGTTTCAGTCCCTCTGTTTCAGCCCCTCTGTTTCAGCCCCTCTGTTTCAGCCCCTCTGTTTCTCGCCTACTGTTTCTTTCCCTGTTTCTCGCCCTCTGTTTCAGCCCCTCTGTTTCAGTCCCTCTGTTTCAGCCCCTCTGTTTCAGCCCCTCTGTTTCAGCCTCTCTGTTTCTCGCCCTCTGTTTCAGCCCCTCTGTTTCAGCCCCTCTGTTTCTCGCCCTCAGTTTCAGCCCCTCTGTTTCAGCCCCTCTGTTTCAGCCACTCTGTTTCAGCCCCTCTGTTTCTCGCCCTCTGTTTCTCGCCCTCTGTTTCAGCCCCTCTGTTTCAGCCCCTCTGTTTCAGCCCCTCTGTTTCTCGCCCTCTGTTTCTCGCCCTCTGTTTCTCGCCCTCTGTTTCTCGCTCTCTGTTTCTCGCCCTCTGCTTCTCGCCCTCTGTTTCAGCCCCTCTGTTTCAGCCCCTCTGTTTCAGCCCCTCTGTTTCAGCCCCTCTGTTTCTCGCCCTCTGTTTCAGACCCTCTGTTTCAGCCCCTCAGTATCAGACCCTCTCTTTCAGCCCCTCTGTTTCTCGCCCTCTGTTTCTGGCCCTCTGTTTCTGGCCCTCTGTTTCTCGCCCACTGTTTCAGCCCCTCTGTTTCAGCCCCACTGTATCAGCCCATCTATTTCAGCCCCTCTGTTTCAGCCCCTCTGTTTCAGCCCCTCTGTTTCAGACCCTATGTTTCTCGCCCTCTGTTTCTCTTTCTCTGTTTCTCGCCCTCTGTTTCATCCCCTGTGTTTCTCGCCCACTGTTTCAGCCCCTCTGTTTCTCGCTAAATGTTTCAGCCCCTCTGTTTCAGCCCCTCTGTTTCTCGACCTCTGTTTCAGCCCCTCTGTTTCAGCCCCTCTGTTACAGCCCCTCTGTTTCAGCCCCTCTGTTTCTCGCCCTCTGTTTCTCGCCCTCCTTTTCAGCCCCTCTGTTTCAGCCCCTCTGTTTCAGCCCCTCTGTTTCTCGCCCTCTGTTTCTCGCCCTCTGTTTCTCGCCCTCTGTTTCTCGATCTCTGTTTCTCGCCCTCTGTTTCTCGCCCTCTGTTTCAGCCCCTCTGTTTCAGCCCCTCTGTTTCAGCCCCTCTGTTTCAGCCCCTCTGTTTCTCGCCCTCTGTTTCTCGCCCTCTGTTTCAGACGCTCTGTTTCTCGCTCTCTGTTTCTCGCCCTCTGTTTCTCGCCCTCTGTTTCAGCCCCTCTGTTTCAGCGCCTCTGTTTCAGCCCCTCTGTTTCTCGACCTCTGTTTCTCGCCCATTGTTTCTCGCCCTCTGTTTCAGCCCCTCTGTTTCAGCCCCTCTGTTTCAGCCCCTCTGTTTCAGCCCCTCTGTTTCTCGCCCTCTGTTTCTCGCCCTTTGTTTCTTGCCCTCTGTTTCTCGCTCTCTGTTTCTCGCCCTCTGTTTCTCGCCCTCTGTTTCAGCCCCTCTGTTTCAGCCCCTCTGTTTCAGCCCCTCTGTTTCTCGCCCACTGTTTCAGCTCCTCTGTTTCTCGCCCTCTGTTTCTCGCCCACTGTTTCTCGCCCTCTGTTTCAGCCCCTCTGTTTCAGCCCCTCTGTTTCAGCCACTCTGTTTCAGCCCCTCTGTTTCTCGCCCTCTGTTTCTCGCCCTCTGTTCCAGCCCCTCTGTTTCAGCCCCTCTGTTTCAGCCCCTCTGTTTCTCGCCCTCTGTTTCTCGCCCTCTGTTTCTCGCCCTCTGTTTCTCGCTCTCTGTTTCTCGAACTCTGTTTCTCGCCCTCTGTTTCAGCCCCTCTGTTTCAGCCCCTCTGTTTCAGCCCCTCTGTTTCAGCCCCTCTGTTTCAGCCCCTCTGTTTCTCGCCCTCTGTTTCAGACCCTCTGTTTCAGCCCCTCAGTATCAGCCCCTCTCTTTCAGCCCCTCTGTTTCTCGCCCTCTGTTTCTCGCCCTCTGTTTCTCGCCCTCTGTTTCTCGCCCACTGTTTCAGCCCCTCTGTTTCATCCCCACTGTATCAGCCCATCTGTTTCAGCCCCTCTGTTTCAGCCCCTCTGTTTCAGCCCCTCTGTTTCAGCCCCTCTGTTTCTCGCCCTCTGTTTCTCGCCCTCTGTTTCTCGCCCTCTGTTTCATCCCCTCTGTTTCTCGCCCACTGTTTCAGCCCCTCTGTTTCTCGCCATCTGTTTCAGCCCCTTTGTTTCTCGCCCTCTGTTTCAGCCCCTCTGTTTCAGTCCCTCTGTTTCAGCCCCTCTGTTTGTGCCCCTCTGTTTCAGCCCCTCTGTTTCACGCCCTCTGTTTCAGCCCCTCTGTTTCAGCCCCTCTGTTTCTCGCCCTCTGTTTCAGCCCCTCTGTTTCTCGCCCTCTGTTTGTCGCCCTCTGTTTCAGCCCCTCTGTTTCAGCCCCTCTGTTTCAGCCCCTCTGTTTCAGCCCCACTGTTTCTCGCCCTCTGCTTCTCGCTCTCTGTTTCTCGCCCTCTGTTTCTCCCCCTCTGTTTCAGTCCCTCTGTTTCAGCCCCTCTGTTTCATTCCCTCTGTTTCAGCCCCTCTGTTTCTCGCCCTCTGTTTCTTTCCCTCTGTTTCTCGCCCTCTGTTTCAGCCCCTCTGTTTCAGTCCCTCTGTTTCAGCCCCTCTGTTTCAGCCCCTCTGTTTCAGCCCCTCTGTTTCTCGCCCTCTGTTTCACCCCCTCTGTTTCAGCCCCTCTGTTTCTCGCCCTCAGTTTCAGCCCCTCTGTTTCAGCCCCTCTGTTTCAGCCCCTCTGTTTCAGCCCCTCTGTTTCTCGCCCTCTGTTTCAGCCCCTCTGTTTCAGCCCCTCTGTTTCTCGCCCTCTGTTTGTCGCCCTCTGTTTCAGCCCCTCTGTTTCAGCCTTTCTGTTTCAGCCCCTCTGTTTCAGCCCCACTGTTTCTCGCCCTCTGCTTCTCGCTCTCTGTTTCTCGCCCTCTGTTTCTCGCCCTCTGTTTCAGTCCCTCTGTTTCAGCCCCTCTGTTTCAGCCTCTCAGTTTCAGCCCCTCTGTTTCTCGCCCTCTGTTTCTTTCCCTCTGTTTCTCGCCCTCTGTTTCAGCCCCTCTGTTTCAGTCCCTCTGTTTCAGCCCCTCTGTTTCAGCCCCTCTGTGTCAGCCCCTCTGTTTCTCGCCCTCTGTTTCAGCCCCTCTGTTTCAGCCCCTCTGTTTCTCGCCCTCAGTTTCAGCCCCTCTGTTTCAGCCCCTCTGTTTCAGCCACTCTGTTTCAGCCCCTCTGTTTCTCGCCCTCTGTTTCTCGCCCTCTGTTTCAGCCCCTCTGTTTCAGCCCCTCTGTTTCAGCCCCTCTGTTTCTCGCCCTCTGTTTCTCGCCCTCTGTTTCTCGCCCTCTGTTTCATCCCCTCTGTTTCTCGCCCATTGTTTCAGCCCCTCTGTTTCTCGCCATCTGTTTCAGCCCCTCTGTTTCAGCCCCTCTGTTTCTCGACCTCTGTTTCAGCCCCTCTGTTTCAGCCCCTCTGTTTCTCGCCCTCTGTTTCAGCCCCTCTGTTTCAGCCCCTCTGTATCAGCCCCTCTGTTTCAGCCCCTCTGTTTCTCTCCCTCTTTTTGTCGCCCTCTGTTTCAGCCCCTGTGTTTCAGCCCCTCTGTTTCAGCCCCTCTGTTTCAGCCCCACTGTTTCTCGCCCTCTGCTTCTCGCTCTCTGTTTCTCGCCCTCTGTTTCTCGCCCTCTGTTTCAGTCCCTCTGTTTCAGCCCCTCTGTTTCAGCCCCTCTGTTTCAGCCCCTCTGTTTCTCGCCTACTGTTTCTTTCCCTGTTTCTCGCCCTCTGTTTCAGCCCCTCTGTTTCAGTCCCTCTGTTTCAGCCCCTCTGTTTCAGCCCCTCTGTTTCAGCCTCTCTGTTTCTCGCCCTCTGTTTCAGCCCCTCTGTTTCAGCCCCTCTGTTTCTCGCCCTCAGTTTCAGCCCCTCTGTTTCAGCCCCTCTGTTTCAGCCACTCTGTTTCAGCCCCTCTGTTTCTCGCCCTCTGTTTCTCGCCCTCTGTTTCAGCCCCTCTGTTTCAGCCCCTCTGTTTCAGCCCCTCTGTTTCTCGCCCTCTGTTTCTCGCCCTCTGTTTCTCGCCCTCTGTTTCTCGCTCTCTGTTTCTCGCCCTCTGCTTCTCGCCCTCTGTTTCAGCCCCTCTGTTTCAGCCCCTCTGTTTCAGCCCCTCTGTTTCAGCCCCTCTGTTTCTCGCCCTCTGTTTCAGACCCTCTGTTTCAGCCCCTCAGTATCAGACCCTCTCTTTCAGCCCCTCTGTTTCTCGCCCTCTGTTTCTGGCCCTCTGTTTCTGGCCCTCTGTTTCTCGCCCACTGTTTCAGCCCCTCTGTTTCAGCCCCACTGTATCAGCCCATCTATTTCAGCCCCTCTGTTTCAGCCCCTCTGTTTCAGCCCCTCTGTTTCAGACCCTATGTTTCTCGCCCTCTGTTTCTCTTTCTCTGTTTCTCGCCCTCTGTTTCATCCCCTGTGTTTCTCGCCCACTGTTTCAGCCCCTCTGTTTCTCGCTAAATGTTTCAGCCCCTCTGTTTCAGCCCCTCTGTTTCTCGACCTCTGTTTCAGCCCCTCTGTTTCAGCCCCTCTGTTACAGCCCCTCTGTTTCAGCCCCTCTGTTTCTCGCCCTCTGTTTCTCGCCCTCCTTTTCAGCCCCTCTGTTTCAGCCCCTCTGTTTCAGCCCCTCTGTTTCTCGCCCTCTGTTTCTCGCCCTCTGTTTCTCGCCCTCTGTTTCTCGATCTCTGTTTCTCGCCCTCTGTTTCTCGCCCTCTGTTTCAGCCCCTCTGTTTCAGCCCCTCTGTTTCAGCCCCTCTGTTTCAGCCCCTCTGTTTCTCGCCCTCTGTTTCTCGCCCTCTGTTTCAGACGCTCTGTTTCTCGCTCTCTGTTTCTCGCCCTCTGTTTCTCGCCCTCTGTTTCAGCCCCTCTGTTTCAGCGCCTCTGTTTCAGCCCCTCTGTTTCTCGACCTCTGTTTCTCGCCCATTGTTTCTCGCCCTCTGTTTCAGCCCCTCTGTTTCAGCCCCTCTGTTTCAGCCCCTCTGTTTCAGCCCCTCTGTTTCTCGCCCTCTGTTTCTCGCCCTTTGTTTCTTGCCCTCTGTTTCTCGCTCTCTGTTTCTCGCCCTCTGTTTCTCGCCCTCTGTTTCAGCCCCTCTGTTTCAGCCCCTCTGTTTCAGCCCCTCTGTTTCTCGCCCACTGTTTCAGCTCCTCTGTTTCTCGCCCTCTGTTTCTCGCCCACTGTTTCTCGCCCTCTGTTTCAGCCCCTCTGTTTCAGCCCCTCTGTTTCAGCCACTCTGTTTCAGCCCCTCTGTTTCTCGCCCTCTGTTTCTCGCCCTCTGTTCCAGCCCCTCTGTTTCAGCCCCTCTGTTTCAGCCCCTCTGTTTCTCGCCCTCTGTTTCTCGCCCTCTGTTTCTCGCCCTCTGTTTCTCGCTCTCTGTTTCTCGCCCTCTGTTTCTCGCCCTCTGTTTCAGCCCCTCTGTTTCAGCCCCTCTGTTTCAGCCCCTCTGTTTCAGCCCCTCTGTTTCAGCCCCTCTGTTTCTCGCCCTCTGTTTCAGACCCTCTGTTTCAGCCCCTCAGTATCAGCCCCTCTCTTTCAGCCCCTCTGTTTCTCGCCCTCTGTTTCTCGCCCTCTGTTTCTCGCCCTCTGTTTCTCGCCCACTGTTTCAGCCCCTCTGTTTCATCCCCACTGTATCAGCCCATCTGTTTCAGCCCCTCTGTTTCAGCCCCTCTGTTTCAGCCCCTCTGTTTCAGCCCCTCTGTTTCTCGCCCTCTGTTTCTCGCCCTCTGTTTCTCGCCCTCTGTTTCATCCCCTCTGTTTCTCGCCCACTGTTTCAGCCCCTCTGTTTCTCGCCATCTGTTTCAGCCCCTTTGTTTCTCGCCCTCTGTTTCAGCCCCTCTGTTTCAGTCCCTCTGTTTCAGCCCCTCTGTTTGTGCCCCTCTGTTTCAGCCCCTCTGTTTCACGCCCTCTGTTTCAGCCCCTCTGTTTCAGCCCCTCTGTTTCTCGCCCTCTGTTTCAGCCCCTCTGTTTCTCGCCCTCTGTTTGTCGCCCTCTGTTTCAGCCCCTCTGTTTCAGCCCCTCTGTTTCAGCCCCTCTGTTTCAGCCCCACTGTTTCTCGCCCTCTGCTTCTCGCTCTCTGTTTCTCGCCCTCTGTTTCTCCCCCTCTGTTTCAGTCCCTCTGTTTCAGCCCCTCTGTTTCATTCCCTCTGTTTCAGCCCCTCTGTTTCTCGCCCTCTGTTTCTTTCCCTCTGTTTCTCGCCCTCTGTTTCAGCCCCTCTGTTTCAGTCCCTCTGTTTCAGCCCCTCTGTTTCAGCCCCTCTGTTTCAGCCCCTCTGTTTCTCGCCCTCTGTTTCACCCCCTCTGTTTCAGCCCCTCTGTTTCTCGCCCTCAGTTTCAGCCCCTCTGTTTCAGCCCCTCTGTTTCAGCCCCTCTGTTTCAGCCCCTCTGTTTCTCGCCCTCTGTTTCAGCCCCTCTGTTTCAGCCCCTCTGTTTCTCGCCCTCTGTTTGTCGCCCTCTGTTTCAGCCCCTCTGTTTCAGCCTTTCTGTTTCAGCCCCTCTGTTTCAGCCCCACTGTTTCTCGCCCTCTGCTTCTCGCTCTCTGTTTCTCGCCCTCTGTTTCTCGCCCTCTGTTTCAGTCCCTCTGTTTCAGCCCCTCTGTTTCAGCCTCTCAGTTTCAGCCCCTCTGTTTCTCGCCCTCTGTTTCTTTCCCTCTGTTTCTCGCCCTCTGTTTCAGCCCCTCTGTTTCAGTCCCTCTGTTTCAGCCCCTCTGTTTCAGCCCCTCTGTGTCAGCCCCTCTGTTTCTCGCCCTCTGTTTCAGCCCCTCTGTTTCAGCCCCTCTGTTTCTCGCCCTCAGTTTCAGCCCCTCTGTTTCAGCCCCTCTGTTTCAGCCACTCTGTTTCAGCCCCTCTGTTTCTCGCCCTCTGTTTCTCGCCCTCTGTTTCAGCCCCTCTGTTTCAGCCCCTCTGTTTCAGCCCCTCTGTTTCTCGCCCTCTGTTTCTCGCCCTCTGTTTCTCTCCCTCTGTTTCTCGCTCTCTGTTTCTCGCCCTCTGTTTCTCGCCCTCTGTTTCAGCCCCTCTGTTTCAGCCCCTCTGTTTCAGCCCCTCTGTTTCAGCCCCTCTGTTTCAGCCCCTCTGTTTCTCGCCCTCAGTTTCAGACCCTCTGTTTCAGCCCCTCAGTATCAGCCCCTCTCTTTCAGCCCCTCTGTTTCTCGCCCTCTGTTTCTCGCCCTCTGTTTCTGGCCCTCTGTTTCTCGCCCACTGTTTCAGCCCCTCTGTTTCAGCCCCACTGTATCAGCCCATCTATTTCAGCCCCTCTGTTTCAGCCCCTCTGTTTCAGCCCCTCTGTTTCAGCCCCTCTGTTTCTCGCCCTCTGTTTCTCGCCCTCTGTTTCCCGCCCTCTGTTTCATCCCCTCTGTTTCTCGCCCACTGTTTCAGCCCCTCTGTTTCTCGCCATCTGTTTCAGCCCCTCTGTTTCAGCCCCTCTGTTTCTCGAACTCTGTTTCAGCCCCTCTTTTTCAGCCCCTCTGTTTCAGCCCCTCTGTTTCAGCCCCTCTGTTTCTCGCCCTCTGTTTCTCGCCCTCTGTTTCAGCCCCTCTGTTTCAGCCCCTCTGTTTCAGCCCCTCTGTTTCTCGCCCTCTGTTTCTCGCCCTCTGTTTCTCGCCCTCTGTTTCTCGATCTCTGTTTCTCGCCCTCTGTTTCTCGCCCTCTGTTTCAGCCCCTCTGTTTCAGCCCCTCTGTTTCAGCCCCTCTGTTTCAGCCCCTCTGTTTCAGCCCCTCTGTTTCTCGCCCTCTGTTTCTCGCCCTCTGTTTCAGACGCTCTGTTTCTCGCTCTCTGTTTCTCGCCCTCTGTTTCTCGCCCTCTGTTTCAGCCCCTCTGTTTCAGCCCCTCTGTTTCAGCCCCTCTGTTTCTCGCCCTCTGTTTCTCGCCCACTGTTTCTCGCCCTGTGTTTCAGCCCCTCTGTTTCAGCCCCTCTGTTTCAGCCCCTCTGTTTCAGCCCCTCTGTTTCTCGCCATCTGTTTCTCGCCCTCTGTTTCTTGCCCTCTGTTTCTCGCTCTCTGTTTCTCGCCCTCTGTTTCTCGCCCTCTGTTTAAGCCCCTCTGTTTCAGCCCCTCTGTTTCAGCCCCTCTGTTTCTCGCCCTCTGTTTCAGCTCCTCTGTTTCTCGCCCTCTGTTTCTCGCCCACTGTTTCTCACCCTCTGTTTCAGCCCCTCTGTTTCAGCCCCTCTGTTTCAGCCACTCTGTTTCAGCCCCTCTGTTTCTCGCCCTCTGTTTCTCGCCCTCTGTTTCAGACCCTCTGTTTCAGCCCCTCAGTATCAGCCCCTCTCTTTCAGCCCCTCTGTTTCTCGCCCTCTGTTTCTCGCCCTCTGTTTCTCGCCCACTGTTTCAGCCCCTCTGTTTCAGCCCCACTGTATCAGCCCATGTGTTTCAGCCCCTCTGTTTCAGCCCCTCTGTTTCAGCCCCTCTGTTTCAGCCCCTCTGTTTCTCGCCCTCTGTTTCTCGCCCACTGTTTCTCGCCCTCTGTTTCATCCCCTCTGTTTCTCGCCCACTGTTTCAGCCCCTCTGTTTCTCGCCATCTGTTTCAGCCCCTCTGTTTCTCGCCCTCTGTTTCAGCCCCTCTGTTTCAGTCCCTCTGTTTCAGCCCCTCTGTTTGTGCCCCTCTGTTTCAGCCCCTCTGTTTCACGCCCTCTGTTTCAGCCCCTCTGTTTCAGCCCCTCTGTTTCTCGCCCTCTGTTTCAGCCCCTCTGTTTCAGCCCCTCTGTTTCTCGCCCTCTGTTTGTCGCCCTCTGTTTCAGCCCCTCTGTTTCAGCCCCTCTGTTTCAGCCCCTCTGTTTCAGCCCCACTGTTTCTCGCCCTCTGCTTCTCGCTCTCTGTTTCTCGCCCTCTGTTTCTCGCCCTCTGTTTCAGTCCCTCTGTTTCAGCCCCTCTGTTTCAGCCCCTCTGTTTCAGCCCCTCTGTTTCTCGCCCTCTGTTTCTTTCCCTCTGTTTCTCGCACTCTGTTTCAGCCCCTCTGTTTCAGTCCCTCTGTTTCAGCCCCTCTGTTTCAGCCCCTCTGTGTCAGCCCCTCTGTTTCTCGCCCTCTGTTTCAGCCCCTCTGTTTCAGCCCCTCTGTTTCTCGCCCTCAGTTTCTGCCCCTCTGTTTCAGCCCCTCTGTTTCAGCCCCTCTGTTTCAGCCCCTCTGTTTCTCGCCCTCTGTTTCAGCCCCTCTGTTTCAGCCCCTCTGTTTCTCGCCCTCTGTTTGTCGCCCTCTGTTTCAGCCCCTCTGTTTCAGCCCCTCTGTTTCAGCCCCTCTGTTTCAGCCCCACTGTTTCTCGCCCTCTGCTTCTCGCTCTCTGTTTCTCGCCCTCTGTTTCTCGCCCTCTGTTTCAGTCCCTCTGTTTCAGCCCCTCAGTTTCAGCCCCTCTGTTTCAGCCCCTCTGTTTCTCGCCCTCTGTTTCTTTCCCTCTGTTTCTCGCCCTCTGTTTCAGCCCCTCTATTTCAGTCCCTCTGTTTCAGCTCCTCTGTTTCAGCCCCTCTGTGTCAGCCCCTCTGTTTCTCGCCCTCTGTTTCAGCCCCTCTGTTTCAGCCCCTCTGTTTCTCCCCCTCAGTTTCAGCCCCTCTGTTTCAGCCCCTCTGTTTCAGCCATTCTGTTTCAGCCCCTCTGTTTCTCGCCCTCTGTTTCTCGGCCTCTGTTTCAGCCCCTCTGTTTCAGCCCCTCTGTTTCAGCCCCTCTGTTTCTCGCCCTCTGTTTCTCGCCCTCTGTTTCTCGCCCTCTGTTTCTCGCTCTCTGTTTCTCGCCCTCTGTTTCTCGCCCTCTGTTTCAGCCTCTCTGTTTCAGCCCCTCTGTTTCAGCCCCTCTGATCCAGCCCCTCTGTTTCAGCCCCTCTGTTTCTCGCCCTCTGTTTCAGACCCTCTGTTTCAGCCCCTCAGTATCAGCCCCTCTCTTTCAGCCCCTCTGTTTCTCGCCCTCTGTTTCTCGCCCTCTGTTTCTGGCCCTCTGTTTCTCGCCCACTGTTTCAGCCCCTCTGTTTCAGCCCCACTGTATCAGCCCATCTATTTCAGCCCCTCTGTTTCAGCCCCTCTGTTTCAGCCCCTCTGTTTCAGCCCCTCTGTTTCTCGCCCTCTGTTTCTCGCCCTCTGTTTCATCCCCTCTGTTTCTCGCCCACTGTTTCAGCCCCTCTGTTTCTCGCCATCTGTTTCAGCCCCTCTGTTTCAGCCCCTCTGTTTCAGCCCCTCTGTTTCAGCCCCTCTGTTTCAGCCCCTCTGTTTCTCGCCCTCTGTTTCTCGCCCTCTGTTACATCCCCTCTGTTTCTCGCCCACTGTTTCAGCCCCTCTGTTTCTCGACCTCTGTTTCAGCCCCTCTGTTTCAGCCCCTCTGTTTCAGCCCCTCTGTTTCAGCCCCTCTGTTTCTCGCCCTCTGTTTCTCGCCCTCTGTTTCAGCCCCTCTGCTTCAGCCCCTCTGTTTCAGCCCCTCTGTTTCTCGCCCTCTGTTTCTCGCCCTCTGTTTCTCGCCCTCGGTTTCTCGATCTCTGTTTCTCGCCCTCTGTTTCTCGCCCTCTGTTTCAGCCCCTCTGTTTCAGCCCCTCTGTTTCAGCCCCTCTGTTTCAGCCCCTCTGTTTCAGCCCCTCTGTTTCTCGCCCTCTGTTTCTCGCCCTCTGTTTCAGACGCTCTGTTTCTCGCTCTCTGTTTCTCGCCCTCTGTTTCTCGCCCTCTGTTTCAGCCCCTCTGTTTCAGCCCCTCTGTTTCAGCCCCTCTGTTTCTCGCCCTCTGTTTGTCGCCCACTGTTTCTCGCCCTCTGTTTCAGCCCCTCTGTTTCAGCCCCTCTGTTTCAGCCCCTCTGTTTCAGCCCCTCTGTTTCAGCCCCTCTGTTTCTCGCCCTCTGTTTCTCGCCCACTGTTTCTCGCCCTCTGTTTCAGCCCCTCTGTTTCAGCCCCTCTGTTTCAGCCCCTCTGTTTCAGCCCCTCTGTTTCTCGCCATCTGTTTCTCGCCGTCTGTTTCTTGCCCTCTGTTTCTCGCTCTCTGTTTCTCGCCCTCTGTTTCTCGCCCTCTGTTTAAGCCCCTCTGTTTCAGCCCCTCTGTTTCAGCCCCTCTGATTCTCGCCCTCTGTTTCAGCTCCTCTGTTTCTCGCCCTCTGTTTCTCGCCCACTGTTTCTCGCCCTCTGTTTCAGCCCCTCTGTTTCAGCCCCTCTGTTTCAGCCACTCTGTTTCAGCCCCTCTGTTTCTCGCCCTCTGTTTCTCGCCCTCTGTTTCAGACCCTCTGTTTCAGCCCCTCAGTATCAGCCCCTCTCTTTCAGCCCCTCTGTTTCTCGCCCTCTGTTTCTCGCCCTCTGTTTCTCGCCCTCTGTTTCTCGCCCACTGTTTCAGCCCCTCTGTTTCAGCCCCACTGTATCAGCCCATGTGTTTCAGCCCCTCTGTTTCAGCCCCTCTGTTTCAGCCCCTCTGTTTCAGCCCCTCTGTTTCTCGCCCTCTGTTTCTCGCCCACTGTTTCTCGCCCTCTGTTTCATCCCCTCTGTTTCTCGCCCACTGTTTCAGCCCCTCTGTTTCTCGCCATCTGTTTCAGCCCCTCTGTTTCTCGCCCTCTGTTTCAGCCCCTCTGTTTCAGTCCCTCTGTTTCAGCCCCTCTGTTTGTGCCCCTCTGTTTCAGCCCCTCTGTTTCACGCCCTCTGTTTCAGCCCCTCTGTTTCAGCCCCTCTGTTTCTCGCCCTCTGTTTCTTTCCCTCTGTTTCTCGCCCTCTGTTTCAGCCCCTCTGTTTCAGTCCCTCTGTTTCAGCCCCTCTGTTTCAGCCCCTCTGTGTCAGCCCCTCTGTTTCTCGCCCTCTGTTTCAGCCCCTCTGTTTCAGCCCCTCTGTTTCTCCCCCTCAGTTTCAGCCCCTCTGTTTCAGCCCCTCTGTTTCAGCCACTCTGTTTCAGTCCCTCTGTTTCTCGCCCTCTGTTTCTCGGCCTCTGTTTCAGCCCCTCTGTTTCAGCCCCTCTGTTTCAGCCCCTCTGTTTCTCGCCCTCTGTTTCTCGCCCTCTGTTTCTCGCCCTCTGTTTCTCGCTCTCTGTTTCTCGCCCTCTGTTTCTCGCCCTCTGTTTCAGCCCCTCTGTTTCAGCCCCTCTGTTTCAGCCCCTCTGTTTCAGCCCCTCTGTTTCAGCCCCTCTGTTTCTCGCCCTCTGTTTCAGACCCTCTGTTTCAGCCCCTCAGTATCAGCCCCTCTCTTTCAGCCCCTCTGTTTCTCGCCCTCTGTTTCTCGCCCACTGTTTCTGGCCCTCTGTTTCTCGCCCACTGTTTCAGCCCCTCTGTTTCAGCCCCACTGTATCAGCCCATCTATTTCAGCCCCTCTGTTTCAGCCCCTCTGTTTCAGCCCCTCTGTTTCAGCCCCTCTGTTTCTCGCCCTCTGTTTCTCGCCCTCTGTTTCATCCCCTCTGTTTCTCGCCCACTGTTTCAGCCCCTCTGTTTCTCGCCATCTGTTTCAGCCCCTTGTTTCAGCCCCTCTGTTTCAGCCCCTCTGTTTCAGACCCTCTGTTTCAGCCCCTCTGTTTCTCGCCCTCTGTTTCTCGCCCTCTGTTACATCCCCTCTGTTTCTCGCCCACTGTTTCAGCCCCTCTGTTTCTCGACCTCTGTTTCAGCCCCTCTGTTTCAGCCCCTCTGGTTCAGCCCCTCTGTTTCAGCCCCTCTGTTTCTCGCCCTCTGTTTCTCGCCCTCTGTTTCAGCCCCTCTGCTTCAGCCCCTCTGTTTCAGCCCCTCTGTTTCTCGCCCTCTGTTTCTCGCCCTCTGTTTCTCGCCCTCTGTTTCTCGATCTCTGTTTCTCGCCCTCTGTTTCTCGCCCTCTGTTTCAGCCCCTCTGTTTCAGCCCCTCTGTTTCAGCCCCTCTGTTTCAGCCCCTCTGTTTCAGCCCCTCTGTTTCTCGCCCTCTGTTTCTCGCCCTCGGTTTCAGACGCTCTGTTTCTCGCTCTCTGTTTCTCGCCCTATGTTTCTCGCCCTCTGTTTCAGCCCCTCTGTTTCAGCCCCTCTGTTTCAGCCCCTCTGTTTCTCGCCCTCTGTTTGTCGCCCACTGTTTCTCGCCCTCTGTTTCAGCCCCTCTGTTTCAGCCCCTCTGTTTCAGCCCCTCTGTTTCAGCCCCTCTGTTTCTCGCCCTCTGTTTCTCGCCCTCTGTTTCTTGCCCTCTGTTTCTCGCTCTCTGTTTCTCGCCCTCTGTTTCTCGCCCTCTGTTTCAGCCCCTCTGTTTCAGCCCCTCTGTTTCAGCCCCTCTGTTTCTCGCCCTCTGTTTCAGCTCCTCTGTTTCTCGACCTCTGTTTTTCGCCCACTGTTTCTCGCCCTCTGTTTCAGCCCCTCTGTTTCAGCCCCTGTGTTTCAGCCACTCTGTTTCAGCCCCTCTGTTTCTCGCCCTCTGTTTCTCGCCCTCTGTTTCAGCCCCTCTGTTTCAGCCCCTCTATTTCAGCCCCTCTGTTTCTCGCCCTCTGTTTCTCGCCCTCTGTTTCTCGCCCTCTGTTTCTCGCTCTCTGTTTCTCGCCCTCTGTTTCTCGCCCTCTGTTTCAGCCCCTCTGTTTCAGCCCCTCTGTTTCAGCCCCTCTGTTTCAGCCCCTCTGTTTCTCGCCCTCTGTTTCAGACCCTCTGTTTCAGCCCCTCAGTATCAGCCCCTCTCTTTCAGCCCCTCTGTTTCTCGCCCTCTGTTTCT
The DNA here is from genome assembly GCF_030684315.1 of Stegostoma tigrinum. Classification (NCBI taxonomy): domain Eukaryota; kingdom Metazoa; phylum Chordata; class Chondrichthyes; order Orectolobiformes; family Stegostomatidae; genus Stegostoma; species Stegostoma tigrinum. The sequence continues at coordinate 2,299,807 of NW_026728047.1, read as the reverse complement.
CGCCCTCTGTTTCTCGCCCTCTGTTTCTCGCCCACTGTTTCAGCCCCTCTGTTTCAGCCCCACTGTATCAGCCCATCTGTTTCAGCCCCTCTGTTTCAGCCCCTCTGTTTCAGCCCCTCTGTTTCAGCCCCTCTGTTTCTCGCCCTCTGTTTCTCGCCCTCTGTTTCTCACCCTCTGTTTCATCCCCTCTGTTTCTCGCCCACTGTTTCAGCCCCTCTGTTTCTCGCCATCTGTTTCAGCCCCTCTGTTTCAGCCCCTCTGTTTCTCGACCTCTGTTTCAGCACTTCTGTTTCAGCCCCTCTGTTTCTCGCCCTCTGTTTCAGCCCCTCTGTTTCAGCCCCTCTGTATCAGCCCCTCTGTTTCAGCCCCTCTGTTTCTCTCCCTCTTTTTGTCGCCCTCTGTTTCAGCCCCTGTGTTTCAGCCCCTCTGTTTCAGCCCCTCTGTTTCAGCCCCACTGTTTCTCGCCCTCTGCTTCTCGCTCTCTGTTTCTCGCCCTCTGTTTCTCGCCCTCTGTTTCAGTCCCTCTGTTTCAGCCCCTCTGTTTCAGCCCCTCTGTTTCAGACCCTCTGTTTCTCGCCTACTGTTTCTTTCCCTCTGATTCTCGCCCTCTGTTTCAGCCCCTCTGTTTCAGTCCCTCTGTTTCAGCCCCTCTGTTTCAGCCCCTCTGTTTCAGCCCCTCTGTTTCTCGCCCTCTGTTTCAGCCCCTCTGTTTCAGCCCCTCTGTTTCTCGCCCTCAGTTTCAGCCCCTCTGTTTCAGCCCCTCTGTTTCAGCCACTCTGTTTCAGCCCCTCTGTTTCTCGCCCTCTGTTTCTCGCCCTCTGTTTCAGCCCCTCTGATTCAGCCCCTCTGTTTCAGCCCCTCTGTTTCTCGCCCTCTGTTTCTCGCCCTCTGTTTCTCGCCCTCTGTTTCTCGCACTCTGTTTCTCGCCCTCTGTTTCTCGACCTCTGTTTCAGCCCCTCTGTTTCAGCCCCTCTGTTTCAGCCCCTCTGTTTCAGCCCCTCTGTTTCAGCCCCTCTGTTTCTCGCCCTCTGTTTCAGACCCTCTGTTTCAGCCCCTAAGTATCAGCCCCTCTCTTTCAGCCCCACTGTTTCTCGCCCACTGTTTCTCGCCCTCTGTTTCTGGCCCTCTGTTTCTCGCCCACTGTTTCAGCCCCTCTGTTTCAGCCCCACTGTATCAGCCCATCTATTTCAGCCCCTCTGTTTCAGCCCCTCTGTTTCAGCCCCTCTGTTTCAGACCCTATGTTTCTCGCCCTCTGTTTCTCGCCCTCTGTTTCTCGCCCTCTGTTTCATCCCCTCTGTTTCTCGCCCACTGTTTCAGCCCCTCTGTTTCTCGCCATCTGTTTCAGCCCCTCTGTTTCAGCCCCTCTGTTTCTCGACCTCTGTTTCAGCCCCTCTGTTTCAGCCCCTCTGTTTCAGCCCCTCTGTTTCAGCCCCTCTGTTTCTCGCCCTCTGTTTCTCGCCCTCTGTTTCAGCCACTCTGTTTCAGCCCCTCTGTTTCAGCCCCTCTGTTTCTCGCCCTCTGTTTCTCGCCCTCTGTTTCTCGCCCTCTGTTTCTCGATCTCTGTTTCTCGCCCTCTGTTTCTCGCCCTCTGTTTCAGCCCCTCTGTTTCAGCCCCTCTGTTTCAGCCCCTCTGTTTCAGCCCCTCTGTTTCTCGCCCTCTGTTTCTCGCCCTCTGTTTCAGACGCTCTGTTTCTCGCTCTCTGTTTCTCGCCCTCTGTTTCTCGCCCTCTGTTTCAGCCCCTCTGTTTCAGCGCCTCTGTTTCAGCCCCTCTGTTTCTCGCCCTCTGTTTCTCGCCCACTGTTTCTCGCCCTCTGTTTCAGCCCCTCTGTTTCAGCCCCTCTGTTTCAGCCCCTCTGTTTCAGACCCTCTGTTTCTCGCCCTCTGTTTCTCGCCCTCTGTTTCTTGCCCTCTGTTTCTCGCTCTCTGTTTCTCGCCCTCTGTTTCTCGCCCTCTGTTTCAGCCCCTCTGTTTCAGCCCCTCTGTTTCAGCCCCTCTGTTTCTCGCCCTCTGTTTCAGCTCCTCTGTTTCTCGCCCTCTGTTTCTCGCCCACTGTTTCTCGCCCTCTGTTTCAGCCACTCTGTTTCAGCCACTCTGTTACAGCCCCTCTGTTTCTCGCCCTCTGTTTCTCGCCCTCTGTTTCTCGCCCTCTGTTTCTCGCCCTCTGTTTCTCGCTCTCTGTTTCTCGCCCTCTGTTTCTCGCCCTCTGTTTCAGCCCCTCTGTTTCAGCCCCTCTGTTTCAGCCCCTCTGTTTCAGCCCCTCTGTTTCAGCCCCTCTGTTTCTCGCCCTCTGTTTCTCGCCCTCTGTTTCTCGCCCACATTTTCAGCCCCTCTGTTTCAGCCCCACTGTATCAGCCCATCTGTTTCAGCCCCTCTGTTTCAGCCCCTCTGTTTCAGCCCCTCTGTTTCAGCCCCTCTGTTTCTCGCCACCTGTTTCTCGCCCTCTGTTTCTCGCCCTCTGTTTCATCCCCTCTGTTTCTCGCCCACTGTTTCAGCCCCTCTGTTTCTCGCCATCTGTTTCAGCCCCTTTGTTTCTCGCCCTCTGTTTCAGCCCCTCTGTTTCAGTCCCTCTGTTTCAGCCCCTCTGTTTGTGCCCCTCTGTTTCAGCCCCTCTGTTTCACGCCCTCTGTTTCAGCCCCTCTGTTTCAGCCCCTCTGTTTCTCGCCCTCTGTTTCAGCCCCTCTGTTTCTCGCCCTCTGTTTGTCGCCCTCTGTTTCAGCCCCTCTGTTTCAGCCCCTCTGTTTCAGCCCCACTGTTTCTCGCCCTCTGCTTCTCGCTCTCTGTTTCTCGCCCTCTGTTTCTCGCCCTCTGTTTCTCGCCCTCTGTTTCAGCCCCTCTGTTTCAGCCCCTCTGTTTCTGCCCCTCTGTTTCTCGCCCTCTGTTTCTTTCCCTCTGTTTCTCGCCCTCTGTTTCAGCCCCTCTGTTTCAGTCCCTCTGTTTCATCCCCTCTGTTTCAGCCCCTCTGTGTCAGCCCCTCTGTTTCTCGCCCTCTGTTTCAGCCCCTCTGTTTCAGCCCCTCTGTTTCTCGCCCTCAGTTTCAGCCCCTCTGTTTCAGCTCCTCTGTTTCAGCCCCTCTGTTTCAGCCCCTCTGTTTCTCGCCCTCTGTTTCAGCCCCTCTGTTTCAGCCCCTCTGTTTCTCGCCCTCTGTTTGTCGCCCTCTGTTTCAGCCCCTCTGTTTCAGCCCCTCTGTTTCAGCCCCTCTGTTTCAGCCCCACTGTTTCTCGCCCTCTGCTTCTCGCTCTCTGTTTCTCGCCCTCTGTTTCTCGCCCTCTGTTTCAGTCCCTCTGTTTCAGCCCCACTGTTTCAGCCTCTCAGTTTCAGCCCCTCTGTTTCTCGCCCTCTGTTTCTTTCCCTCTGTTTCTCGCCCTCTGTTTCAACCCCTCTGTTTCAGTCCCTCTGTTTCAGCCCCTCTGTTTCAGCCCCTCTGTGTCAGCCCCTCTGTTTCTCGCCCTCTGTTTCAGCCCCTCTGTTTCAGCCACTCTGTTTCTCGCCCTCAGTTTCAGCCCCTCTATTTCAGCCCCTCTGTTTCAGCCACTCTGTTTCAGCCCCTCTGTTTCTCGCCCTCTGTTTCTCGCCCTCTGTTTCAGCCCCTCTGTTTCAGCCCCTCTGTTTCAGCCCCTCTGTTTCTCGCCCTCTGTTTCTCGCCCTCTGTTTCTCGCCCTCTGTTTCTCGCTCTCTGTTTCTCGCCCTCTGTTTCTCGCCCTCTGTTTCAGCCCCTCTGTTTCAGCCCCTCTGTTTCAGCCCCTCTGTTTCAGCCCCTCTGTTTCTCGCCCTCTGTTTCAGACCCTCTGTTTCAGCCCCTCAGTATCAGCCCCTCTCTTTCAGCCCCTCTGTTTCTCGCCCTCTGTTTCTCGCCCTCTGTTTCAGCCCCTCTGATTCAGCCCCTCTGTTTCAGCCCCTCTGTTTCTCGCCCTCTGTTTCTCGCCCTCTGTTTCTCGCCCTCTGTTTCTCGCACTCTGTTTCTCGCCCTCTGTTTCTCGACCTCTGTTTCAGCCCCTCTGTTTCAGCCCCTCTGTTTCAGCCCCTCTGTTTCAGCCCCTCTGTTTCAGCCCCTCTGTTTCTCGCCCTCTGTTTCAGACCCTCTGTTTCAGCCCCTAAGTATCAGCCCCTCTCTTTCAGCCCCACTGTTTCTCGCCCACTGTTTCTCGCCCTCTGTTTCTGGCCCTCTGTTTCTCGCCCACTGTTTCAGCCCCTCTGTTTCAGCCCCACTGTATCAGCCCATCTATTTCAGCCCCTCTGTTTCAGCCCCTCTGTTTCAGCCCCTCTGTTTCAGACCCTATGTTTCTCGCCCTCTGTTTCTCGCCCTCTGTTTCTCGCCCTCTGTTTCATCCCCTCTGTTTCTCGCCCACTGTTTCAGCCCCTCTGTTTCTCGCCATCTGTTTCAGCCCCTCTGTTTCAGCCCCTCTGTTTCTCGACCTCTGTTTCAGCCCCTCTGTTTCAGCCCCTCTGTTTCAGCCCCTCTGTTTCAGCCCCTCTGTTTCTCGCCCTCTGTTTCTCGCCCTCTGTTTCAGCCACTCTGTTTCAGCCCCTCTGTTTCAGCCCCTCTGTTTCTCGCCCTCTGTTTCTCGCCCTCTGTTTCTCGCCCTCTGTTTCTCGATCTCTGTTTCTCGCCCTCTGTTTCTCGCCCTCTGTTTCAGCCCCTCTGTTTCAGCCCCTCTGTTTCAGCCCCTCTGTTTCAGCCCCTCTGTTTCTCGCCCTCTGTTTCTCGCCCTCTGTTTCAGACGCTCTGTTTCTCGCTCTCTGTTTCTCGCCCTCTGTTTCTCGCCCTCTGTTTCAGCCCCTCTGTTTCAGCGCCTCTGTTTCAGCCCCTCTGTTTCTCGCCCTCTGTTTCTCGCCCACTGTTTCTCGCCCTCTGTTTCAGCCCCTCTGTTTCAGCCCCTCTGTTTCAGCCCCTCTGTTTCAGACCCTCTGTTTCTCGCCCTCTGTTTCTCGCCCTCTGTTTCTTGCCCTCTGTTTCTCTCTCTCTGTTTCTCGCCCTCTGTTTCTCGCCCTCTGTTTCAGCCCCTCTGTTTCAGCCCCTCTGTTTCAGCCCCTCTGTTTCTCGCCCTCTGTTTCAGCTCCTCTGTTTCTCGCCCTCTGTTTCTCGCCCACTGTTTCTCGCCCTCTGTTTCAGCCACTCTGTTTCAGCCACTCTGTTACAGCCCCTCTGTTTCTCGCCCTCTGTTTCTCGCCCTCTGTTTCTCGCCCTCTGTTTCTCGCCCTCTGTTTCTCGCTCTCTGTTTCTCGCCCTCTGTTTCTCGCCCTCTGTTTCAGCCCCTCTGTTTCAGCCCCTCTGTTTCAGCCCCTCTGTTTCAGCCCCTCTGTTTCAGCCCCTCTGTTTCTCGCCCTCTGTTTCTCGCCCTCTGTTTCTCGCCCACATTTTCAGCCCCTCTGTTTCAGCCCCACTGTATCAGCCCATCTGTTTCAGCCCCTCTGTTTCAGCCCCTCTGTTTCAGCCCCTCTGTTTCAGCCCCTCTGTTTCTCGCCCTCTGTTTCTCGCCCTCTGTTTCTCGCCCTCTGTTTCATCCCCTCTGTTTCTCGCCCACTGTTTCAGCCCCTCTGTTTCTCGCCATCTGTTTCAGCCCCTTTGTTTCTCGCCCTCTGTTTCAGCCCCTCTGTTTCAGTCCCTCTGTTTCAGCCCCTCTGTTTGTGCCCCTCTGTTTCAGCCCCTCTGTTTCACGCCCTCTGTTTCAGCCCCTCTGTTTCAGCCCCTCTGTTTCTCGCCCTCTGTTTCAGCCCCTCTGTTTCTCGCCCTCTGTTTGTCGCCCTCTGTTTCAGCCCCTCTGTTTCAGCCCCTCTGTTTCAGCCCCACTGTTTCTCGCCCTCTGCTTCTCGCTCTCTGTTTCTCGCCCTCTGTTTCTCGCCCTCTGTTTCTCGCCCTCTGTTTCAGCCCCTCTGTTTCAGCCCCTCTGTTTCCGCCCCTCTGTTTCTCGCCCTCTGTTTCTTTCCCTCTGTTTCTCGCCCTCTGTTTCAGCCCCTCTGTTTCAGTCCCTCTGTTTCATCCCCTCTGTTTCAGCCCCTCTGTGTCAGCCCCTCTGTTTCTCGCCCTCTGTTTCAGCCCCTCTGTTTCAGCCCCTCTGTTTCTCGCCCTCAGTTTCAGCCCCTCTGTTTCAGCTCCTCTGTTTCAGCCCCTCTGTTTCAGCCCCTCTGTTTCTCGCCCTCTGTTTCAGCCCCTCTGTTTCAGCCCCTCTGTTTCTCGCCCTCTGTTTGTCGCCCTCTGTTTCAGCCCCTCTGTTTCAGCCCCTCTGTTTCAGCCCCTCTGTTTCAGCCCCACTGTTTCTCGCCCTCTGCTTCTCGCTCTCTGTTTCTCGCCCTCTGTTTCTCGCCCTCTGTTTCAGTCCCTCTGTTTCAGCCCCACTGTTTCAGCCTCTCAGTTTCAGCCCCTCTGTTTCTCGCCCTCTGTTTCTTTCCCTCTGTTTCTCGCCCTCTGTTTCAACCCCTCTGTTTCAGTCCCTCTGTTTCAGCCCCTCTGTTTCAGCCCCTCTGTGTCAGCCCCTCTGTTTCTCGCCCTCTGTTTCAGCCCCTCTGTTTCAGCCACTCTGTTTCTCGCCCTCAGTTTCAGCCCCTCTATTTCAGCCCCTCTGTTTCAGCCACTCTGTTTCAGCCCCTCTGTTTCTCGCCCTCTGTTTCTCGCCCTCTGTTTCAGCCCCTCTGTTTCAGCCCCTCTGTTTCAGCCCCTCTGTTTCTCGCCCTCTGTTTCTCGCCCTCTGTTTCTCGCCCTCTGTTTCTCGCTCTCTGTTTCTCGCCCTCTGTTTCTCGCCCTCTGTTTCAGCCCCTCTGTTTCAGCCCCTCTGTTTCAGCCCCTCTGTTTCAGCCCCTCTGTTTCTCGCCCTCTGTTTCAGACCCTCTGTTTCAGCCCCTCAGTATCAGCCCCTCTCTTTCAGCCCCTCTGTTTCTCGCCCTCTGTTTCTCGCCCTCTGTTTCTGGCCCTCTGTTTCTCGCCCATTGTTTCAGCCCCTCTGTTTCAGCCCCACTGTATCAGCCCATCTATTTCAGCCCCTCTGTTTCAGCCCCTCTGTTTCTCGCCCTCTGTTTCTCGCCCTCTGTTTCTCGCCTCTGTTTCATCCCCTCTGTTTCTCGCCCACTGTTTCAGCCCCTCTGTTTCTCGCCATCTGTTTCAGCCCCTCTGTTTCAGCCCCTCTGTTTCAGCCCCTCTGTTTCTCGCCCTCTGTTTCAGCCCCTCTGTTTCAGCCCCTCTGTTTCTCGCCCTCTGTTTGTCGCCCTCTGTTTCAGCCCCTCTGTTTCAGCCCCTCTGTTTCAGCCCCTCTGTTTCAGCCCCACTGTTTCTCGCCCTCTGCTTCTCGCTCTCTGTTTCTCGCCCTCTGTTTCTCGCCCTCTGTTTCAGTCCCTCTGTTTCAGCCCCACTGTTTCAGCCTCTCAGTTTCAGCCCCTCTGTTTCTCGCCCTCTGTTTCTTTCCCTCTGTTTCTCGCCCTCTGTTTCAACCCCTCTGTTTCAGTCCCTCTGTTTCAGCCCCTCTGTTTCAGCCCCTCTGTGTCAGCCCCTCTGTTTCTCGCCCTCTGTTTCAGCCCCTCTGTTTCAGCCACTCTGTTTCTCGCCCTCAGTTTCAGCCCCTCTATTTCAGCCCCTCTGTTTCAGCCACTCTGTTTCAGCCCCTCTGTTTCTCGCCCTCTGTTTCTCGCCCTCTGTTTCAGCCCCTCTGTTTCAGCCCCTCTGTTTCAGCCCCTCTGTTTCTCGCCCTCTGTTTCTCGCCCTCTGTTTCTCGCCCTCTGTTTCTCTCTCTCTGTTTCTCGCCCTCTGTTTCTCGCCCTCTGTTTCAGCCCCTCTGTTTCAGCCCCTCTGTTTCAGCCCCTCTGTTTCAGCCCCTCTGTTTCTCGCCCTCTGTTTCAGACCCTCTGTTTCAGCCCCTCAGTATCAGCCCCTCTCTTTCAGCCCCTCTGTTTCTCGCCCTCTGTTTCTCGCCCTCTGTTTCTGGCCCTCTGTTTCTCGCCCATTGTTTCAGCCCCTCTGTTTCAGCCCCACTGTATCAGCCCATCTATTTCAGCCCCTCTGTTTCAGCCCCTCTGTTTCTCGCCCTCTGTTTCTCGCCCTCTGTTTCTCGCCCTCTGTTTCATCCCCTCTGTTTCTCGCCCACTTTTTCAGCCCCTCTGTTTCTCGCCATCTGTTTCAGCCCCTCTGTTTCAGCCCCTCTGTTTCTCGACCTCTGTTTCAGCCCCTCTGTTTCAGCCCCTCTGTTTCAGCCCCTCTGTTTCAGCCCCTCTGTTTCTCGCCCTCTGTTTCTCGCCCTCTGTTTCAGCCCCTCTGTTTCAGCCCCTCTGTTTCAGCCCCTCTGTTTCTCGCCCTCTGTTTCTCGCCCTCTGTTTCTCGACCTCTGTTTCTCGATCTCTGTTTCTAGCCCTCTGTTTCTCGCCCTCTGTTTCAGCCCCTCTGTTTCAGCCCCTCTGTTTCAGCCCCTCTGTTTCAGCCCCTCTGTTTCAGCCCCTCTGTTTCTCGCCCTCTGTTTCTCGCCCTCTGTTTCAGACGCTCTGTTTCTCGCTCTCTGTTTCTCGCCCTCTGTTTCTCGCCCTCTGTTTCAGCCCCTCTGTTTCAGCCCCTCTGTTTCAGCCCCTCTGTTTCTCGCCCTCTGTTTCTCGCCCACTGTTTCTCGCCCTCTGTTTCAGCCCCTCTGTTTCAGCCCCTCTGTTTCAGCCCCTCTGTTTCAGCCCCTGTGTTTCTCGCCCTCTGTTTCTCGCCCTCTGTTTCTTGCCCTCTGTTTCTCGCTCTCTGTTTCTCGCCCTCTGTTTCTCGCCCTCTGTTTCAGCCCCTCTGTTTCAGCCCCTCTGTTTCAGCCCCTCTGTTTCTCGCCCTCTGTTTCAGCTCCTCTGTTTCTCGCCCTCTGTTTCTCGCCCACTGTTTCTCGCCCTCTGTTTCAGCCCCTCTGTTTCAGCCCCTCTGTTTCAGCCACTCTGTTTCAGCCCCTCTGTTTCTCGCCCTCTGTTTCTCGCCCTCTGTTTCAGCCCCTCTGTTTCAGCCCCTCAGTTTCAGCCCCTCTGTTTCTCGCCCTCTGTTTCTCGCCCTCTGTTTCTCGCCGTCTGTTTCTCGCTCTCTGTTTCTCGCCCTCTGTTTCTCTCCCTCTGTTTCAGCCCCTCTGTTTCAGCCCCTCTGTTTCAGCCCCTCTGTTTCAGCCCCTCTGTTGCAGCCCCTCTGTTTCTCGCCCTCTGTTTCAGACCCTCTGTTTCAGCCCCTCAGAATCAGCCCCTCTCTTTCAGCCCCTCTGTTTCTCGCCCTCTGTTTCTCGCCCTCTGTTTCTCGCCCTCTGTTTCTCGCCCACTGTTTCAGCCCCTCTGTTTCAGCCCCACTGTATCAGCCCATCTGTTTCAGCCCCTCTGTTTCAGCCCCTCTGTTTCAGCCCCTCTGTTTCAGCCCCTCTGTTTCTCGCCCTCTGTTTCTCGCCCTCTGTTTCATCCCCTCTGTTTCTCGCCCACTGTTTCAGCCCCTCTGTTTCTCGCCCTCTGTTTCAGCCCCTCTGTTCCAGCCACTCTGTTTCTCGACCTCTGTTTCAGCCCCTCTGTTTCAGCCCCTCTGTTTCAGCCCCTCTGTTTCAGCCCCTCTGTTTCTCGCCCTCTGTTTCTCACCCTCTGTTTCAGCCCCTCTGTTTCAGCCCCTCTGTTTCAGCCCCACTGTTTCTCGCCCTCTGTTTCTCGCCCTCTGTTTCTCGCCCTCTGTTTCTCGATCTCTGTTTCTCGCCCTCTGTTTCTCGCCCTCTGATTCAGCCCCTCTGTTTCAGCCCCTCTGTTTCAGCCCCTCTGTTTAAGGCCCTCTGTTTCAGCCCCTCTGTTTCTCGCCCTCTGTTTCTCGCCCTCTGTTTCAGACGCTCTGTTTCTCGCTCTCTGTTTCTCGCCCTCTGTTTCTCGCCCTCTGTTTCAGCCCCTCTGTTTCAGCCCCTCTGTTTCAGCCCCTCTGTTTCTCGCCCTCTGTTTCTCGCCCACTGTTTCTCGCCCTCTGTTTCAGCCCCTCTGGTTCAGCCCCTCTGTTTCAGCCCCTCTGTTTCTCGCCCTCTGTTTCTCGCCCTCTGTTTCTTGCCCTCTGTTTCTCGCTCTCTGTTTCTCGCCCTCTGTTTCTCGCCCTCTGTTTCAGCCCCTCTGTTTCAGCCCCTCTGTTTCAGCCCCTCTGTTTCTCGCCCTCTGTTTCAGCTCCTCTGTTTCTCGCCCTCTGTTTCTCGCCCACTGTTTCTCGCCCTCTGTTTCAGCCCCTCTGTTTCAGCCCCTCTGTTTCAGCCCCTCTGTTTCTCGCCCTCTGTTTCTCGCCCACTGTTTCTCGCCCTCTGTTTCAGCCCCTCTGTTTCAGCCCCTCTTTTTCAGCCCCTCTGTTTCAGCCCCTCTGTATCTCGCCCTCTGTTTCTCGCCCTCTGTTTCTTGCCCTCTGTTTCTCGCTCTCTGTTTCTCGCCCTCTGTTTCTCGCCCTCTGTTTCAGCCCCTCTGTTTCAGCCCCTCTGTTTCAGCCCCTCTGTTTCTCGCCCTCTGTTTCTCGCCCTCTGTTTCTCGCCCTCAGTTTCAGCCCCTCTGTTTCAGCCCCTTTGTTTCAGCCCCTCTTTTTCTGCCCCTCTGTTTCTCGCCCACTGTTTCTCGCCCTCTGTTTCAGCCCCTCAGTTTCAGCCCCTCTGTTTCAGCCCCTCTGTTTCAGCCCCTCTGTTTCTCGCCCTCTGTTTCTCGCCCTCTGTTTTTCGCCCTCTGTTTCTCGCCCTCTGTTTCAGCCCCTCTGTTTAAGCCCCTCTGTTTCTCGCCCTCTGTTTCTCGCCCTCTGTTTCAGCCCCTCTGTTTCAGCCTCTCAGTTTCAGCCCCTCTGTTTCTTCCCCTCTGTTTCAGCACCTCTGTTTCTCGCCCTCTCTTTCAGCCCTTCTCTTTCTCGCCCACTGTTGCAGACCCTCTGTATCTCGCCCTCTGTTTCAGCCCCTCTGTTTCAGCCCCTCTGTTTCAGCCCCTCTGTTTCACCCCCTCTGTTTCTCGCCATCTGTTTCAGCCCCTCTGTTTCAGCCCCTCTGTTTCTCGCCCTCTGTTTCTGCCCCTCTGTTTCAGCCCCTCTGTTTCAGCCCCTCTGTTTCAGCACCTCTGTTTTTCGCCCTTTGTTTCTCGCCCTCTGTTTCAGCCATACTGTTTCTCGCCTTCTGTTTCAGCCCCTCTGTTTCTCGCCCTCTGTTTCAGCCCCTCTGTTTCACGCCCTCTGTTTCAGCCCCTCTGTTTCAGCCCCTCTGTTTCTCGCCCTCTGTTTCAGCCCCTCTGTTTCAGCCCCTCTGTATCAGCCCCTCTGTTTCAGCCCCTCTGTTTCTCGCCCTCTGTTTCTCGCCCTCTGTTTCAGCCCCTCTGTTTCAGCCCCTCTGTTTCAGCCCCTCTGTTTCAGCCCCACTGGTTCTCGCCCTCTGCTTCTCGCTCTCTGTTTCTCGCCCTCTGTTTCTCGCCCTCTGTTTCAGTCCCTCTGTTTCAGCCCCTCTGTTTCAGCCCCTCTGTTTCAGCCCCTCTGTTTCTCGCCCTCTGTTTCTTTCCCTCTGTTTCTCGCCCTCTGTTTCAGCCCCTCTGTATCAGTCCCTCTGTTTCAGCCCCTCTGTTTCAGCCCCTCTGTTTCAGCCCCACTGTTTCTCGCCCTCTGTTTCAGCCCCTCTGTTTCAGCCCCTCTGTTTCTCGCCAACAGTTTCAGCCCCTCTGTTTCAGCGCCTCTGTTTCAGCCACTCTGTTTCAGCCCCTCTGTTTCTCGCCCTCTGTTTCTCGCCCTCTGTTTCAGCCCCTCTGTTTCAGCCCCTCTGTTTCAGCCCCTCTGTTTCTCGCCCTCTGTTTCTCGCCCTCTGTTTCTCGCCCTCTGTTTCTCCCTCTCTGTTTCTCGCCTTCTGTTTCTCGCCCTCTGTTTCAGCCCCTCTGTTTCAGCCCCTCTGTTTCAGCCCCTCTGTTTCAGCCCCTCTGTTTCAGCCCCTCTGTTTCTCGCCCTCTGTTTCTCGCCCTCTGTTTCTCGCCCTCTGTTTCTCGCTCTCTGTTTCTCGCCCTCTGTTTCTCGCCCTCTGTTTCAGCCCCTCTGTTTCAGCCCCTCTGTTTCAGCCCCTCTGTTTCTCGCCCTCTGTTTCAGCTCCTCTGTTTCTCGCCCTCAGTTTCTGCCCCTCTGTTTCAGCCCCTCTGTTTCAGCCCCTCTGTTTCAGCCCCTCTGTTTCAGCCCCTCTGTTTCTCGCCCTCTGTTTCTCGCCCTCTGTTTCTCGCCCTCAGTTTCAGCCCCTCTGTTTCAGCCCCTTTGTTTCAGCCCCTCTGTTTCATCCCCTCTGTTTCTCGCCCACTGTTTCTCGCCCTCTGTTTCAGCCCCTCTGTTTCAGCCCCTCTGTTTCAGACCCTCTGTTTCAGCCCCTCTGTTTCAGCCCATCTGTTTCTCGCCCTCTGTTTCTCGCCCTCTGTTTCTCGCCCTCTGTTTCTCGCCCTCTGTTTCAGCCCCTCTGTTTCAGCCCCTCTGTTTCAGCCCCTCTGTTTCTCGCCTTCTGTTTCTCGCCCTCTGTTTCAGCCCCTCTGTTTCAGCCCCTCAGTTCCAGCCCCTCTGTTTCTCGCCCTCTGTTTCAGCACCTCTGTTTCTCGCCCTCTCTTTCAGCCCCTCTCTTTCTCGCCCTCTGTTGCAGACCCTCTGTTTCAGCCCCTCTGTTTCAGCCCCTCTGTTTCTCGCCCTCTGTTTCAGCCCCTCTGTTTCTCGCCCTCTGTTTCCGCCCCGCTGTTTCTCGCCCTCTGTTGCAGCCCCTCTGTTTCAGCCCCTCTGTTTCAGCCCCTCTGTTTCAGACCCTCTGTTTCTCGCCCTCTGTTTCTCGCCCTCTGTTTCAGCCCCTCTGTTTCAGCCCCTCTGTTTCAGCTCCTCTGTTTCTCGCCCTCTGTTTGAGCCCGGCTGTTTCAGCCCCTCTGTTTCAGCCCCTCTGTTTGAGCCCCTCTGTTTCAGCCCCTCTGTTTCTCGCCCTCTGTTTCTCGCCCTCGGTTTCAGCCCCTCTGTTTCTCGCCCTCTGTTTCAGCCCCTCTGTTTCAGCCCCTCTGTTTCACCCCCTCTGTTTCAGCCCTTCTGTTTCAGCCCCTCTGTTTCAGCCCCTCTGTTTCTCACCTTCTGTTTCAGCCCCTCTGTTTCTCGCCCTCTGTTTCAGACCCACTGTTTCAGCCCCTCAGTATCAGCCCCTCTGTTTCAGCCCCTATGTTTCTCGCCCTCTGTTTCTCGCCCTCTGTTTCTCGCCCACTGTTTCAGCCCCTCTGTTTCAGCCCCTCTGTTTCAGCCCATCTGTTTCAGCCCCACTGTTTCAGCCCCTCTGTTTCAGCCCCTTTGTTTCAGCCCCTCTGTTTCTCGCCCTCTGTTTCTCGCTCTCTGTTTCTCGCCCTCTGTTTCAGCCCCTCTGTTGCTCGCCCACTGTTTCAGCCCCTCTGTTTCTCGCCCTCTGTTTCTCGCCCTCTGTTTCTCGCCCTCTGTTTCTCGCTCTCTGTTTCTCGCCCTCTGTTTCTCGCCCTCTGTTTCAGCCCCTCTGTTTCAGCCCCTCTGTTTCAGCCCCTCTGTTTCAGCCCCTCTGTTTCTCGCCCTCTGTTTCAGACCCTCTGTTTCAGCCCCTCAGTATCAGCCCCTCTCTTTCAGCCCCTCTGTTTCTCGCCCTCTGTTTCTCGCCCTCTGTTTCTGGCCCTCTGTTTCTCGCCCATTGTTTCAGCCCCTCTGTTTCAGCCCCACTGTATCAGCCCATCTATTTCAGCCCCTCTGTTTCAGCCCCTCTGTTTCTCGCCCTCTGTTTCTCGCCCTCTGTTTCTCGCCCTCTGTTTCATCCCCTCTGTTTCTCGCCCACTGTTTCAGCCCCTCTGTTTCTCGCCATCTGTTTCAGCCCCTCTGTTTCAGCCCCTCTGTTTCAGCCCCTCTGTTTCTCGCCCTCTGTTTCAGCCCCTCTGTTTCAGCCCCTCTGTTTCTCGCCCTCTGTTTGTCGCCCTCTGTTTCAGCCCCTCTGTTTCAGCCCCTCTGTTTCAGCCCCTCTGTTTCAGCCCCACTGTTTCTCGCCCTCTGCTTCTCGCTCTCTGTTTCTCGCCCTCTGTTTCTCGCCCTCTGTTTCAGTCCCTCTGTTTCAGCCCCACTGTTTCAGCCTCTCAGTTTCAGCCCCTCTGTTTCTCGCCCTCTGTTTCTTTCCCTCTGTTTCTCGCCCTCTGTTTCAACCCCTCTGTTTCAGTCCCTCTGTTTCAGCCCCTCTGTTTCAGCCCCTCTGTGTCAGCCCCTCTGTTTCTCGCCCTCTGTTTCAGCCCCTCTGTTTCAGCCACTCTGTTTCTCGCCCTCAGTTTCAGCCCCTCTATTTCAGCCCCTCTGTTTCAGCCACTCTGTTTCAGCCCCTCTGTTTCTCGCCCTCTGTTTCTCGCCCTCTGTTTCAGCCCCTCTGTTTCAGCCCCTCTGTTTCAGCCCCTCTGTTTCTCGCCCTCTGTTTCTCGCCCTCTGTTTCTCGCCCTCTGTTTCTCTCTCTCTGTTTCTCGCCCTCTGTTTCTCGCCCTCTGTTTCAGCCCCTCTGTTTCAGCCCCTCTGTTTCAGCCCCTCTGTTTCAGCCCCTCTGTTTCTCGCCCTCTGTTTCAGACCCTCTGTTTCAGCCCCTCAGTATCAGCCCCTCTCTTTCAGCCCCTCTGTTTCTCGCCCTCTGTTTCTCGCCCTCTGTTTCTGGCCCTCTGTTTCTCGCCCATTGTTTCAGCCCCTCTGTTTCAGCCCCACTGTATCAGCCCATCTATTTCAGCCCCTCTGTTTCAGCCCCTCTGTTTCTCGCCCTCTGTTTCTCGCCCTCTGTTTCTCGCCCTCTGTTTCATCCCCTCTGTTTCTCGCCCACTTTTTCAGCCCCTCTGTTTCTCGCCATCTGTTTCAGCCCCTCTGTTTCAGCCCCTCTGTTTCTCGACCTCTGTTTCAGCCCCTCTGTTTCAGCCCCTCTGTTTCAGCCCCTCTGTTTCAGCCCCTCTGTTTCTCGCCCTCTGTTTCTCGCCCTCTGTTTCAGCCCCTCTGTTTCAGCCCCTCTGTTTCAGCCCCTCTGTTTCTCGCCCTCTGTTTCTCGCCCTCTGTTTCTCGACCTCTGTTTCTCGATCTCTGTTTCTAGCCCTCTGTTTCTCGCCCTCTGTTTCAGCCCCTCTGTTTCAGCCCCTCTGTTTCAGCCCCTCTGTTTCAGCCCCTCTGTTTCAGCCCCTCTGTTTCTCGCCCTCTGTTTCTCGCCCTCTGTTTCAGACGCTCTGTTTCTCGCTCTCTGTTTCTCGCCCTCTGTTTCTCGCCCTCTGTTTCAGCCCCTCTGTTTCAGCCCCTCTGTTTCAGCCCCTCTGTTTCTCGCCCTCTGTTTCTCGCCCACTGTTTCTCGCCCTCTGTTTCAGCCCCTCTGTTTCAGCCCCTCTGTTTCAGCCCCTCTGTTTCAGCCCCTGTGTTTCTCGCCCTCTGTTTCTCGCCCTCTGTTTCTTGCCCTCTGTTTCTCGCTCTCTGTTTCTCGCCCTCTGTTTCTCGCCCTCTGTTTCAGCCCCTCTGTTTCAGCCCCTCTGTTTCAGCCCCTCTGTTTCTCGCCCTCTGTTTCAGCTCCTCTGTTTCTCGCCCTCTGTTTCTCGCCCACTGTTTCTCGCCCTCTGTTTCAGCCCCTCTGTTTCAGCCCCTCTGTTTCAGCCACTCTGTTTCAGCCCCTCTGTTTCTCGCCCTCTGTTTCTCGCCCTCTGTTTCAGCCCCTCTGTTTCAGCCCCTCAGTTTCAGCCCCTCTGTTTCTCGCCCTCTGTTTCTCGCCCTCTGTTTCTCGCCGTCTGTTTCTCGCTCTCTGTTTCTCGCCCTCTGTTTCTCTCCCTCTGTTTCAGCCCCTCTGTTTCAGCCCCTCTGTTTCAGCCCCTCTGTTTCAGCCCCTCTGTTGCAGCCCCTCTGTTTCTCGCCCTCTGTTTCAGACCCTCTGTTTCAGCCCCTCAGAATCAGCCCCTCTCTTTCAGCCCCTCTGTTTCTCGCCCTCTGTTTCTCGCCCTCTGTTTCTCGCCCTCTGTTTCTCGCCCACTGTTTCAGCCCCTCTGTTTCAGCCCCACTGTATCAGCCCATCTGTTTCAGCCCCTCTGTTTCAGCCCCTCTGTTTCAGCCCCTCTGTTTCAGCCCCTCTGTTTCTCGCCCTCTGTTTCTCGCCCTCTGTTTCATCCCCTCTGTTTCTCGCCCACTGTTTCAGCCCCTCTGTTTCTCGCCCTCTGTTTCAGCCCCTCTGTTCCAGCCACTCTGTTTCTCGACCTCTGTTTCAGCCCCTCTGTTTCAGCCCCTCTGTTTCAGCCCCTCTGTTTCAGCCCCTCTGTTTCTCGCCCTCTGTTTCTCACCCTCTGTTTCAGCCCCTCTGTTTCAGCCCCTCTGTTTCAGCCCCACTGTTTCTCGCCCTCTGTTTCTCGCCCTCTGTTTCTCGCCCTCTGTTTCTCGATCTCTGTTTCTCGCCCTCTGTTTCTCGCCCTCTGATTCAGCCCCTCTGTTTCAGCCCCTCTGTTTCAGCCCCTCTGTTTAAGGCCCTCTGTTTCAGCCCCTCTGTTTCTCGCCCTCTGTTTCTCGCCCTCTGTTTCAGACGCTCTGTTTCTCGCTCTCTGTTTCTCGCCCTCTGTTTCTCGCCCTCTGTTTCAGCCCCTCTGTTTCAGCCCCTCTGTTTCAGCCCCTCTGTTTCTCGCCCTCTGTTTCTCGCCCACTGTTTCTCGCCCTCTGTTTCAGCCCCTCTGGTTCAGCCCCTCTGTTTCAGCCCCTCTGTTTCTCGCCCTCTGTTTCTCGCCCTCTGTTTCTTGCCCTCTGTTTCTCGCTCTCTGTTTCTCGCCCTCTGTTTCTCGCCCTCTGTTTCAGCCCCTCTGTTTCAGCCCCTCTGTTTCAGCCCCTCTGTTTCTCGCCCTCTGTTTCAGCTCCTCTGTTTCTCGCCCTCTGTTTCTCGCCCACTGTTTCTCGCCCTCTGTTTCAGCCCCTCTGTTTCAGCCCCTCTGTTTCAGCCCCTCTGTTTCTCGCCCTCTGTTTCTCGCCCACTGTTTCTCGCCCTCTGTTTCAGCCCCTCTGTTTCAGCCCCTCTTTTTCAGCCCCTCTGTTTCAGCCCCTCTGTATCTCGCCCTCTGTTTCTCGCCCTCTGTTTCTTGCCCTCTGTTTCTCGCTCTCTGTTTCTCGCCCTCTGTTTCTCGCCCTCTGTTTCAGCCCCTCTGTTTCAGCCCCTCTGTTTCAGCCCCTCTGTTTCTCGCCCTCTGTTTCTCGCCCTCTGTTTCTCGCCCTCAGTTTCAGCCCCTCTGTTTCAGCCCCTTTGTTTCAGCCCCTCTTTTTCTGCCCCTCTGTTTCTCGCCCACTGTTTCTCGCCCTCTGTTTCAGCCCCTCAGTTTCAGCCCCTCTGTTTCAGCCCCTCTGTTTCAGCCCCTCTGTTTCTCGCCCTCTGTTTCTCGCCCTCTGTTTTTCGCCCTCTGTTTCTCGCCCTCTGTTTCAGCCCCTCTGTTTAAGCCCCTCTGTTTCTCGCCCTCTGTTTCTCGCCCTCTGTTTCAGCCCCTCTGTTTCAGCCTCTCAGTTTCAGCCCCTCTGTTTCTTCCCCTCTGTTTCAGCACCTCTGTTTCTCGCCCTCTCTTTCAGCCCTTCTCTTTCTCGCCCACTGTTGCAGACCCTCTGTATCTCGCCCTCTGTTTCAGCCCCTCTGTTTCAGCCCCTCTGTTTCAGCCCCTCTGTTTCACCCCCTCTGTTTCTCGCCATCTGTTTCAGCCCCTCTGTTTCAGCCCCTCTGTTTCTCGCCCTCTGTTTCTGCCCCTCTGTTTCAGCCCCTCTGTTTCAGCCCCTCTGTTTCAGCACCTCTGTTTTTCGCCCTTTGTTTCTCGCCCTCTGTTTCAGCCATACTGTTTCTCGCCTTCTGTTTCAGCCCCTCTGTTTCTCGCCCTCTGTTTCAGCCCCTCTGTTTCACGCCCTCTGTTTCAGCCCCTCTGTTTCAGCCCCTCTGTTTCTCGCCCTCTGTTTCAGCCCCTCTGTTTCAGCCCCTCTGTATCAGCCCCTCTGTTTCAGCCCCTCTGTTTCTCGCCCTCTGTTTCTCGCCCTCTGTTTCAGCCCCTCTGTTTCAGCCCCTCTGTTTCAGCCCCTCTGTTTCAGCCCCACTGGTTCTCGCCCTCTGCTTCTCGCTCTCTGTTTCTCGCCCTCTGTTTCTCGCCCTCTGTTTCAGTCCCTCTGTTTCAGCCCCTCTGTTTCAGCCCCTCTGTTTCAGCCCCTCTGTTTCTCGCCCTCTGTTTCTTTCCCTCTGTTTCTCGCCCTCTGTTTCAGCCCCTCTGTATCAGTCCCTCTGTTTCAGCCCCTCTGTTTCAGCCCCTCTGTTTCAGCCCCACTGTTTCTCGCCCTCTGTTTCAGCCCCTCTGTTTCAGCCCCTCTGTTTCTCGCCAACAGTTTCAGCCCCTCTGTTTCAGCGCCTCTGTTTCAGCCACTCTGTTTCAGCCCCTCTGTTTCTCGCCCTCTGTTTCTCGCCCTCTGTTTCAGCCCCTCTGTTTCAGCCCCTCTGTTTCAGCCCCTCTGTTTCTCGCCCTCTGTTTCTCGCCCTCTGTTTCTCGCCCTCTGTTTCTCCCTCTCTGTTTCTCGCCTTCTGTTTCTCGCCCTCTGTTTCAGCCCCTCTGTTTCAGCCCCTCTGTTTCAGCCCCTCTGTTTCAGCCCCTCTGTTTCAGCCCCTCTGTTTCTCGCCCTCTGTTTCTCGCCCTCTGTTTCTCGCCCTCTGTTTCTCGCTCTCTGTTTCTCGCCCTCTGTTTCTCGCCCTCTGTTTCAGCCCCTCTGTTTCAGCCCCTCTGTTTCAGCCCCTCTGTTTCTCGCCCTCTGTTTCAGCTCCTCTGTTTCTCGCCCTCAGTTTCTGCCCCTCTGTTTCAGCCCCTCTGTTTCAGCCCCTCTGTTTCAGCCCCTCTGTTTCAGCCCCTCTGTTTCTCGCCCTCTGTTTCTCGCCCTCTGTTTCTCGCCCTCAGTTTCAGCCCCTCTGTTTCAGCCCCTTTGTTTCAGCCCCTCTGTTTCATCCCCTCTGTTTCTCGCCCACTGTTTCTCGCCCTCTGTTTCAGCCCCTCTGTTTCAGCCCCTCTGTTTCAGACCCTCTGTTTCAGCCCCTCTGTTTCAGCCCATCTGTTTCTCGCCCTCTGTTTCTCGCCCTCTGTTTCTCGCCCTCTGTTTCTCGCCCTCTGTTTCAGCCCCTCTGTTTCAGCCCCTCTGTTTCAGCCCCTCTGTTTCTCGCCTTCTGTTTCTCGCCCTCTGTTTCAGCCCCTCTGTTTCAGCCCCTCAGTTCCAGCCCCTCTGTTTCTCGCCCTCTGTTTCAGCACCTCTGTTTCTCGCCCTCTCTTTCAGCCCCTCTCTTTCTCGCCCTCTGTTGCAGACCCTCTGTTTCAGCCCCTCTGTTTCAGCCCCTCTGTTTCTCGCCCTCTGTTTCAGCCCCTCTGTTTCTCGCCCTCTGTTTCCGCCCCGCTGTTTCTCGCCCTCTGTTGCAGCCCCTCTGTTTCAGCCCCTCTGTTTCAGCCCCTCTGTTTCAGACCCTCTGTTTCTCGCCCTCTGTTTCTCGCCCTCTGTTTCAGCCCCTCTGTTTCAGCCCCTCTGTTTCAGCTCCTCTGTTTCTCGCCCTCTGTTTGAGCCCGGCTGTTTCAGCCCCTCTGTTTCAGCCCCTCTGTTTGAGCCCCTCTGTTTCAGCCCCTCTGTTTCTCGCCCTCTGTTTCTCGCCCTCGGTTTCAGCCCCTCTGTTTCTCGCCCTCTGTTTCAGCCCCTCTGTTTCAGCCCCTCTGTTTCACCCCCTCTGTTTCAGCCCTTCTGTTTCAGCCCCTCTGTTTCAGCCCCTCTGTTTCTCACCTTCTGTTTCAGCCCCTCTGTTTCTCGCCCTCTGTTTCAGACCCACTGTTTCAGCCCCTCAGTATCAGCCCCTCTGTTTCAGCCCCTATGTTTCTCGCCCTCTGTTTCTCGCCCTCTGTTTCTCGCCCACTGTTTCAGCCCCTCTGTTTCAGCCCCTCTGTTTCAGCCCATCTGTTTCAGCCCCACTGTTTCAGCCCCTCTGTTTCAGCCCCTTTGTTTCAGCCCCTCTGTTTCTCGCCCTCTGTTTCTCGCTCTCTGTTTCTCGCCCTCTGTTTCAGCCCCTCTGTTGCTCGCCCACTGTTTCAGCCCCTCTGTTTCTCGCCATCTGTTTCAGCCCCTCTGTTTCAGCCCCTCTGTTTCTCGCCCTCTGTTTCAGCCCCTCTGTTTCAGCCCCTCTGTTTCAGCCCCTCTGTTTCAGCCCCTCTGTTTCTCGCCCTTTGTTTCTCGCCCTCTGTTTCAGCCCCTCTTTTTCTCGCCCTCTGTTTCAGCCCCTCTGTTTCTCGTCCTCTGTTTCAGCCCCTCTGTTTCAGTCCCACTGTTTCAGGCCCTCTGTTTCCGCCCCTCTGTTTCAGCCCCTCTGTTTCACGCCCTCTGTTTCAGCCCCTCTGTTTCTCGCCCTCTGTTTCAGCCCCTCTGTTTCAGCGCCTCTGTATCAGCCCCTCTGTTTCTGCCCCTCTGTTTCTCGCCCTCTGTTTCTCGCCCTCTGTTTCAGCCCCTCTGTTTCAGACCCTCTGTTTCAGCCCCTCTGTTTCAGCCCCTCTGTTTCAGCCACTCTGTTTCTCGCCCTCTGTTTCTCGCCCTCTGTTTCTCGCTCTCTGTTTCTCGCCATCTGTTTCTCGCCCTCTGTTTCAGCCCCTCTGTTTCAGCCCATCTGATTCAGCCCCTCTGTTTCAGCCCCTCTGTTTCTCGCCCGCTGTTTCAGCCCCTCTGTTTCTCGCCCTCTGTTTCAGCCCCTCTGTTTCAGCTCCTCTGTATCAGCCCCTCTGTTTCAGCCCCTCTGTTTCTCGCCCTCTGTTTCTAGCCCTCTGTTTCTTGCCCTCTGTTTCTCGCTCTCTGTTTCTCGCCCTCTGTTTCTCGCCCTCTGTTTCTTGCCCTCTGTTTCTCGCTCTCTGTTTCTCGCCCTCTGTTTCTCGCCCTCTGTTTCAGCCCCTCTGTTTCAGCCCCTCTGTTTCAGCCCCTCTGTTTCTCGCCCTCTGTTTCTCGCCCTCTGTTTCTCGCCCTCTGTTTCTCCCTCTCTGTTTCTCGCCTTCTGTTTCTCGCCCTCTGTTTCAGCCCCTCTGTTTCAGCCCCTCTGTTTCAGCCCCTCTGTTTCAGCCCCTCTGTTTCAGCCCCTCTGTTTCTCGCCCTCTGTTTCTCGCCCTCTGTTTCTCGCCCTCTGTTTCTCGCTCTCTGTTTCTCGCCCTCTGTTTCTCGCCCTCTGTTTCAGCCCCTCTGTTTCAGCCCCTCTGTTTCAGCCCCTCTGTTTCTCGCCCTCTGTTTCAGCTCCTCTGTTTCTCGCCCTCAGTTTCTGCCCCTCTGTTTCAGCCCCTCTGTTTCAGCCCCTCTGTTTCAGCCCCTCTGTTTCAGCCCCTCTGTTTCTCGCCCTCTGTTTCTCGCCCTCTGTTTCTCGCCCTCAGTTTCAGCCCCTCTGTTTCAGCCCCTTTGTTTCAGCCCCTCTGTTTCATCCCCTCTGTTTCTCGCCCACTGTTTCTCGCCCTCTGTTTCAGCCCCTCTGTTTCAGCCCCTCTGTTTCAGACCCTCTGTTTCAGCCCCTCTGTTTCAGCCCATCTGTTTCTCGCCCTCTGTTTCTCGCCCTCTGTTTCTCGCCCTCTGTTTCTCGCCCTCTGTTTCAGCCCCTCTGTTTCAGCCCCTCTGTTTCAGCCCCTCTGTTTCTCGCCTTCTGTTTCTCGCCCTCTGTTTCAGCCCCTCTGTTTCAGCCCCTCAGTTCCAGCCCCTCTGTTTCTCGCCCTCTGTTTCAGCACCTCTGTTTCTCGCCCTCTCTTTCAGCCCCTCTCTTTCTCGCCCTCTGTTGCAGACCCTCTGTTTCAGCCCCT
This sequence comes from Stegostoma tigrinum, assembly GCF_030684315.1. Lineage (NCBI taxonomy): Eukaryota > Metazoa > Chordata > Chondrichthyes > Orectolobiformes > Stegostomatidae > Stegostoma > Stegostoma tigrinum. The sequence continues at coordinate 2,278,074 of NW_026728047.1, read as the reverse complement.
CTGTTTCAGCCCCTCTGTTTCTCGCCCTCTGTTTCAGCCCCTCTGTTTCTCGCCCTCTGTTTCCGCCCCGCTGTTTCTCGCCCTCTGTTGCAGCCCCTCTGTTTCAGCCCCTCTGTTTCAGCCCCTCTGTTTCAGACCCTCTGTTTCTCGCCCTCTGTTTCTCGCCCTCTGTTTCAGCCCCTCTGTTTCAGCCCCTCTGTTTCAGCTCCTCTGTTTCTCGCCCTCTGTTTGAGCCCGGCTGTTTCAGCCCCTCTGTTTCAGCCCCTCTGTTTGAGCCCCTCTGTTTCAGCCCCTCTGTTTCTCGCCCTCTGTTTCTCGCCCTCGGTTTCAGCCCCTCTGTTTCTCGCCCTCTGTTTCAGCCCCTCTGTTTCAGCCCCTCTGTTTCACCCCCTCTGTTTCAGCCCTTCTGTTTCAGCCCCTCTGTTTCAGCCCCTCTGTTTCTCACCTTCTGTTTCAGCCCCTCTGTTTCTCGCCCTCTGTTTCAGACCCACTGTTTCAGCCCCTCAGTATCAGCCCCTCTGTTTCAGCCCCTATGTTTCTCGCCCTCTGTTTCTCGCCCTCTGTTTCTCGCCCACTGTTTCAGCCCCTCTGTTTCAGCCCCTCTGTTTCAGCCCATCTGTTTCAGCCCCACTGTTTCAGCCCCTCTGTTTCAGCCCCTTTGTTTCAGCCCCTCTGTTTCTCGCCCTCTGTTTCTCGCTCTCTGTTTCTCGCCCTCTGTTTCAGCCCCTCTGTTGCTCGCCCACTGTTTCAGCCCCTCTGTTTCTCGCCATCTGTTTCAGCCCCTCTGTTTCAGCCCCTCTGTTTCTCGCCCTCTGTTTCAGCCCCTCTGTTTCAGCCCCTCTGTTTCAGCCCCTCTGTTTCAGCCCCTCTGTTTCTCGCCCTTTGTTTCTCGCCCTCTGTTTCAGCCCCTCTTTTTCTCGCCCTCTGTTTCAGCCCCTCTGTTTCTCGTCCTCTGTTTCAGCCCCTCTGTTTCAGTCCCACTGTTTCAGGCCCTCTGTTTCCGCCCCTCTGTTTCAGCCCCTCTGTTTCACGCCCTCTGTTTCAGCCCCTCTGTTTCTCGCCCTCTGTTTCAGCCCCTCTGTTTCAGCGCCTCTGTATCAGCCCCTCTGTTTCTGCCCCTCTGTTTCTCGCCCTCTGTTTCTCGCCCTCTGTTTCAGCCCCTCTGTTTCAGACCCTCTGTTTCAGCCCCTCTGTTTCAGCCCCTCTGTTTCAGCCACTCTGTTTCTCGCCCTCTGTTTCTCGCCCTCTGTTTCTCGCTCTCTGTTTCTCGCCATCTGTTTCTCGCCCTCTGTTTCAGCCCCTCTGTTTCAGCCCATCTGATTCAGCCCCTCTGTTTCAGCCCCTCTGTTTCTCGCCCGCTGTTTCAGCCCCTCTGTTTCTCGCCCTCTGTTTCAGCCCCTCTGTTTCAGCTCCTCTGTATCAGCCCCTCTGTTTCAGCCCCTCTGTTTCTCGCCCTCTGTTTCTAGCCCTCTGTTTCTTGCCCTCTGTTTCTCGCTCTCTGTTTCTCGCCCTCTGTTTCTCGCCCTCTGTTTCAGCCCCTCTGTTTCAGCCCCTCTGTTTCAGCCCCTCTGTTTCTCGCCCTCTGTTTCAGCTCCTCTGTTTCTCGCCCTCAGTTTCTCGCCCACTGTTTCTCGCCCTCTGTTTCAGCCCCTCTGTTTCAGCCCCTCTGTTTCAGCCACTCTGTTTCAGCCCCTCTGTTTCTCGCCCTCTGTTTCTCGCCCTCTGTTTCAGCCCCTCTGTTTCAGCCCCTCAGTTTCAGCCCCTCTGTTTCTCGCCCTCTGTTTCTCGCCCTCTGTTTCTCGCCGTCTGTTTCTCGCTCTCTGTTTCTCGCCCTCTGTTTCTCGCCCTCTGTTTCAGACCCTCTGTTTCAGCCCCTCTGTTTCAGCCCCTCTGTTTCAGCCCCTCTGTTGCAGCCCCTCAGTTTCTCGCCCTCTGTTTCAGACCCTCTGTTTCAGCCCCTCAGAATCAGCCCCTCTCTTTCAGCCCCTCTGTTTCTCGCCCTCTGTTTCTCGCCCTCTGTTTCTCGCCCTCTGTTTCTCGCCCACTGTTTCAGCCCCTCTGTTTCAGCCCCACTGTATCAGCCCATCTGTTTCAGCCCCTCTGTTTCAGCCCCTCTGTTTCAGCCCCTCTGTTTCAGCCCCTCTGTTTCTCGCCCTCTGTTTCTCGCCCTCTGTTTCTCGCCCTCTGTTTCATCCCCTCTGTTTCTCGCCCACTGTTTCAGCCCCTCTGTTTCTCGCCCTCTGTTTCAGCCCCTCTGTTCCAGCCACTCTGTTTCTCGACCTCTGTTTCAGCCCCTCTGTTTCAGCTCCTCTGTTTCAGCCCCTCTGTTTCAGCCCCTCTGTTTCTCGCCCTCTGTTTCTCGCCCTCTGTTTCAGCCCCTCTGTTTCAGCCCCTCTGTTTCAGCCCCACTGTTTCTCGCCCTCTGTTTCTCGCCCTCTGTTTCTCGCCCTCTGTTTCTCGATCTCTGTTTCTCGCCCTCTGTTTCTCGCCCTCTGTTTCAGCCCCTCTGTTTCAGCCCCTCTGTTTCAGACCCTCTGTTTCAGCCCCTCTGTTTCAGCCCCTCTGTTTCAACCACTCTGTTTCTCGCCCTCTGTTTCTCGCCCTCTGTTTCTCGCTCTCTGTTTCTCGCCATCTGTTTCTCGCCCTCTGTTTCAGCCCCTCTGTTTCAGCCCATCTGATTCAGCCCCTCTGTTTCAGCCCCTCTGTTTCTCGCCCGCTGTTTCAGCCCCTCTGTTTCTCGCCATCTGTTTCTCGCCCTCTGTTTCAGCCCCTCTGTTTCAGCCCCTCTGTTTCAGCTCCTCTGTATCAGCCCCTCTGTTTCAGCCCCTCTGTTTCTCGCCCTCTGTTTCTCGCCCTCTGTTTCTTGCCCTCTGTTTCTCGCTCTCTGTTTCTCGCCCTCTGTTTCTCGCCCTCTGTTTCAGCCCCTCTTTTTCTCGCCCTCTGTTTCAGCCCCTCTGTTTCTCGTCCTCTGTTTCAGCCCCTCTGTTTCAGTCCCACTGTTTCAGGCCCTCTGTTTCCGCCCCTCTGTTTCAGCCCCTCTGTTTCACGCCCTCTGTTTCAGCCCCTCTGTTTCAGCCCATCTGTTTCAGCCCCACTGTTTCAGCCCCTCTGTTTCAGCCCCTTTGTTTCAGCCCCTCTGTTTCTCGCCCTCTGTTTCTCGCTCTCTGTTTCTCGCCCTCTGTTTCAGCCCCTCTGTTGCTCGCCCACTGTTTCAGCCCCTCTGTTTCTCGCCATCTGTTTCAGCCCCTCTGTTTCAGCCCCTCTGTTTCTCGCCCTCTGTTTCAGCCCCTCTGTTTCAGCCCCTCTGTTTCAGCCCCTCTGTTTCAGCCCCTCTGTTTCTCGCCCTTTGTTTCTCGCCCTCTGTTTCAGCCCCTCTTTTTCTCGCCCTCTGTTTCAGCCCCTCTGTTTCTCGTCCTCTGTTTCAGCCCCTCTGTTTCAGTCCCACTGTTTCAGGCCCTCTGTTTCCGCCCCTCTGTTTCAGCCCCTCTGTTTCACGCCCTCTGTTTCAGCCCCTCTGTTTCTCGCCCTCTGTTTCAGCCCCTCTGTTTCAGCGCCTCTGTATCAGCCCCTCTGTTTCTGCCCCTCTGTTTCTCGCCCTCTGTTTCTCGCCCTCTGTTTCAGCCCCTCTGTTTCAGACCCTCTGTTTCAGCCCCTCTGTTTCAGCCCCTCTGTTTCAGCCACTCTGTTTCTCGCCCTCTGTTTCTCGCCCTCTGTTTCTCGCTCTCTGTTTCTCGCCATCTGTTTCTCGCCCTCTGTTTCAGCCCCTCTGTTTCAGCCCATCTGATTCAGCCCCTCTGTTTCAGCCCCTCTGTTTCTCGCCCGCTGTTTCAGCCCCTCTGTTTCTCGCCCTCTGTTTCAGCCCCTCTGTTTCAGCTCCTCTGTATCAGCCCCTCTGTTTCAGCCCCTCTGTTTCTCGCCCTCTGTTTCTAGCCCTCTGTTTCTTGCCCTCTGTTTCTCGCTCTCTGTTTCTCGCCCTCTGTTTCTCGCCCTCTGTTTCAGCCCCTCTGTTTCAGCCCCTCTGTTTCAGCCCCTCTGTTTCTCGCCCTCTGTTTCAGCTCCTCTGTTTCTCGCCCTCAGTTTCTCGCCCACTGTTTCTCGCCCTCTGTTTCAGCCCCTCTGTTTCAGCCCCTCTGTTTCAGCCACTCTGTTTCAGCCCCTCTGTTTCTCGCCCTCTGTTTCTCGCCCTCTGTTTCAGCCCCTCTGTTTCAGCCCCTCAGTTTCAGCCCCTCTGTTTCTCGCCCTCTGTTTCTCGCCCTCTGTTTCTCGCCGTCTGTTTCTCGCTCTCTGTTTCTCGCCCTCTGTTTCTCGCCCTCTGTTTCAGACCCTCTGTTTCAGCCCCTCTGTTTCAGCCCCTCTGTTTCAGCCCCTCTGTTGCAGCCCCTCAGTTTCTCGCCCTCTGTTTCAGACCCTCTGTTTCAGCCCCTCAGAATCAGCCCCTCTCTTTCAGCCCCTCTGTTTCTCGCCCTCTGTTTCTCGCCCTCTGTTTCTCGCCCTCTGTTTCTCGCCCACTGTTTCAGCCCCTCTGTTTCAGCCCCACTGTATCAGCCCATCTGTTTCAGCCCCTCTGTTTCAGCCCCTCTGTTTCAGCCCCTCTGTTTCAGCCCCTCTGTTTCTCGCCCTCTGTTTCTCGCCCTCTGTTTCTCGCCCTCTGTTTCATCCCCTCTGTTTCTCGCCCACTGTTTCAGCCCCTCTGTTTCTCGCCCTCTGTTTCAGCCCCTCTGTTCCAGCCACTCTGTTTCTCGACCTCTGTTTCAGCCCCTCTGTTTCAGCTCCTCTGTTTCAGCCCCTCTGTTTCAGCCCCTCTGTTTCTCGCCCTCTGTTTCTCGCCCTCTGTTTCAGCCCCTCTGTTTCAGCCCCTCTGTTTCAGCCCCACTGTTTCTCGCCCTCTGTTTCTCGCCCTCTGTTTCTCGCCCTCTGTTTCTCGATCTCTGTTTCTCGCCCTCTGTTTCTCGCCCTCTGTTTCAGCCCCTCTGTTTCAGCCCCTCTGTTTCAGACCCTCTGTTTCAGCCCCTCTGTTTCAGCCCCTCTGTTTCAACCACTCTGTTTCTCGCCCTCTGTTTCTCGCCCTCTGTTTCTCGCTCTCTGTTTCTCGCCATCTGTTTCTCGCCCTCTGTTTCAGCCCCTCTGTTTCAGCCCATCTGATTCAGCCCCTCTGTTTCAGCCCCTCTGTTTCTCGCCCGCTGTTTCAGCCCCTCTGTTTCTCGCCATCTGTTTCTCGCCCTCTGTTTCAGCCCCTCTGTTTCAGCCCCTCTGTTTCAGCTCCTCTGTATCAGCCCCTCTGTTTCAGCCCCTCTGTTTCTCGCCCTCTGTTTCTCGCCCTCTGTTTCTTGCCCTCTGTTTCTCGCTCTCTGTTTCTCGCCCTCTGTTTCTCGCCCTCTGTTTCAGCCCCTCTGTTTCAGCCCCTCTGTTTCAGCCACTCTGTTTCTCGCCCTCTGTTTCAGCTCCTCTGTTTCTCGCCCTCTGTTTCTCGCCCACTGTTTCTCGCCCTCTGTTTCAGCCCCTCTGTTTCAGCCCCTCTGTTTCAGCCACTCTGTTTCAGCCCCTCTGTTTCTCGCCCTCTGTTTCTCGCCCTCTGTTTCAGCCCCTCTGTTTCAGCCCCTCAGTTTCAGCCCCTCTGTTTCTCGCCCTCTGTTTCTCGCCCTCTGTTTCTCGCCGTCTGTTTCTCGCTCTCTGTTTCTCGCCCTCTGTTTCTCGCCCTCTGTTTCAGCCCCTCTGTTTCAGCCCCTCTGTTTCAGCCCATCTGTTTCAGACCCTCTGTTGCAGCCCCTCTGTTTCTCGCCCTCTGTTTCAGACCCTCTGTTTCAGCCCCTCAGAATCAGCCCCTCTCTTTCAGCCCCTCTGTGTCTCGCCCTCTGTTTCTCGCCCTCTGTTTCTCGCCCTCTGTTTCTCGCCCACTGTTTCAGCCCCTCTGTTTCAGCCCCACTGTATCAGCCCATCTGTTTCAGCCCCTCTGTTTCAGCCCCTCTGTTTCAGCCCCTCTGTTTCAGCCCCTCTGTTTCTCGCCCTCTGTTTCTCGCCCTCTGTTTCTCGCCCTCTGTTTCATCCCCTCTGTTTCTCGCCCACTGTTTCAGCCCCTCTGTTTCTCGCCCTCTGTTTCAGCCCCTCTGTTCCAGCCACTCTGTTTCTCGACCTCTGTTTCAGCCCCTCTGTTTCAGCCCCTCTGTTTCAGCCCCTCTGTTTCAGCCCCTCTGTTTCTCGCCCTCTGTTTCTCGCCCTCTGTTTCAGCCCCTCTGTTTCAGCCCCTCTGTTTCAGCCCCACTGTTTCTCGCCCTCTGTATCTCGCCCTCTGTTTCTCGCCCTCTGTTTCTCGATCTCTGTTTCTCGCCCTCTGTTTCTCGCCCTCTGTTTCAGCCCCTCTGTTTCAGCCCCTCTGTTTCAGCCCCTCTGTTTCAGCCCCTCTGTTTCAGCCCCTCTGTTTCTCGCCCTCTGTTTCTCGCCCTCTGTTTCAGACGCTCTGTTTCTCGCTCTCTGTTTCTCGCCCTCTGTTTCTCGCCCTCTGTTTCAGCCCCTCTGTTTCAGCCCCTCTGTTTCAGCCCCTCTGTTTCTCGCCCTCTGTTTCTCGCCCACTGTTTCTCGCCCTCTGTTTCAGCCCCTCTGTTTCAGCCCCTCTGTTTCAGCCCCTCTGTTTCTCGCCGTCTGTTTCTCGCCCTCTGTTTCTTGCCCTCTGTTTCTCGCTCTCTGTTTCTCGCCCTCTGTTTCTCGCCCTCTGTTTCAGCCCCTCTGTTTCAGCCCCTCTGTTTCAGCCCCTCTGTTTCTCGCCCTCTGTTTCAGCTACTCAGTTTCTCGCCCTCTGTTTCTCGCCCACTGTTTCTCGCCCTCTGTTTCATCCCCTCTGTTTCAGCCCCTCTGTTTCAGCCCCTCTGTTTCTCGCCCTCTGTTTCTCGCCCACTGTTTCTCGCCCTCTGTTTCAGCCCCTCTGTTTCAGCCCCTCTTTTTCAGCCCCTCTGTTTCAGCCCCTCTGTATCTCGCCCTCTGTTTCTCGCCCTCTGTTTCTTGCCCTCTGTTTCTCGCTCTCTGTTTCTCGCCCTCTGTTTCTCGCCCTCTGTTTCAGCCCCTCTGTTTCAGCCCCTCTGTTTCAGCCCCTCTGTTTCTCGCCCTCTGTTTCTCGCCCTCTGTTTCTCGCCCTCAGTTTCAGCCCCTCTGTTTCAGCCCCTTTGTTTCAGCCCCTCTTTTTCTGCCCCTCTGTTTCTCGCCCACTGTTTCTCGCCCTCTGTTTCAGCCCCTCTGTTTCAGCCCCTCTGTTTCAGCCCCTCTGTTTCAGCCCCTCTGTTTCAGCCCCTCTGTTTCTCGCCCTCTGTTTCTCGCCCTCTGTTTCTTGCCCTCTGTTTCTCGCCCTCTGTTTCTCGCCCTCTGTTTCTCGCTCTCTGTTTCTCGCCATCTGTTTCTCGCCCTCTGTTTCAGCCCCTCTGTTTCAGCCCATCTGATTCAGCCCCTCTGTTTCAGCCCCTCTGTTTCTCGCCCGCTGTTTCAGCCCCTCTGTTTCTCGCCCTCTGTTTCAGCCCCTCTGTTTCAGCTCCTCTGTATCAGCCCCTCTGTTTCAGCCCCTCTGTTTCTCGCCCTCTGTTTCTCGCCCTCTGTTTCTTGCCCTCTGTTTCTCGCTCTCTGTTTCTCGCCCTCTGTTTCTCGCCCTCTGTTTCAGCCCCTCTGTTTCAGCCCCTCTGTTTCAGCCCCTCTGTTTCTCGCCCTCTGTTTCAGCTCCTCTGTTTCTCGCCCTCTGTTTCTCGCCCACTGTTTCTCGCCCTCTGTTTCAGCCCCTCTGTTTCAGCCCCTCTGTTTCAGCCACTCTGTTTCAGCCCCTCTGTTTCTCGCCCTCTGTTTCTCGCCCTCTGTTTCAGCCCCTCTGTTTCAGCCCCTCAGTTTCAGCCCCTCTGTTTCTCGCCCTCTGTTTCTCGCCCTCTGTTTCTCGCCGTCTGTTTCTCGCTCTCTGTTTCTCGCCCTCTGTTTCTCGCCCTCTGTTTCAGCCCCTCTGTTTCAGCCCCTCTGTTTCAGCCCATCTGTTTCAGCCCCTCTGTTGCAGCCACTCTGTTTCTCGCCCTCTGTTTCAGACCCTCTGTTTCAGCCCCTCAGAATCAGCCCCTCTCTTTCAGCCCCTCTGTTTCTCGCCCTCTGTTTCTCGCCCTCTGTTTCTCGCCCTCTGTTTCTCGCCCACTGTTTCAGCCCCTCTGTTTCAGCCCCACCGTATCAGTCCATCTGTTTCAGCCCCTCTGTTTCAGCCCCTCTGTTTCAGCCCCTCTGTTTCAGCCCCTCTGTTTCTCGCCCTCTGTTTCTCGCCCTCTGTTTCTCGCCCTCTGTTTCATCCCCTCTGTTTCTCGCCCACTGTTTCAGCCCCTCTGTTTCTCGCCCTCTGTTTCAGCCCCTCTGTTCCAGCCACTCTGTTTCTCGACCTCTGTTTCAGCCCCTCTGTTTCAGCCCCTCTGTTTCAGCCCCTCTGTTTCAGCCCCTCTGTTTCTCGCCCTCTGTTTCTCGCCCTCTGTTTCAGCCCCTCTGTTTCAGCCCCTCTGTTTCAGCCCCACTGTTTCTCGCCCTCTGTATCTCGCCCTCTGTTTCTCGCCCTCTGTTTCTCGATCTCTGTTTCTCGCCCTCTGTTTCTCGCCCTCTGTTTCAGCCCCTCTGTTTCAGCCCCTCTGTTTCAGCCCCTCTGTTTCAGCCCCTCTGTTTCAGCCCCTCTGTTTCTCGCCCTCTGTTTCTCGCCCTCTGTTTCAGACGCTCTGTTTCTCGCTCTCTGTTTCTCGCCCTCTGTTTCTCGCCCTCTGTTTCAGCCCCTCTGTTTCAGCCCCTCTGTTTCAGCCCCTCTGTTTCTCGCCCTCTGTTTCTCGCCCACTGTTTCTCGCCCTCTGTTTCAGCCCCTCTGTTTCAGCCCCTCTGTTTCAGCCCCTCTGTTTCTCGCCCTCTGTTTCTCGCCCTCTGTTTCTTGCCCTCTGTTTCTCGCTCTCTGTTTCTCGCCCTCTGTTTCTCGCCCTCTGTTTCAGCCCCTCTGTTTCAGCCCCTCTGTTTCAGCCCCTCTGTTTCTCGCCCTCTGTTTCAGCTACTCAGTTTCTCGCCCTCTGTTTCTCGCCCACTGTTTCTCGCCCTCTGTTTCAGCCCCTCTGTTTCAGCCCCTCTGTTTCAGCCCCTCTGTTTCTCGCCCTCTGTTTCTCGCCCACTGTTTCTCGCCCTCTGTTTCAGCCCCTCTGTTTCAGCCCCTCTTTTTCAGCCCCTCTGTTTCAGCCCCTCTGTATCTCGCCCTCTGTTTCTCGCCCTCTGTTTCTTGCCCTCTGTTTCTCGCTCTCTGTTTCTCGCCCTCTGTTTCTCGCCCTCTGTTTCAGCCCCTCTGTTTCAGCCCCTCTGTTTCAGCCCCTCTGTTTCTCGCCCTCTGTTTCTCGCCCTCTGTTTCTCGCCCTCAGTTTCAGCCCCTCTGTTTCAGCCCCTTTGTTTCAGCCCCTCTTTTTCTGCCCCTCTGTTTCTCGCCCACTGTTTCTCGCCCTCTGTTTCAGCCCCTCTGTTTCAGCCCCTCTGTTTCAGCCCCTCTGTTTCAGCCCCTCTGTTTCAGCCCCTCTGTTTCTCGCCCTCTGTTTCTCGCCCTCTGTTTTTCGCCCTCTGTTTCTCGCCCGCTGTTTCAGCCCCTCTGTTTAAGCCCCTCTGTTTCTCGCCCTCTGTTTCTCGCCCTCTGTTTCAGCCCCTCTGTTTCAGCCTCTCAGTTTCAGCCCCTCTGTTTCTTCCCCGCTGTTTCAGCACCTCTGTTTCTCGCCCTCTCTTTCAGCCCCTCTCTTTCTCGCCCACTGTTGCAGACCCTCTGTATCTCGCCCTCTGTTTCAGCCCCTCTGTTTCAGCCCCTCTGTTTCAGCCCCTCTGTTTCAGCCCCTCTGTTTCTCGCCATCTGTTTCAGCCCCTCTGTTTCAGCCCCTCTGTTTCTCGCCCTCTGTTTCTGCCCCTCTGTTTCAGCCCCTCTGTTTCAGCCCCTCTGTTTCTCGCCCTTTGTTTCTCGCCCTCTGTTTCAGCCCCTCTGTTTCTCGCCTTTTGTTTCAGCCCCTCTGTTTCTCGCCCTCTGTTTCAGCCCCTCTGTTTCACGCCCTCTGTTTCAGCCCCTATGTTTCAGCCCCTCTGTTTCTCGCCCTCTGTTTCAGCCCCTCTGTTTCAGCCCCTCTGTATCAGCCCCTCTGTTTCATCCCCTCTGTTTCTCGCCCTCTGTTTCTCGCCCTCTGCTTCAGCCCCTGTGTTTCAGCCCCTCTGTTTCAGCCCCTCTGTTTCAGCCCCACTGTTTCTCGCCCTCTGCTTCTCGCTCTCTGTTTCTCGCCCTCTGTTTCTCGCCCTCTGTTTCAGTCCCTCTGTTTCAGCCCCTCTTTTTCAGCCCCTCTGTTTCAGCCCCTCTGTTTCTCGCCCTCTGTTTCTTTCCCTCTGTTTCTCGCCCTCTGTTTCAGCCCCTCTGTATCAGTCCCTCTGTTTCAGCCCCTCTGTTTCAGCCCCTCTGTTTCAGCCCCTCTGTTTCTCGCCCTCTGTTTCAGCCCCTCTGTTTCAGCCCCTCTGTTTCTCGCCAACAGTTTCAGCCCCTCTGTTTCAGCCCCTCTGTTTCAGCCACTCTGTTTCAGCCCCTCTGTTTCTCGCCCTCTGTTTCTCGCCCACTGTTTCAGCCCCTCTGTTTCTCGCCCTCTGTTTCAGCCCCTCTGTTCCAGCCACTCTGTTTCTCGACCTCTGTTTCAGCCCCTCTGTTTCAGCTCCTCTGTTTCAGCCCCTCTGTTTCAGCCCCTCTGTTTCTCGCCCTCTGTTTCTCGCCCTCTGTTTCAGCCCCTCTGTTTCAGCCCCTCTGTTTCAGCCCCACTGTTTCTCGCCCTCTGTTTCTCGCCCTCTGTTTCTCGCCCTCTGTTTCTCGATCTCTGTTTCTCGCCCTCTGTTTCTCGCCCTCTGTTTCAGCCCCTCTGTTTCAGCCCCTCTGTTTCAGACCCTCTGTTTCAGCCCCTCTGTTTCAGCCCCTCTGTTTCAGCCACTCTGTTTCTCGCCCTCTGTTTCTCGCCCTCTGTTTCTCGCTCTCTGTTTCTCGCCATCTGTTTCTCGCCCTCTGTTTCAGCCCCTCTGTTTCAGCCCATCTGATTCAGCCCCTCTGTTTCAGCCCCTCTGTTTCTCGCCCGCTGTTTCAGCCCCACTGTTTCTCGCCCTCTGTTTCAGCCCCTCTGTTTCAGCTCCTCTGTATCAGCCCCTCTGTTTCAGCCCCTCTGTTTCTCGCCCTCTGTTTCTCGCCCTCTGTTTCTTGCCCTCTGTTTCTCGCTCTCTGTTTCTCGCCCTCTGTTTCTCGCCCTCTGTTTCAGCCCCTCTGTTTCAGCCCCTCTGTTTCAGCCCCTCTGTTTCTCGCCCTCTGTTTCAGCTCCTCTGTTTCTCGCCCTCTGTTTCTCGCCCACTGTTTCTCGCCCTCTGTTTCAGCCCCTCTGTTTCAGCCCCTCTGTTTCAGCCACTCGGTTTCAGCCCCTCTGTTTCTCGCCCTCTGTTTCTCGCCCTCTGTTTCAGCCCCTCTGTTTCAGCCCCTCAGTTTCAGCCCCTCTGTTTCTCGCCCTCTGTTTCTCGCCCTCTGTTTCTCGCCGTCTGTTTCTCGCTCTCTGTTTCTCGCCCTCTGTTTCTCGCCCTCTGTTTCAGCCCCTCTGTTTCAGCCCCTCTGTTTCAGCCCCTCTGTTTCAGCCCCTCTGTTGCAGCCCCTCTGTTTCTCGCCCTCTGTTTCAGACCCTCTGTTTCAGCCCCTCAGAATCAGCCCCTCTCTTTCAGCCCCTCTGTTTCTCGCCCTCTGTTTCTCGCCCTCTGTTTCTCGCCCTCTGTTTCTCGCCCACTGTTTCAGCCCCTCTGTTTCAGCCCCACTGTATCAGCCCATATGTTTCAGCCCCTCTGTTTCAGCCCCTCTGTTTCAGCCCCTCTGTTTCAGCCCCTCTGTTTCTCGCCCTCTGTTTCTCGCCCTCTGTTTCTCGCCCTCTGTTTCATCCCCTCTGTTTCTCGCCCACTGTTTCAGCCCCTCTGTTTCTCGCCCTCTGTTTCAGCCCCTCTGTTCCAGCCACTCTGTTTCTCGACCTCTGTTTCAGCCCCTCTGTTTCAGCCCCTCTGTTTCAGCCCCTCTGTTTCAGCCCCTCTGTTTCTCGCCCTCTGTTTCTCGCCCTCTGTTTCAGCCCCTCTGTTTCAGCCCCTCTGTTTCAGCCCCTCTGTATCTCGCCCTCTGTTTCTCGCCCTCTGTTTCTCGATCTCTGTTTCTCGCCCTCTGTTTCTCGCCCTCTGTTTCAGCCCCTCTGTTTCAGCCCCTCTGTTTCAGCCCCTCTGTTTCAGCCCCTCTGTTTCAGCCCCTCTGTTTCTCGCCCTCTGTTTCTCGCCCTCTGTTTCAGACGCTCTGTTTCTCGCTCTCTGTTTCTCGCCCTCTGTTTCTCGCCCTCTGTTTCAGCCCCTCTGTTTCAGCCCCTCTGTTTCAGCCCCTCTGTTTCTCGCCCTCTGTTTCTCGCCCACTGTTTCTCGCCCTCTGTTTCAGCCCCTCTGTTTCAGCCCCTCTGTTTCAGCCCCTCTGTTTCTCGCCCTCTGTTTCTCGCCCTCTGTTTCTTGCCCTCTGTTTCTCGCTCTCTGTTTCTCGCCCTCTGTTTCTCGCCCTCTGTTTCAGCCCCTCTGTTTCAGCCCCTCTGTTTCAGCCCCTCTGTTTCTCGCCCTCTGTTTCAGCTACTCAGTTTCTCGCCCTCTGTTTCTCGCCCACTGTTTCTCGCCCTCTGTTTCAGCCCCTCTGTTTCAGCCCCTCTGTTTCAGCCCCTCTGTTTCTCGCCCTCTGTTTCTCGCCCACTGTTTCTCGCCCTCTGTTTCAGCCCCTCTGTTTCAGCCCCTCTTTTTCAGCCCCTCTGTTTCAGCCCCTCTGTATCTCGCCCTCTGTTTCTCGCCCTCTGTTTCTTGCCCTCTGTTTCTCGCTCTCTGTTTCTCGCCCTCTGTTTTTCGCCCTCTGTTTCAGCCCCTCTGTTTCAGCCGCTCTGTTTCAGCCCCTCTGTTTCTCGCCCTCTGTTTCTCGCCCTCTGTTTCTCGCCCTCAGTTTCAGCCCCTCTGTTTCAGCCCCTTTGTTTCAGCCCCTCTTTTTCTGCCCCTCTGTTTCTCGCCCACTGTTTCTCGCCCTCTGTTTCAGCCCCTCTGTTTCAGCCCCTCTGTTTCAGCCCCTCTGCTTCAGCCCCTCTGTTTCAGCCCCTCTGTTTCTCGCCCTCTGTTTCTCGCCCTCTGTTTTTCTCCCTCTGTTTCTCGCCCGCTGTTTCAGCCCCTCTGTTTAAGCCCCTCTGTTTCAGCCCCTCTGTTTCAGCCCCTCTGTTTCAGCCCCTCTGTTTCAGCCCCTCTGTTTCTCGCCCTCTGTTTCTCGCCCTCTGTTTCAGCCCCTCTGTTTCAGCCCCTCTGTTTCAGCCCCTCTCTTTCAGCCCCTCTGTTTCTCGCCCTCTGTTTCTCGCCCTCTGTTTCTCGCCCACTGTTTCAGCCCCTCTGTTTCAGCCCCACTGTATCAGCCCATCTGTTTCAGCCCCTCTGTTTCAGCCCCTCTGTTTCAGCCCCTCTGTTTCAGCCCCTCTGTTTCTCGCCCTCTGTTTCTCGCCCTCTGTTTCTCGCCCTCTGTTTCAACGCCTCTGTTTCTCGCCCACTGTTTCAGCCCCTCTGTTTCTCGCCCTCTGTTTCAGCCCCTCTGTTCCAGCCACTCTGTTTCTCGACCTCTGTTTCAGCCCCTCTGTTTCAGCCCCTCTGTTTCAGCCCCTCTGTTTCAGCCCCTCTGTTTCTCGCCCTCTGTTTCTCGCCCTCTGTTTCAGCCCCTCTGTTTCAGCCCCTCTGTTTCAGCCCCACTGTTTCTCGCCCTCTGTATCTCGCCCTCTGTTTCTCGCCCTCTGTTTCTCGATCTCTGTTTCTCGCCCTCTGTTTCTCGCCCTCTGTTTCAGCCCCTCTGTTTCAGCCCCTCTGTTTCAGCCCCTCTGTTTCAGCCCCTCTGTTTCAGCCCCTCTGTTTCTCGCCCTCTGTTTCTCGCCCTCTGTTTCAGACGCTCTGTTTCTCGCTCTCTGTTTCTCGCCCTCTGTTTCTCGCCCTCTGTTTCAGCCCCTCTGTTTCAGCCCCTCTGTTTCAGCCCCTCTGTTTCTCGCCCTCTGTTTCTCGCCCACTGTTTCTCGCCCTCTGTTTCAGCCCCTCTGTTTCAGCCCCTCTGTTTCAGCCCCTCTGTTTCTCGCCCTCTGTTTCTCGCCCTCTGTTTCTTGCCCTCTGTTTCTCGCTCTCTGTTTCTCGCCCTCTGTTTCTCGCCCTCTGTTTCAGCCCCTCTGTTTCAGCCCCTCTGTTTCAGCCCCTCTGTTTCTCGCCCTCTGTTTCAGCTACTCAGTTTCTCGCCCTCTGTTTCTCGCCCACTGTTTCTCGCCCTCTGTTTCAGCCCCTCTGTTTCAGCCCCTCTGTTTCAGCCCCTCTGTTTCTCGCCCTCTGTTTCTCGCCCACTGTTTCTCGCCCTCTGTTTCAGCCCCTCTGTTTCAGCCCCTCTTTTTCAGCCCCTCTGTTTCAGCCCCTCTGTATCTCGCCCTCTGTTTCTCGCCCTCTGTTTCTTGCCCTCTGTTTCTCGCTCTCTGTTTCTCGCCCTCTGTTTCTCGCCCTCTGTTTCAGCCCCTCTGTTTCAGCCCCTCTGTTTCAGCCCCTCTGTTTCTCGCCCTCTGTTTCTCGCCCTCTGTTTCTCGCCCTCAGTTTCAGCCCCTCTGTTTCAGCCCCTTTGTTTCAGCCCCTCTTTTTCTGCCCCTCTGTTTCTCGCCCACTGTTTCTCGCCCTCTGTTTCAGCCCCTCTGTTTCACCCCCTCTGTTTCAGCCCCTCTGTTTCAGCCCCTCTGTTTCAGCCCCTCTGTTTCTCGCCCTCTGTTTCTCGCCCTCTGTTTTTCGCCCTCTGTTTCTCGCCCGCTGTTTCAGCCCCTCTGTTTAAGCCCCTCTGTTTCTCGCCCTCTGTTTCTCGCCCTCTGTTTCAGCCCCTCTGTTTCAGCCTCTCAGTTTCAGCCCCTCTGTTTCTTCCCCTCTGTTTCAGCACCTCTGTTTCTCGCCCTCTCTTTCAGCCCCTCTCTTTCTCGCCCACTGTTGCAGACCCTCTGTATCTCGCCCTCTGTTTCAGCCCCTCTGTTTCAGCCCCTCTGTTTCAGAACCTCTGTTTCAGCCCCTCTGTTTCTCGCCATTTGTTTCAGCCCCTCTGTTTCAGCCCCTCTGTTTCTCGCCCTCTGTTTCTGCCCCTCTGTTTCAGCCCCTCTGTTTCAGCCCCTCTGTTTCAGCACCTCTGTTTCTCGCCCTTTGTTTCTCGCCCTCTGTTTCAGCCCCTCTGTTTCTCGCCTTCTGTTTCAGCCCCTCTGTTTCTCGCCCTCTGTTTCAGCCCCTCTGTTTCACGCCCTCTGTTTCAGCCCCTATGTTTCAGCCCCTCTGTTTCTCGCCCTCTGTTTCAGCCCCTCTGTTTCAGCCCCTCTGTTTCAGCCCATCTGTTTCAGCCCCTCTGTTGCAGCCCCTCTGTTTCTCGCCCTCTGTTTCAGACCCTCTGTTTCAGCCCCTCAGAATCAGCCCCTCTCTTTCAGCCCCTCTGTTTCTCGCCCTCTGTTTCTCGCCCTCTGTTTCTCGCCCTCTGTTTCTCTCCCACTGTTTCAGCCCCTCTGTTTCAGCCCCACCGTATCAGCCCATCTGTTTCAGCCCCTCTGTTTCAGCCCCTCTGTTTCAGCCCCTCTGTTTCAGCCCCTCTGTTTCTCGCCCTCTGTTTCTCGCCCTCTGTTTCTCGCCCTCTGTTTCATCCCCTCTGTTTCTCGCCCACTGTTTCAGCCCCTCTGTTTCTCGCCCTCTGTTTCAGCCCCTCTGTTCCAGCCACTCTGTTTCTCGACCTCTGTTTCAGCCCCTCTGTTTCAGCCCCTCTGTTTCAGCCCCTCTGTTTCAGCCCCTCTGTTTCTCGCCCTCTGTTTCTCGCCCTCTGTTTCAGCCCCTCTGTTTCAGCCCCTCTGTTTCAGCCCCACTGTTTCTCGCCCTCTGTATCTCGCCCTCTGTTTCTCGCCCTCTGTTTCTCGATCTCTGTTTCTCGCCCTCTGTTTCTCGCCGTCTGTTTCTCGCTCTCTGTTTCTCGCCCTCTGTTTCTCGCCCTCTGTTTCAGCCCCTCTGTTTCAGCCCCTCTGTTTCAGCCCATCTGTTTCAGCCCCTCTGTTGCAGCCCCTCTGTTTCTCGCCCTCTGTTTCAGACCCTCTGTTTCAGCCCCTCAGAATCAGCCCCTCTCTTTCAGCCCCTCTGTTTCTCGCCCTCTGTTTCTCGCCCTCTGTTTCTCGCCCTCTGTTTCTCGCCCACTGTTTCAGCCCCTCTGTTTCAGCCCCACCGTATCAGCCCATCTGTTTCAGCCCCTCTGTTTCAGCCCCTCTGTTTCAGCCCCTCTGTTTCTCGCCCTCTGTTTCTCGCCCTCTGTTTCTCGCCCTCTGTTTCATCCCCTCTGTTTCTCGCCCACTGTTTCAGCCCCTCTGTTTCTCGCCCTCTGTTTCAGCCCCTCTGTTCCAGCCACTCTGTTTCTCGACCTCTGTTTCAGCCCCTCTGTTTCAGCCCCTCTGTTTCAGCCCCTCTGTTTCAGCCCCTCTGTTTCTCGCCCTCTGTTTCTCGCCCTCTGTTTCAGCCCCTCTGTTTCAGCCCCTCTGTTTCAGCCCCACTGTTTCTCGCCCTCTGTATCTCGCCCTCTGTTTCTCGCCCTCTGTTTCTCGATCTCTGTTTCTCGCCCTCTGTTTCTCGCCCTCTGTTTCAGCCCCTCTGTTTCAGCCCCTCTGTTTCAGCCCCTCTGTTTCAGCCCCTCTGTTTCAGCCCCTCTGTTTCTCGCCCTCTGTTTCTCGCCCTCTGTTTCAGACGCTCTGTTTCTCGCTCTCTGTTTCTCGCCCTCTGTTTCTCGCCCTCTGTTTCAGCCCCTCTGTTTCAGCCCCTCTGTTTCAGCCCCTCTGTTTCTCGCCCTCTGTTTCTCGCCCACTGTTTCTCGCCCTCTGTTTCAGCCCCTCTGTTTCAGCCCCTCTGTTTCAGCCCCTCTGTTTCTCGCCCTCTGTTTCTCGCCCTCTGTTTCTTGCCCTCTGTTTCTCGCTCTCTGTTTCTCGCCCTCTGTTTCTCGCCCTCTGTTTCAGCCCCTCTGTTTCAGCCCCTCTGTTTCAGCCCCTCTGTTTCTCGCCCTCTGTTTCAGCTACTCAGTTTCTCGCCCTCTGTTTCTCGCCCACTGTTTCTCGCCCTCTGTTTCAGCCCCTCTGTTTCAGCCCCTCTGTTTCAGCCCCTCTGTTTCTCGCCCTCTGTTTCTCGCCCACTGTTTCTCGCCCTCTGTTTCAGCCCCTCTGTTTCAGCCCCTCTTTTTCAGCCCCTCTGTTTCAGCCCCTCTGTATCTCGCCCTCTGTTTCTCGCCCTCTGTTTCTTGCCCTCTGTTTCTCGCTCTCTGTTTCTCGCCCTCTGTTTCTCGCCCTCTGTTTCAGCCCCTCTGTTTCAGCCCCTCTGTTTCAGCCCCACTGTTTCTCGCCCTCTGTTTCTCGCCCTCTGTTTCTCGCCCTCAGTTTCAGCCCCTCTGTTTCAGCCCCTTTGTTTCAGCCCCTCTTTTTCTGCCCCTCTGTTTCTCGCCCACTGTTTCTCGCCCTCTGTTTCAGCCCCTCTGTTTCAGCCCCTCTGTTTCAGCCCCTCTGTTTCAGCCCCTCTGTTTCAGCCCCTCTGTTTCTCGCCCTCTGTTTCTCGCCCTCTGTTTTTCGCCCTCTGTTTCTCGCCCGCTGTTTCAGCCCCTCTGTTTAAGCCCCTCTGTTTCTCGCCCTCTGTTTCTCGCCCTCTGTTTCAGCCCCTCTGTTTCAGCCTCTCAGTTTCAGCCCCTCTGTTTCTTCCCCTCTGTTTCAGCACCTCTGTTTCTCGCCCTCTCTTTCAGCCCCTCTCTTTCTCGCCCACTGTTGCAGACCCTCTGTATCTCGCCCTCTGTTTCAGCCCCTCTGTTTCAGCCCCTCTGTTTCAGAACCTCTGTTTCAGCCCCTCTGTTTCTCGCCATCTGTTTCAGCCCCTCTGTTTCAGCCCCTCTGTTTCTCGCCCTCTGTTTCTGCCCTTCTGTTTCAGCCCCTCTGTTTCAGCCCCTCTGTTTCAGCACCTCTGTTTCTCGCCCTTTGTTTCTCGCCCTCTGTTTCAGCCCCTCTGTTTCTCGCCTTCTGTTTCAGCCCCTCTGTTTCTCGCCCTCTGTTTCAGCCCCTCTGTTTCACGCCCTCTGTTTCAGCCCCTATGTTTCAGCCCCTCTGTTTCTCGCCCTCTGTTTCAGCCCCTCTGTTTCAGCCCCTCTGTATCAGCCCCTCTGTTTCATCCCCTCTGTTTCTCGCCCTCTGTTTCTCGCCCTCTGTTTCAGCCCCTCTGTTTCAGCCCCTCTGTTTCAGCCCCTCTGTTTCAGCCCCACTGTTTCTCGCCCTCTGCTTCTCGCTCTCTGTTTCTCGCCCTCTGTTTCTCGCCCTCTGTTTCAGTCCCTCTGTTTCAGCCCCTCTTTTTCAGCCCCTCTGTTTCAGCCCCTCTGTTTCTCGCCCTCTGTTTCTTTCCCTCTGTTTCTCGCCCTCTGTTTCAGCCCCTCTGTATCAGTCCCTCTGTTTCAGCCCCTCTGTTTCAGCCCCTCTGTTTCAGCCCCTCTGTTTCTCGCCCTCTGTTTCAGCCCCTCTGTTTCAGCCCCTCTGTTTCTCGCCAACAGTTTCAGCCCCTCTGTTTCAGCCCCTCTGTTTCAGCCACTCTGTTTCAGCCCCTCTGTTTCTCGCCCTCTGTTTCTCGCCCACTGTTTCAGCCCCTCTGTTTCTCGCCCTCTGTTTCAGCCCCTCTGTTCCAGCCACTCTGTTTCTCGACCTCTGTTTCAGCCCCTCTGTTTCAGCTCCTCTGTTTCAGCCCCTCTGTTTCAGCCCCTCTGTTTCTCGCCCTCTGTTTCTCGCCCTCTGTTTCAGCCCCTCTGTTTCAGCCCCTCTGTTTCAGCCCCACTGTTTCTCGCCCTCTGTTTCTCGCCCTCTGTTTCTCGTCCTCTGTTTCTCGATCTCTGTTTCTCGCCCTCTGTTTCTCGCCCTCTGTTTCAGCCCCTCTGTTTCAGCCCCTCTGTTTCAGACCCTCTGTTTCAGCCCCTCTGTTTCAGCCCCTCTGTTTCAGCCACTCTGTTTCTCGCCCTCTGTTTCTCGCCCTCTGTTTCTCGCTCTCTGTTTCTCGCCATCTGTTTCTCGCCCTCTGTTTCAGCCCCTCTGTTTCAGCCCATCTGATTCAGCCCCTCTGTTTCAGCCCCTCTGTTTCTCGCCCGCTGTTTCAGCCCCTCTGTTTCTCTCCCTCTGTTTCAGCCCCTCTGTTTCAGCTCCTCTGTATCAGCCCCTCTGTTTCAGCCCCTCTGTTTCTCGCCCTCTGTTTCTCGCCCTCTGTTTCTTGCCCTCTGTTTCTCGCTCTCTGTTTCTCGCCCTCTGTTTCTCGCCCTCTGTTTCAGCCCCTCTGTTTCAGCCCCTCTGTTTCAGCCCCTCTGTTTCTCGCCCTCTGTTTCAGCTCCTCTGTTTCTCGCCCTCTGTTTCTCGCCCACTGTTTCTCGCCCTCTGTTTCAGCCCCTCTGTTTCAGCCCCTCTGTTTCAGCCACTCGGTTTCAGCCCCTCTGTTTCTCGCCCTCTGTTTCTCGCCCTCTGTTTCAGCCCCTCTGTTTCAGCCCCTCAGTTTCAGCCCCTCTGTTTCTCGCCCTCTGTTTCTCGCCCTCTGTTTCTCGCCGTCTGTTTCTCACTCTCTGTTTCTCGCCCTCTGTTTCTCGCCCTCTGTTTCAGCCCCTCTGTTTCAGCCCCTCTGTTTCAGCCCCTCTGTTTCAGCCCCTCTGTTGCAGCCCCTCTGTTTCTCGCCCTCTGTTTCAGACCCTCTGTTTCAGCCCCTCAGAATCAGCCCCTCTCTTTCAGCCCCTCTGTTTCTCGCCCTCTGTTTCTCGCCCTCTGTTTCTCGCCCTCTGTTTCTCGCCCACTGTTTCAGCCCCTCTGTTTCAGCCCCACTGTATCAGCCCATATGTTTCAGCCCCTCTGTTTCAGCCCCTCTGTTTCAGCCCCTCTGTTTCAGCCCCTCTGTTTCTCGCCCTCTGTTTCTCGCCCTCTGTTTCTCGCCCTCTGTTTCATCCCCTCTGTTTCTCGCCCACTGTTTCAGCCCCTCTGTTTCTCGCCCTCTGTTTCAGCCCCTCTGTTCCAGCCACTCTGTTTCTCGACCTCTGTTTCAGCCCCTCTGTTTCAGCCCCTCTGTTTCAGCCCCTCTGTTTCAGCCCCTCTGTTTCTCGCACTCTGTTTCTCGCCCTCTGTTTCAGCCCCTCTGTTTCAGCCCCTCTGTTTCAGCCCCTCTGTATCTCGCCCTCTGTTTCTCGCCCTCTGTTTCTCGATCTCTGTTTCTCGCCCTCTGTTTCTCGCCCTCTGTTTCAGCCCCTCTGTTTCAGCCCCTCTGTTTCAGCCCCTCTGTTTCAGCCCCTCTGTTTCAGCCCCTCTGTTTCTCGCCCTCTGTTTCTCGCCCTCTGTTTCAGACGCTCTGTTTCTCGCTCTCTGTTTCTCGCCCTCTGTTTCTCGCCCTCTGTTTCAGCCCCTCTGTTTCAGCCCCTCTGTTTCAGCCCCTCTGTTTCTCGCCCTCTGTTTCTCGCCCACTGTTTCTCGCCCTCTGTTTCAGCCCCTCTGTTTCAGCCCCTCTGTTTCAGCCCCTCTGTTTCTCGCCCTCTGTTTCTCGCCCTCTGTTTCTTGCCCTCTGTTTCTCGCTCTCTGTTTCTCGCCCTCTGTTTCTCGCCCTCTGTTTCAGCCCCTCTGTTTCAGCCCCTCTGTTTCAGCCCCTCTGTTTCTCGCCCTCTGTTTCAGCTACTCAGTTTCTCGCCCTCTGTTTCTCGCCCACTGTTTCTCGCCCTCTGTTTCAGCCCCTCTGTTTCAGCCCCTCTGTTTCAGCCCCTCTGTTTCTCGCCCTCTGTTTCTCGCCCACTGTTTCTCGCCCTCTGTTTCAGCCCCTCTGTTTCAGCCCCTCTTTTTCAGCCCCTCTGTTTCAGCCCCTCTGTATCTCGCCCTCTGTTTCTCGCCCTCTGTTTCTTGCCCTCTGTTTCTCGCTCTCTGTTTCTCGCTCTCTGTTTTTCGCCCTCTGTTTCAGCCCCTCTGTTTCAGCCCCTCTGTTTCAGCCCCTCTGTTTCTCGCCCTCTGTTTCTCGCCCTCTGTTTCTCGCCCTCAGTTTCAGCCCCTCTGTTTCAGCCCCTTTGTTTCAGCCCCTCTTTTTCTGCCCCTCTGTTTCTCGCCCACTGTTTCTCGCCCTCTGTTTCAGCCCCTCTGTTTCAGCCCCTCTGTTTCAGCCCCTCTGCTTCAGCCCCTCTGTTTCAGCCCCTCTGTTTCTCGCCCTCTGTTTCTCGCCCTCTGTTTTTCGCCCTCTGTTTCTCGCCCGCTGTTTCAGCCCCTCTGTTTAAGCCCCTCTGTTTCAGCCCCTCTGTTTCAGCCCCTCTGTTTCAGCCCCTCTGTTTCAGCCCCTCTGTTGCAGCCCCTCTGTTTCTCGCCCTCTGTTTCAGACCCTCTGTTTCAGCCCCTCAGAATCAGCCCCTCTCTTTCAGCCCCTCTGTTTCTCGCCCTCTGTTTCTCGCCCTCTGTTTCTCGCCCTCTGTTTCTCGCCCACTGTTTCAGCCCCTCTGTTTCAGCCCCACTGTATCAGCCCATCTGTTTCAGCCCCTCTGTTTCAGCCCCTCTGTTTCAGCCCCTCAGTTTCAGCCCCTCTGTTTCTCGCCCTCTGTTTCTCGCCCTCTGTTTCTCGCCCTCTGTTTCAACGCCTCTGTTTCTCGCCCACTGTTTCAGCCCCTCTGTTTCTCGCCCTCTGTTTCAGCCCCTCTGTTCCAGCCACTCTGTTTCTCGACCTCTGTTTCAGCCCCTCTGTTTCAGCCCCTCTGTTTCAGCCCCTCTGTTTCAGCCCCTCTGTTTCTCGCCCTCTGTTTCTCGCCCTCTGTTTCAGCCCCTCTGTTTCAGCCCCTCTGTTTCAGCCCCACTGTTTCTCGCCCTCTGTATCTCGCCCTCTGTTTCTCGCCCTCTGTTTCTCGATCTCTGTTTCTCGCCCTCTGTTTCTCGCCCTCTGTTTCAGCCCCTCTGTTTCAGCCCCTCTGTTTCAGCCCCTCTGTTTCAGCCCCTCTGTTTCAGCCCCTCTGTTTCTCGCCCTCTGTTTCTCGCCCTCTGTTTCAGACGCTCTGTTTCTCGCTCTCTGTTTCTCGCCCTCTGTTTCTCGCCCTCTGTTTCAGCCCCTCTGTTTCAGCCCCTCTGTTTCAGCCCCTCTGTTTCTCGCCCTCTGTTTCTCGCCCACTGTTTCTCGCCCTCTGTTTCAGCCCCTCTGTTTCAGCCCCTCTGTTTCAGCCCCTCTGTTTCTCGCCCTCTGTTTCTCGCCCTCTGTTTCTTGCCCTCTGTTTCTCGCTCTCTGTTTCTCGCCCTCTGTTTCAGCCCCTCTGTTTCAGCCCCTCTGTTTCAGCCCCTCTGTTTCTCGCCCTCTGTTTCAGCTACTCAGTTTCTCGCCCTCTGTTTCTCGCCCACTGTTTCTCGCCCTCTGTTTCAGCCCCTCTGTTTCAGCCCCTCTGTTTCAGCCCCTCTGTTTCTCGCCCTCTGTTTCTCGCCCACTGTTTCTCGCCCTCTGTTTCAGCCCCTCTGTTTCAGCCCCTCTTTTTCAGCCCCTCTGTTTCAGCCCCTCTGTATCTCGCCCTCTGTTTCTCGCCCTCTGTTTCTTGCCCTCTGTTTCTCGCTCTCTGTTTCTCGCCCTCTGTTTCTCGCCCTCTGTTTCAGCCCCTCTGTTTCAGCCCCTCTGTTTCAGCCCCTCTGTTTCTCGCCCTCTGTTTCTCGCCCTCTGTTTCTCGCCCTCAGTTTCAGCCCCTCTGTTTCAGCCCCTTTGTTTCAGCCCCTCTTTTTCTGCCCCTCTGTTTCTCGCCCACTGTTTCTCGCCCTCTGTTTCAGCCCCTCTGTTTCAGCCCCTCTGTTTCAGCCCCTCTGTTTCAGCCCCTCTGTTTCAGCCCCTCTGTTTCTCGCCCTCTGTTTCTCGCCCTCTGTTTTTCGCCCTCTGTTTCTCGCCCGCTGTTTCAGCCCCTCTGTTTAAGCCCCTCTGTTTCTCGCCCTCTGTTTCTCGCCCTCTGTTTCAGCCCCTCTGTTTCAGCCTCTCAGTTTCAGCCGCTCTGTTTCTTCCCCTCTGTTTCAGCACCTCTGTTTCTCGCCCTCTCTTTCAGCCCCTCTCTTTCTCGCCCACTGTTGCAGACCCTCTGTATCTCGCCCTCTGTTTCAGCCCCTCTGTTTCAGCCCCTCTGTTTCAGAACCTCTGTTTCAGCCCCTCTGTTTCTCGCCATCTGTTTCAGCCCCTCTGTTTCAGCCCCTCTGTTTCTCGCCCTCTGTTTCTGCCCCTCTGTTTCAGCCCCTCTGTTTCAGCCCCTCTGTTTCAGCACCTCTGTTTCTCGCCCTTTGTTTCTCGCCCTCTGTTTCAGCCCCTCTGTTTCTCGCCTTCTGTTTCAGCCCCTCTGTTTCTCGCCCTCTGTTTCAGCCCCTCTGTTTCACGCCCTCTGTTTCAGCCCCTATGTTTCAGCCCCTCTGTTTCTCGCCCTCTGTTTCAGCCCCTCTGTTTCAGCCCCTCTGTATCAGCCCCTCTGTTTCATCCCCTCTGTTTCTCGCCCTCTGTTTCTCGCCCTCTGTTTCAGCCCCTCTGTTTCAGCCCCTCTGTTTCAGCCCCTCTGTTTCAGCCCCACTGTTTCTCGCCCTCTGCTTCTCGCTCTCTGTTTCTCGCCCTCTGTTTCTCGCCCTCTGTTTCAGTCCCTCTGTTTCAGCCCCTCTTTTTCAGCCCCTCTGTTTCAGCCCCTCTGTTTCTCGCCCTCTGTTTCTTTCCCTCTGTTTCTCGCCCTCTGTTTCAGCCCCTCTGTATCAGTCCCTCTGTTTCAGCCCCTCTGTTTCAGCCCCTCTGTTTCAGCCCCTCTGTTTCTCGCCCTCTGTTTCAGCCCCTCTGTTTCAGCCCCTCTGTTTCTCGCCAACAGTTTCAGCCCCTCTGTTTCAGCCCCTCTGTTTCAGCCACTCTGTTTCAGCCCCTCTGTTTCTCGCCCTCTGTTTCTCGCCCACTGTTTCAGCCCCTCTGTTTCTCGCCCTCTGTTTCAGCCCCTCTGTTCCAGCCACTCTGTTTCTCGACCTCTGTTTCAGCCCCTCTGTTTCAGCTCCTCTGTTTCAGCCCCTCTGTTTCAGCCCCTCTGTTTCTCGCCCTCTGTTTCTCGCCCTCTGTTTCAGCCCCTCTGTTTCAGCCCCTCTGTTTCAGCCCCACTGTTTCTCGCCCTCTGTTTCTCGCCCTCTGTTTCTCGCCCTCTGTTTCTCGATCTCTGTTTCTCGCCCTCTGTTTCTCGCCCTCTGTTTCAGCCCCTCTGTTTCAGCCCCTCTGTTTCAGACCCTCTGTTTCAGCCCCTCTGTTTCAGCCCCTCTGTTTCAGCCACTCTGTTTCTCGCCCTCTGTTTCTCGCCCTCTGTTTCTCGCTCTCTGTTTCTCGCCATCTGTTTCTCGCCCTCTGTTTCAGCCCCTCTGTTTCAGCCCATCTGATTCAGCCCCTCTGTTTCAGCCCCTCTGTTTCTCGCCCGCTGTTTCAGCCCCTCTGTTTCTCGCCCTCTGTTTCAGCCCCTCTGTTTCAGCTCCTCTGTATCAGCCCCTCTGTTTCAGCCCCTCTGTTTCTCGCCCTCTGTTTCTCGCCCTCTGTTTCTTGCCCTCTGTTTCTCGCTCTCTGTTTCTCGCCCTCTGTTTCTCGCCCTCTGTTTCAGCCCCTCTGTTTCAGCCCCTCTGTTTCAGCCCCTCTGTTTCTCGCCCTCTGTTTCAGCTCCTCTGTTTCTCGCCCTCTGTTTCTCGCCCACTGTTTCTCGCCCTCTGTTTCAGCCCCTCTGTTTCAGCCCCTCTGTTTCAGCCACTCGGTTTCAGCCCCTCTGTTTCTCGCCCTCTGTTTCTCGCCCTCTGTTTCAGCCCCTCTGTTTCAGCCCCTCAGTTTCAGCCCCTCTGTTTCTCGCCCTCTGTTTCTCGCCCTCTGTTTCTCGCCGTCTGTTTCTCGCTCTCTGTTTCTCGCCCTCTGTTTCTCGCCCTCTGTTTCAGCCCCTCTGTTTCAGCCCCTCTGTTTCAGCCCCTCTGTTTCAGCCCCTCTGTTGCAGCCCCTCTGTTTCTCGCCCTCTGTTTCAGACCCTCTGTTTCAGCCCCTCAGAATCAGCCCCTCTCTTTCAGCCCCTCTGTTTCTCGCCCTCTGTTTCTCGCCCTCTGTTTCTCGCCCTCTGTTTCTCGCCCACTGTTTCAGCCCCTCTGTTTCAGCCCCACTGTATCAGCCCATCTGTTTCAGCCCCTCTGTTTCAGCCCCTCTGTTTCAGCCCCTCTGTTTCAGCCCCTCTGTTTCTCGCCCTCTGTTTCTCGCCCTCTGTTTCTCGCCCTCTGTTTCATCCCCTCTGTTTCTCGCCCACTGTTTCAGCCCCTCTGTTTCTCGCCCTCTGTTTCAGCCCCTCTGTTGCAGCCACTCTGTTTTTCGACCTCTGTTTCAGCCCCTCTGTTTCAGCCCCTCTGTTTCAGCCCCTCTGTTTCAGCCCCTCTGTTTCTCGCCCTCTGTTTCTCGCCCTCTGTTTCAGCCCCTCTGTTTCAGCCCCTCTGTTTCAGCCCCTCTGTATCTCGCCCTCTGTTTCTCGCCCTCTGTTTCTCGATCTCTGTTTCTCGCCCTCTGTTTCTCGCCCTCTGTTTCAGCCCCTCTGTTTCAGCCCCTCTGTTTCAGCCCCTCTGTTTCAGCCCCTCTGTTTCAGCCCCTCTGTTTCTCGCCCTCTGTTTCTCGCCCTCTGTTTCAGACGCTCTGTTTCTCGCTCTCTGTTTCTCGCCCTCTGTTTCTCGCCCTCTGTTTCAGCCCCTCTGTTTCAGCCCCTCTGTTTCAGCCCCTCTGTTTCTCGCCCTCTGTTTCTCGCCCACTGTTTCTCGCCCTCTGTTTCAGCCCCTCTGTTTCAGCCCCTCTGTTTCAGCCCCTCTGTTTCTCGCCCTCTGTTTCTCGCCCTCTGTTTCTTGCCCTCTGTTTCTCGCTCTCTGTTTCTCGCCCTCTGTTTCTCGCCCTCTGTTTCAGCCCCTCTGTTTCAGCCCCTCTGTTTCAGCCCCTCTGTTTCTCGCCCGCTGTTTCAGCTACTCAGTTTCTCGCCCTCTGTTTCTCTCCCACTGTTTCTCGCCCTCTGTTTCAGCCCCTCTGTTTCAGCCCCTCTGTTTCAGCCCCTCTGTTTCTCGCCCTCTGTTTCTCGCCCACTGTTTCTCGCCCTCTGTTTCAGCCCCTCTGTTTCAGCCCCTCTTTTTCAGCCCCTCTGTTTCAGCCCCTCTGTATCTCGCCCTCTGTTTCTCGCCCTCTGTTTCTTGCCCTCTGTTTCTCGCTCTCTGTTTCTCGCCCTCTGTTTCTCGCCCTCTGTTTCAGCCCCTCTGTTTCAGCCCCTCTGTTTCAGCCCCTCTGTTTCTCGCCCTCTGTTTCTCGCCCTCTGTTTCTCGCCCTCAGTTTCAGCCCCTCTGTTTCAGCCCCTTTGTTTCAGCCCCTCTTTTTCTGCCCCTCTGTTTCTCGCCCACTGTTTCTCGCCCTCTGTTTCAGCCCCTCTGTTTCAGCCCCTCTGTTTCAGCCCCTCTGTTTCAGCCCCTCTGTTTCTCGCCCTCTGTTTCTCGCCCTCTGTTTTTCGCCCTCTGTTTCTCGCCCGCTGTTTCAGCCCCTCTGTTTAAGCCCCTCTGTTTCAGCCCCTCTGTTTCAGCCCCTCTGTTTCAGCCACTCTGTTTCAGCCCCTCTGTTGCAGCCCCTCTGTTTCTCGCCCTCTGTTTCAGACCCTCTGTTTCAGCCCCTCAGAATCAGCCCCTCTCTTTCAGCCCCTCTGTTTCTCGCCCTCTGTTTCTCGCCCTCTGTTTCTCGCCCTCTGTTTCTCGCCCACTGTTTCAGCCCCTCTGTTTCAGCCCCACTGTATCAGCCCATCTGTTTCAGCCCCTCTGTTTCAGCCCCTCTGTTTCAGCCCCTCTGTTTCTCGCCCTCTGTTTCTCGCCCTCTGTTTCTCGCCCTCTGTTTCAACGCCTCTGTTTCTCGCCCACTGTTTCAGCCCCTCTGTTTCTCGCCCTCTGTTTCAGCCCCTCTGTTCCAGCCACTCTGTTTCTCGACCTCTGTTTCAGCCCCTCTGTTTCAGCCCCTCTGTTTCAGCCCCTCTGTTTCAGCCCCTCTGTTTCTCGCCCTCTGTTTCTCGCCCTCTGTTTCAGCCCCTCTGTTTCAGCCCCTCTGTTTCAGCCCCACTGTTTCTCGCCCTCTGTATCTCGCCCTCTGTTTCTCGCCCTCTGTTTCTCGATCTCTGTTTCTCGCCCTCTGTTTCTCGCCCTCTGTTTCAGCCCCTCTGTTTCAGCCCCTCTGTTTCAGCCCCTCTGTTTCAGCCCCTCTGTTTCAGCCCCTCTGTTTCTCGCCCTCTGTTTCTCGCCCTCTGTTTCAGACGCTCTGTTTCTCGCTCTCTGTTTCTCGCCCTCTGTTTCTCGCCCTCTGTTTCAGCCCCTCTGTTTCAGCCCCTCTGTTTCAGCCCCTCTGTTTCTCGCCCTCTGTTTCTCGCCCACTGTTTCTCGCCCTCTGTTTCAGCCCCTCTGTTTCAGCCCCTCTGTTTCAGCCCCTCTGTTTCTCGCCCTCTGTTTCTCGCCCTCTGTTTCTTGCCCTCTGTTTCTCGCTCTCTGTTTCTCGCCCTCTGTTTCTCGCCCTCTGTTTCAGCCCCTCTGTTTCAGCCCCTCTGTTTCAGCCCCTCTGTTTCTCGCCCTCTGTTTCAGCTACTCAGTTTCTCGCCCTCTGTTTCTCGCCCACTGTTTCTCGCCCTCTGTTTCAGCCCCTCTGTTTCAGCCCCTCTGTTTCAGCCCCTCTGTTTCTCGCCCTCTGTTTCTCGCCCACTGTTTCTCGCCCTCTGTTTCAGCCCCTCTGTTTCAGCCCCTCTTTTTCAGCCCCTCTGTTTCAGCCCCTCTGTATCTCGCCCTCTGTTTCTCGCCCTCTGTTTCTTGCCCTCTGTTTCTCGCTCTCTGTTTCTCGCCCTCTGTTTCTCGCCCTCTGTTTCAGCCCCTCTGTTTCAGCCCCTCTGTTTCAGCCCCTCTGTTTCTCGCCCTCTGTTTCTCGCCCTCTGTTTCTCGCCCTCAGTTTCAGCCCCTCTGTTTCAGCCCCTTTGTTTCAGCCCCTCTTTTTCTGCCCCTCTGTTTCTCGCCCACTGTTTCTCGCCCTCTGTTTCAGCCCCTCTGTTTCAGCCCCTCTGTTTCAGGCCCTCTGTTTCAGCCCCTCTGTTTCAGCCCCTCTGTTTCTCGCCCTCTGTTTCTCGCCCTCTGTTTTTCGCCCTCTGTTTCTCGCCCGCTGTTTCAGCCCCTCTGTTTAAGCCCCTCTGTTTCTCGCCCTCTGTTTCTCGCCCTCTGTTTCAGCCCCTCTGTTTCAGCCTCTCAGTTTCAGCCCCTCTGTTTCTTCCCCTCTGTTTCAGCACCTCTGTTTCTCGCCCTCTCTTTCAGCCCCTCTCTTTCTCGCCCACTGTTGCAGACCCTCTGTATCTCGCCCTCTGTTTCAGCCCCTCTGTTTCAGCCCCTCTGTTTCAGCCCCTCTGTTTCAGCCCCTCTGTTTCTCGCCATCTGTTTCAGCCCCTCTGTTTCAGCCCCTCTGTTTCTCGCCCTCTGTTTCTGCCCCTCTGTTTCAGCCCCTCTGTTTCAGCCCCTCTGTTTCAGCACCTCTGTTTCTCGCCCTTTGTTTCTCGCCCTCTGTTTCAGCCCCTCTGTTTCTCGCCTTCTGTTTCAGCCCCTCTGTTTCTCGCCCTCTGTTTCAGCCCCTCTGTTTCACGCCCTCTGTTTCAGCCCCTATGTTTCAGCCCCTCTGTTTCTCGCCCTCTGTTTCAGCCCCTCTGTTTCAGCCCCTCTGTATCAGCCCCTCTGTTTCATCCCCTCTGTTTCTCGCCCTCTGTTTCTCGCCCTCTGTTTCAGCCCCTCTGTTTCAGCCCCTCTGTTTCAGCCCCTCTGTTTCAGCCCCACTGTTTCTCGCCCTCTGCTTCTCGCTCTCTGTTTCTCGCCCTCTGTTTCTCGCCCTCTGTTTCAGTCCCTCTGTTTCAGCCCCTCTTTTTCAGCCCCTCTGTTTCAGCCCCTCTGTTTCTCGCCCTCTGTTTCTTTCCCTCTGTTTCTCGCCCTCTGTTTCAGCCCCTCTGTATCAGTCCCTCTGTTTCAGCCCCTCTGTTTCAGCCCCTCTGTTTCAGCCCCTCTGTTTCTCGCCCTCTGTTTCAGCCCCGCTGTTTCAGCCCCTCTGTTTCTCGCCAACAGTTTCAGCCCCTCTGTTTCAGCCCCTCTGTTTCAGCCACTCTGTTTCAGCCCCTCTGTTTCTCGCCCTCTGTTTCTCGCCCACTGTTTCAGCCCCTCTGTTTCTCGCCCTCTGTTTCAGCCCCTCTGTTCCAGCCACTCTGTTTCTCGACCTCTGTTTCAGCCCCTCTGTTTCAGCTCCTCTGTTTCAGCCCCTCTGTTTCAGCCCCTCTGTTTCTCGCCCTCTGTTTCTCGCCCTCTGTTTCAGCCCCTCTGTTTCAGCCCCTCTGTTTCAGCCCCACTGTTTCTCGCCCTCTGTTTCTCGCCCTCTGTTTCTCGCCCTCTGTTTCTCGATCTCTGTTTCTCGCCCTCTGTTTCTCGCCCTCTGTTTCAGCCCCTCTGTTTCAGCCCCTCTGTTTCAGACCCTCTGTTTCAGCCCCTCTGTTTCAGCCCCTCTGTTTCAGCCACTCTGTTTCTCGCCCTCTGTTTCTCGCCCTCTGTTTCTCGCTCTCTGTTTCTCGCCATCTGTTTCTCGCCCTCTGTTTCAGCCCCTTTGTTTCAGCCCATCTGATTCAGCCCCTCTGTTTCAGCCCCTCTGTTTCTCGCCCGCTGTTTCAGCCCCTCTGTTTCTCGCCCTCTGTTTCAGCCCCTCTGTTTCAGCTCCTCTGTATCAGCCCCTCTGTTTCAGCCCCTCTGTTTCTCGCCCTCTGTTTCTCGCCCTCTGTTTCTTGCCCTCTGTTTCTCGCTCTCTGTTTCTCGCCCTCTGTTTCTCGCCCTCTGTTTCAGCCCCTCTGTTTCAGCCCCTCTGTTTCAGCCCCTCTGTTTCTCGCCCTCTGTTTCAGCTCCTCTGTTTCTCGCCCTCTGTTTCTCGCCCACTGTTTCTCGCCCTCTGTTTCAGCCCCTCTGTTTCAGCCCCTCTGTTTCAGCCACTCGGTTTCAGCCCCTCTGTTTCTCGCCCTCTGTTTCTCGCCCTCTGTTTCAGCCCCTCTGTTTCAGCCCCTCAGTTTCAGCCCCTCTGTTTCTCGCCCTCTGTTTCTCGCCCTCTGTTTCTCGCCGTCTGTTTCTCGCTCTCTGTTTCTCGCCCTCTGTTTCTCGCCCTCTGTTTCAGCCCCTCTGTTTCAGCCCCTCTGTTTCAGCCCCTCTGTTTCAGCCCCTCTGTTCCAGCCCCTCTGTTTCTCGCCCTCTGTTTCAGACCCTCTGTTTCAGCCCCTCAGAATCAGCCCCTCTCTTTCAGCCCCTCTGTTTCTCGCCCTCTGTTTCTCGCCCTCTGTTTCTCGCCCACTGTTTCAGCCCCTCTGTTTCAGCCCCACTGTATCAGCCCATCTGTTTCAGCCCCTCTGTTTCAGCCCCTCTGTTTCAGCCCCTCTGTTTCAGCCCCTCTGTTTCTCGCCCTCTGTTTCTCGCCCTCTGTTTCTCGCCCTCTGTTTCATCCCCTCTGTTTCTCGCCCACTGTTTCAGCCCCTCTGTTTCTCGCCCTCTGTTTCAGCCCCTCTGTTGCAGCCACTCTGTTTTTCGACCTCTGTTTCAGCCCCTCTGTTTCAGCCCCTCTGTTTCAGCCCCTCTGTTTCAGCCCCTCTGTTTCTCGCCCTCTGTTTCTCGCCCTCTGTTTCAGCCCCTCTGTTTCAGCCCCTCTGTTTCAGCCCCTCTGTATCTCGCCCTCTGTTTCTCGCCCTCTGTTTCTCGATCTCTGTTTCTCGCCCTCTGTTTCTCGCCCTCTGTTTCAGCCCCTCTGTTTCAGCCCCTCTGTTTCAGCCCCTCTGTTTCAGCCCCTCTGTTTCAGCCCCTCTGTTTCTCGCCCTCTGTTTCTCGCCCTCTGTTTCAGACGCTCTGTTTCTCGCTCTCTGTTTCTCGCCCTCTGTTTCTCGCCCTCTGTTTCAGCCCCTCTGTTTCAGCCCCTCTGTTTCAGCCCCTCTGTTTCTCGCCCTCTGTTTCTCGCCCACTGTTTCTCGCCCTCTGTTTCAGCCCCTCTGTTTCAGCCCCTCTGTTTCAGCCCCTCTGTTTCTCGCCCTCTGTTTCTCGCCCTCTGTTTCTTGCCCTCTGTTTCTCGCTCTCTGTTTCTCGCCCTCTGTTTCTCGCCCTCTGTTTCAGCCCCTCTGTTTCAGCCCCTCTGTTTCAGCCCCTCTGTTTCTCGCCCTCTGTTTCAGCTACTCAGTTTCTCGCCCTCTGTTTCTCGCCCACTGTTTCTCGCCCTCTGTTTCAGCCCCTCTGTTTCAGCCCCTCTGTTTCAGCCCCTCTGTTTCTCGCCCTCTGTTTCTCGCCCACTGTTTCTCGCCCTCTGTTTCAGCCCCTCTGTTTCAGCCCCTCTTTTTCAGCCCCTCTGTTTCAGCCCCTCTGTATCTCGCCCTCTGTTTCTCGCCCTCTGTTTCTTGCCCTCTGTTTCTCGCTCTCTGTTTCTCGCCCTCTGTTTCTCGCCCTCTGTTTCAGCCCCTCTGTTTCAGCGCCTCTGTTTCAGCCCCTCTGTTTCTCGCCCTCTGTTTCTCGCCCTCTGTTTCTCGCCCTCAGTTTCAGCCCCTCTGTTTCAGCCCCTTTGTTTCAGCCCCACTTTTTCTGCCCCTCTGTTTCTCGCCCACTGTTTCTCGCCCTCTGTTTCAGCCCCTCTGTTTCAGCCCCTCTGTTTCAGCCCCTCTGTTTCAGCCCCTCTGTTTCAGCCCCTCTGTTTCTCGCCCTCTGTTTCTCGCCCTCTGTTTTTCGCCCTCTGTTTCTCGCCCGCTGTTTCAGCCCCTCTGTTTAAGCCCCTCTGTTTCAGCCCCTCTGTTTCAGCCCCTCTGTTTCAGCCCCTCTGTTGCAGCCCCTCTGTTTCTCGCCCTCTGTTTCAGACCCTCTGTTTCAGCCCCTCAGAATCAGCCCCTCTCTTTCAGCCCCTCTGTTTCTCGCCCTCTGTTTCTCGCCCTCTGTTTCTCGCCCTCTGTTTCTCGCCCACTGTTTCAGCCCCTCTGTTTCAGCCCCACTGTATCAGCCCATCTGTTTCAGCCCCTCTGTTTCAGCCCCTCTGTTTCAGCCCCTCTGTTTCTCGCCCTCTGTTTCTCGCCCTCTGTTTCTCGCCCTCTGTTTCAACGCCTCTGTTTCTCGCCCACTGTTTCAGCCCCTCTGTTTCTCGCCCTCTGTTTCAGCCCCTCTGTTCCAGCCACTCTGTTTCTCGACCTCTGTTTCAGCCCCTCTGTTTCAGCCCCTCTGTTTCAGCCCCTCTGTTTCAGCCCCTCTGTTTCTCGCCCTCTGTTTCTCGCCCTCTGTTTCAGCCCCTCTGTTTCAGCCCCTCTGTTTCAGCCCCACTGTTTCTCGCCCTCTGTATCTCGCCCTCTGTTTCTCGCCCTCTGTTTCTCGATCTCTGTTTCTCGCCCTCTGTTTCTCGCCCTCTGTTTCAGCCCCTCTGTTTCAGCCCCTCTGTTTCAGCCCCTCTGTTTCAGCCCCTCTGTTTCAGCCCCTCTGTTTCTCGCCCTCTGTTTCTCGCCCTCTGTTTCAGACGCTCTGTTTCTCGCTCTCTGTTTCTCGCCCTCTGTTTCTCGCCCTCTGTTTCAGCCCCTCTGTTTCAGCCCCTCTGTTTCAGCCACTCTGTTTCTCGCCCTCTGTTTCTCGCCCACTGTTTCTCGCCCTCTGTTTCAGCCCCTCTGTTTCAGCCCCTCTGTTTCAGCCCCTCTGTTTCTCGCCCTCTGTTTCTCGCCCTCTGTTTCTTGCCCTCTGTTTCTCGCTCTCTGTTTCTCGCCCTCTGTTTCTCGCCCTCTGTTTCAGCCCCTCTGTTTCAGCCCCTCTGTTTCAGCCCCTCTGTTTCTCGCCCTCTGTTTCAGCTACTCAGATTCTCGCCCTCTGTTTCTCGCCCACTGTTTCTCGCCCTCTGTTTCAGCCCCTCTGTTTCAGCCCCTCTGTTTCAGCCCCTCTGTTTCTCGCCCTCTGTTTCTCGCCCACTGTTTCTCGCCCTCTGTTTCAGCCCCTCTGTTTCAGCCCCTCTTTTTCAGCCCCTCTGTTTCAGCCCCTCTGTATCTCGCCCTCTGTTTCTCGCCCTCTGTTTCTTGCCCTCTGTTTCTCGCTCTCTGTTTCTCGCCCTCTGTTTCTCGCCCTCTGTTTCAGCCCCTCTGTTTCAGCCCCTCTGTTTCAGCCCCTCTGTTTCTCGCCCTCTGTTTCTCGCCCTCTGTTTCTCGCCCTCAGTTTCAGCCCCTCTGTTTCAGCCCCTTTGTTTCAGCCCCTCTTTTTCTGCCCCTCTGTTTCTCGCCCACTGTTTCTCGCCCTCTGTTTCAGCCCCTCTGTTTCAGCCCCTCTGTTTCAGCCCCTCTGTTTCAGCCCCTCTGTTTCAGCCCCTCTGTTTCTCGCCCTCTGTTTCTCGCCCTCTGTTTTTCGCCCTCTGTTTCTCGCCCGCTGTTTCAGCCCCTCTGTTTAAGCCCCTCTGTTTCTCGCCCTCTGTTTCTCGCCCTCTGTTTCAGCCCCTCTGTTTCAGCCTCTCAGTTTCAGCCCCTCTGTTTCTTCCCCTCTGTTTCAGCACCTCTGTTTCTCGCCCTCTCTTTCAGCCCCTCTCTTTCTCGCCCACTGTTGCAGACCCTCTGTATCTCGCCCTCTGTTTCAGCCCCTCTGTTTCAGCCCCTCTGTTTCAGCCCCTCTGTTTCAGCCCCTCTGTTTCTCGCCATCTGTTTCAGCCCCTCTGTTTCAGCCCCTCTGTTTCTCGCCCTCTGTTTCTGCCCCTCTGTTTCAGCCCCTCTGTTTCAGCCCCTCTGTTTCAGCACCTCTGTTTCTCGCCCTTTGTTTCTCGCCCTCTGTTTCAGCCCCTCTGTTTCTCGCCTTCTGTTTCAGCCCCTCTGTTTCTCGCCCTCTGTTTCAGCCCCTCTGTTTCACGCCCTCTGTTTCAGCCCCTATGTTTCAGCCCCTCTGTTTCTCGCCCTCTGTTTCAGCCCCTCTGTTTCAGCCCCTCTGTATCAGCCCCTCTGTTTCATCCCCTCTGTTTCTCGCCCTCTGTTTCTCGCCCTCTGTTTCAGCCCCTCTGTTTCAGCCCCTCTGTTTCAGCCCCTCTGTTTCAGCCCCACTGTTTCTCGCCCTCTGCTTCTCGCTCTCTGTTTCTCGCCCTCTGTTTCTCGCCCTCTGTTTCAGTCCCTCTGTTTCAGCCCCTCTTTTTCAGCCCCTCTGTTTCAGCCCCTCTGTTTCTCGCCCTCTGTTTCTTTCCCTCTGTTTCTCGCCCTCTGTTTCAGCCCCTCTGTATCAGTCCCTCTGTTTCAGCCCCTCTGTTTCAGCCCCTCTGTTTCAGCCCCTCTGTTTCTCGCCCTCTGTTTCAGCCCCGCTGTTTCAGCCCCTCTGTTTCTCGCCAACAGTTTCAGCCCCTCTGTTTCAGCCCCTCTGTTTCAGCCACTCTGTTTCAGCCCCTCTGTTTCTCGCCCTCTGTTTCTCGCCCACTGTTTCAGCCCCTCTGTTTCTCGCCCTCTGTTTCAGCCCCTCTGTTCCAGCCACTCTGTTTCTCGACCTCTGTTTCAGCCCCTCTGTTTCAGCTCCTCTGTTTCAGCCCCTCTGTTTCAGCCCCTCTGTTTCTCGCCCTCTGTTTCTCGCCCTCTGTTTCAGCCCCTCTGTTTCAGCCCCTCTGTTTCAGCCCCACTGTTTCTCGCCCTCTGTTTCTCGCCCTCTGTTTCTCGCCCTCTGTTTCTCGATCTCTGTTTCTCGCCCTCTGTTTCTCGCCCTCTGTTTCAGCCCCTCTGTTTCAGCCCCTCTGTTTCAGACCCTCTGTTTCAGCCCCTCTGTTTCAGCCCCTCTGTTTCAGCCACTCTGTTTCTCGCCCTCTGTTTCTCGCCCTCTGTTTCTCGCTCTCTGTTTCTCGCCATCTGTTTCTCGCCCTCTGTTTCAGCCCCTCTGTTTCTGCCCATCTGATTCAGCCCCTCTGTTTCAGCCCCTCTGTTTCTCGCCCGCTGTTTCAGCCCCTCTGT
The DNA here is from genome assembly GCF_030684315.1 of Stegostoma tigrinum. NCBI lineage: Eukaryota > Metazoa > Chordata > Chondrichthyes > Orectolobiformes > Stegostomatidae > Stegostoma > Stegostoma tigrinum. The sequence continues at coordinate 2,243,000 of NW_026728047.1, read as the reverse complement.
TTCTCGCCCTCTGTTTCAGCCCCTCTGTTTCAGCTCCTCTGTATCAGCCCCTCTGTTTCAGCCCCTCTGTTTCTCGCCCTCTGTTTCTCGCCCTCTGTTTCTTGCCCTCTGTTTCTCGCTCTCTGTTTCTCGCCCTCTGTTTCTCGCCCTCTGTTTCAGCCCCTCTGTTTCAGCCCCTCTGTTTCAGCCCCTCTGTTTCTCGCCCTCTGTTTCAGCTCCTCTGTTTCTCGCCCTCTGTTTCTCGCCCACTGTTTCTCGCCCTCTGTTTCAGCCCCTCTGTTTCAGCCCCTCTGTTTCAGCCCCTCTGTTTCAGCCCCTCTGTTTCTCGCCCTCTGTTTCTCGCCCTCTGTTTCAGCCCCTCTGTTTCAGCCCCTCAGTTTCAGCCCCTCTGTTTCTCGCCCTCTGTTTCTCGCCCTCTGTTTCTCGCCGTCTGATTCTCGCTCTCTGTTTCTCGCCCTCTGTTTCTCGCCCTCTGTTTCAGCCCCTCTGTTTCAGCCCCTCTGTTTCAGCCCCTCTGTTTCAGCCCCTCTGTTGCAGCCCCTCTGTTTCTCGCCCTCTGTTTCAGACCCTCTGTTTCAGCCCCTCAGAATCAGCCCCTCTCTTTCAGCCCCTCTGTTTCTCGCCCTCTGTTTCTCGCCCTCTGTTTCTCGCCCTCTGTTTCTCGCCCACTGTTTCAGCCCCTCTGTTTCAGCCCCACTGTATCAGCCCATCTGTTTCAGCCCCTCTGTTTCAGCCCCTCTGTTTCAGCCCCTCTGTTTCAGCCCCTCTGTTTCTCGCCCTCTGTTTCTCGCCCTCTGTTTCTCGCCCTCTGTTTCATCCCCTCTGTTTCTCGCCCACTGTTTCAGCCCCTCTGTTTCTCGCCCTCTGTTTCAGCCCCTCTGTTCCAGCCACTCTGTTTCTCGACCTCTGTTTCAGCCCCTCTGTTTCAGCCCCTCTGTTTCAGCCCCTCTGTTTCAGCCCCTCTGTTTCTCGCCCTCTGTTTCTCGCCCTCTGTTTCAGCCCCTCTGTTTCAGCCCCTCTGTTTCAGCCCCACTGTTTCTCGCCCTCTGTATCTCGCCCTCTGATTCTCGCCCTCTGTTTCTCGATCTCTGTTTCTCGCCCTCTGTTTCTCGCCCTCTGTTTCAGCCCCTCTGTTTCAGCCCCTCTGTTTCAGCCCCTCTGTTTCAGCCCCTCTGTTTCAGCCCCTCTGTTTCTCGCCCTCTGTTTCTCGCCCTCTGTTTCAGACGCTCTGTTTCTCGCTCTCTGTTTCTCGCCCTCTGTTTCTCGCCCTCTGTTTCAGCCCCTCTGTTTCAGCCCCTCTGTTTCAGCCCCTCTGTTTCTCGCCCTCTGTTTCTCGCCCACTGTTTCTCGCCCTCTGTTTCAGCCCCTCTGTTTCAGCCCCTCTGTTTCAGCCCCTCTGTTTCTCGCCCTCTGTTTCTCGCCCTCTGTTTCTTGCCCTCTGTTTCTCGCTCTCTGTTTCTCGCCCTCTGTTTCTCGCCCTCTGTTTCAGCCCCTCTGTTTCAGCCCCTCTGTTTCAGCCCCTCTGTTTCTCGCCCTCTGTTTCAGCTACTCAGTTTCTCGCCCTCTGTTTCTCGCCCACTGTTTCTCGCCCTCTGTTTCAGCCCCTCTGTTTCAGCCCCTCTGTTTCAGCCCCTCTGTTTCTCGCCCTCTGTTTCTCGCCCACTGTTTCTCGCCCTCTGTTTCAGCCCCTCTGTTTCAGCCCCTCTTTTTCAGCCCCTCTGTTTCAGCCCCTCTGTATCTCGCCCTCTGTTTCTCGCCCTCTGTTTCTTGCCCTCTGTTTCTCGCTCTCTGTTTCTCGCCCTCTGTTTCTCGCCCTCTGTTTCAGCCCCTCTGTTTCAGCCCCTCTGTTTCAGCCCCTCTGTTTCTCGCCCTCTGTTTCTCGCCCTCTGTTTCTCGCCCTCAGTTTCAGCCCCTCTGTTTCAGCCCCTTTGTTTCAGCCCCTCTTTTTCTGCCCCTCTGTTTCTCGCCCACTGTTTCTCGCCCTCTGTTTCAGCCCCTCTGTTTCAGCCCCTCTGTTTCAGCCCCTCTGTTTCAGCCCCTCTGTTTCAGCCCCTCTGTTTCTCGCCCTCTGTTTCTCGCCCTCTGTTTTTCGCCCTCTGTTTCTCGCCCGCTGTTTCAGCCCCTCTGTTTAAGCCCCTCTGTTTCTCGCCCTCTGTTTCTCGCCCTCTGTTTCAGCCCCTCTGTTTCAGCCTCTCAGTTTCAGCCCCTCTGTTTCTTCCCCTCTGTTTCAGCACCTCTGTTTCTCGCCCTCTCTTTCAGCCCCTCTCTTTCTCGCCCACTGTTGCAGACCCTCTGTATCTCGCCCGCTGTTTCAGCCCCTCTGTTTCAGCCCCTCTGTTTCAGCCCCTCTGTTTCAGCCCCTCTGTTTCTCGCCATCTGTTTCAGCCCCTCTGTTTCAGCCCCTCTGTTTCTCGCCCTCTGTTTCTGCCCCTCTGTTTCAGCCCCTCTGTTTCAGCCCCTCTGTTTCAGCACCTCTGTTTCTCGCCCTTTGTTTCTCGCCCTCTGTTTCAGCCCCTCTGTTTCTCGCCTTCTGTTTCAGCCCCTCTGTTTCTCGCCCTCTGTTTCAGCCCCTCTGTTTCACGCCCTCTGTTTCAGCCCCTATGTTTCAGCCCCTCTGTTTCTCGCCCTCTGTTTCAGCCCCTCTGTTTCAGCCCCTCTGTATCAGCCCCTCTGTTTCATCCCCTCTGTTTCTCGCCCTCTGTTTCTCGCCCTCTGTTTCAGCCCCTCTGTTTCAGCCCCTCTGTTTCAGCCCCTCTGTTTCAGCCCCACTGTTTCTCGCCCTCTGCTTCTCGCTCTCTGTTTCTCGCCCTCTGTTTCTCGCCCTCTGTTTCAGTCCCTCTGTTTCAGCCCCTCTTTTTCAGCCCCTCTGTTTCAGCCCCTCTGTTTCTCGCCCTCTGTTTCTTTCCCTCTGTTTCTCGCCCTCTGTTTCAGCCCCTCTGTATCAGTCCCTCTGTTTCAGCCCCTCTGTTTCAGCCCCTCTGTTTCAGCCCCTCTGTTTCTCGCCCTCTGTTTCAGCCCCTCTGTTTCAGCCCCTCTGTTTCTCGCCAACAGTTTCAGCCCCTCTGTTTCAGCCCCTCTGTTTCAGCCACTCTGTTTCAGCCCCTCTGTTTCTCGCCCTCTGTTTCTCGCCCTCTGTCTCAGCCCCTCTGTTTCAGCCCCTCTGTTTCAGCCCCTCTGTTTCTCGCCCTCTGTTTCTCGCCCTCTGTTTCTCGCCCTCTGTTTCTCGCTCTCTGTTTCTCGCCTTCTGTTTCTCGCCCTCTGTTTCAGCCCCTGTGTTTCAGCCCCTCTGTTTCAGCCCCTCTGTTTCAGCCCCTCTGTTTCAGCCCCTCTGTTTATCGCCCTCTGTTTCTCGCCCTCTGTTTCTCGCCCTCTGTTTCTCGCTCTCTGTTACTCGCCCTCTGTTTCTCGCCCTGTGTTTCAGCCCCTCTGTTTCAGCCCCTCTGTTTCAGCCCCTCTGTTTCTCGCCCTCTGTTTCTCGCCCACTGTTTCTCGCCCTCTGTTTCTGCCCCTCTGTTTCAGCCCCTCTGTTTCAGCCCCTCTGTTTCAGCCCCTCTGTTTCAGCCCCTCTGTTTCTCGCCCTCTGTTTCTCGCCCTCTGTTTCTCGCCCTCAGTTTCAGCCCCTCTGTTTCAGCCCCTTTGTTTCAGCCCCTCTGTTTCATCCCCTCTGTTTCTCGCCCACTGTTTCTCGCCCTCTGTTTCAGCCCCTCTGTTTCAGCCCCTCTGTTTCAGACCCTCTGTTTCAGCCCCTCTGTTTCAGCCCATCTGTTTCTCGCCCTCTGTTTCTCGCCCTCTGTTTCTCGCCCTCTGTTTCTCGCCCTCTGTTTCAGCCCCTCTGTTTCAGCCCCTCTGTTTCAGCCCCTCTGTTTCTCGCCCTCTGTTTCTCGCCCTCTGTTTCAGCCCCTCTGTTTCAGCCCCTCAGTTCCAGCCCCTCTGTTTCTCGCCCTCTGTTTCAGCACCTCTGTTTCTCGCCCTCTCTTTCAGCCCCTCTCTTTCTCGCCCTCTGTTGCAGACCCTCTGTTTCAGCCCCTCTGTTTCAGCCCCTCTGTTTCTCGCCCTCTGTTTCAGCCCCTCTGTTTCTCGCCCTCTGTTTCCGCCCCGCTGTTTCTCGCCCTCTGTTGCAGCCCCTCTGTTTCAGCCCCTCTGTTTCAGCCCCTCTGTTTCAGACCCTCTGTTTCTCGCCCTCTGTTTCTCGCCCTCTGTTTCAGCCCCTCTGTTTCAGCCCCTCTGTTTCAGCTCCTCTGTTTCTCGCCCTCTGTTTGAGCCCGTCTGTTTCAGCCCCTCTGTTTCAGCCCCTCTGTTTGAGCCCCTCTGTTTCAGCCCCTCTGTTTCTCGCCCTCTGTTTCTCGCCCTCGGTTTCAGCCCCTCTGTTTCTCGCCCTCTGTTTCAGCCCCTCTGTTTCAGCCCCTCTGTTTCACCCCCTCTGTTTCAGCCCTTCTGTTTCAGCCCCTCTGTTTCAGCCCCTCTGTTTCTCACCTTCTGTTTCAGCCCCTCTGTTTCTCGCCCTCTGTTTCAGACCCACTGTTTCAGCCCCTCAGTATCAGCCCCTCTGTTTCAGCCCCTATGTTTCTCGCCCTCTGTTTCTCGCCCTCTGTTTCTCGCCCACTGTTTCAGCCCCTCTGTTTCAGCCCCTCTGTTTCAGCCCATCTGTTTCAGCCCCACTGTTTCAGCCCCTCTGTTTCAGCCCCTGTGTTTCAGCCCCTCTGTTTCTCGCCCTCTGTTTCTCGCTCTCTGTTTCTCGCCCTCTGTTTCAGCCCCTCTGTTGCTCGCCCACTGTTTCAGCCCCTCTGTTTCTCGCCATCTGTTTCAGCCCCTCTGTTTCAGCCACTCTGTTTCTCGCCCTCTGTTTCAGCACCTCTGTTTCAGCCCCTCTGTTTCAGCCCCTCTGTTTCAGCCCCTCTGTTTCTCGCCCTTTGTTTCTCGCCCTCTGTTTCAGCCCCTCTTTTTCTCGCCCTCTGTTTCAGCCCCTCTGTTTCACGTCCTCTGTTTCAGCCCCTCTGTTTCAGTCCCACTGTTTCAGGCCCTCTGTTTCAGCCCCTCTGTTTCAGCCCCTCTGTTTCACGCCCTCTGTTTCAGCCCCTCTGTTTCTCGCCCTCTGTTTCAGCCACTCTGTTTCAGCGCCTCTGTATCAGCCCCTCTGTTTCTGCCCCTCTGTTTCTCGCCCTCTGTTTCTCGCCCTCTGTTTCAGCCCCTCTGTTTCAGACCCTCTGTTTCAGCCCCTCTGTTTCAGCCCCTCTGTTTCAGCCACTCTGTTTCTCGCCCTCTGTTTCTCGCCCTCTGTTTCTCGCTCTCTGTTTCTCGCCATCTGTTTCTCGCCCTCTGTTTCAGCCCCTCTGTTTCAGCCCATCTGATTCAGCCCCTCTGTTTCAGCCCCTCTGTTTCTCGCCCGCTGTTTCAGCCCCTCTGTTTCTCGCCCTCTGTTTCAGCCCCTCTGTTTCAGCTCCTCTGTATCAGCCCCTCTGTTTCAGCCCCTCTGTTTCTCGCCCTCTGTTTCTCGCCCGCTGTTTCAGCCCCTCTGTTTCAGCCCCTCTGTTTCAGCCCCTCTGTTTCAGCCCCTCTGTTTCTCGCCCTCTGTTTCTCGCCTTCTGTTTCTCGCTCTCTGTTTCTCGCCCTCTGTTTCTCGCCCTCTGTTTCAGCCCCTCTGTTTCAGCCCCTCTGTTTCAGCCCCGCTGTTTCTCGCCCTCTGTTTCTCGCCCACTGTTTCTCGCCCTCTGTTTCAGCCCCTCTGTTTCAGCCCCTCTGTTTCAGCCCCTCTGTTTCAGCCCCACTGTTTCAGCCCCTCTGTTTCTCGCCCTCTGTTTCTCGCCCTCTGTTTCTCGCTCTCTGTTTCTCGCCCTCTGTTTCTCGCCCTCTGTTTCAGCCCCTCTGTTTCAGCCCCTCTGTTTCAGCCCCTCTCTTTCAGCCCCTCTGTTTCTCGCCCTCTGTTTTTCGCCCTCTGTTTCTCGCCCTCTGTTTCAGCCGCTCTGTTTCAGTCCCTCTGTTTCAGCCCCTCTGTTTCTCGCCCTCTGTTTCTCGCCCTCTGTTTCAGCCCCTCTGTATCAGCCCCTCTGTTTCAGCCCCTCTGTTTCTCGCCCTCTGTTTCTCGCCCTCTGTTTCAGCCCCTCTGTTTCAGCCCCTCTGTTTCAGCCCCTCTGTTTCAGCCCGTCTGTTTCAGCCCCTCTGTATCAGCCCCTCTGTTTCAGCCCCTCTGTTTCTCGCCCTCTGTTTCTCGCCCTCTGTTTCAGCCCCTCTGTTTCAGCCCCTCTGTTTCAGCCCCTCTGTTTCAGCCCCTCTGTTTCTCGCCCTCTGTTTCTCGCCCTCTGTTTCTCGCCCTCTGTTTCTCGCTCTCTGTTTCTCGCCTCTGTTTCAGCCCCTCTGTTTCTCGCCCACTGTTTCAGCCCCTCTGTTTCTCGCCATCTGTTTCAGCCCCTCTGTTTCAGCCCATCTGTTTCTCGCCCTCTGTTTCAGACCCTCTGTTTCAGCCCCTCTGTTTCAGCCCCTCTTTTTCAGCACCTCTGTTTCTCGCCCTTTGTTTCTCGCCCTCTGTTTCAGCCCCTCTGTTTCTCGCCCTCTGTTTCTGCCCCTCTGTTTCAGCCCCTCTGTATCAGCCCCTCTGTTTCAGCCCCTCTGTTTCTCGCCCTCTGTTTCTCGCCCTCTGTTTCAGCCCCTCTGTTTCAGCCCCTCTGTTTCAGCCCCTCTGTTTCAGCCCCTCTGATTCTCGCCCTCTGTTTCTCGCCATCTGTTTCTCGCCCTCTGTTTCTCGCTCTCTGTTTCTCGCCCTCTCTTTCTCGCCCTCTGTTTCAGCCCCTCTGTTTCTGCCACTCTGTTTCAGCCTCTCTGTTTCAGCCCCTCTGTTTCAGCCCCTCTGTTTCTCGCCCTCTGTTTCTCGCCCTCTGTTTCTTGCCCTCTGTTTCTCGGTCTCTGTTTCTCGCCCTCTGTTTCAGCCCCTCTGTTTCTCGCCTTCTGTTTCAGCCCCTCTGTTTCTCGCCCTCTGTTTCAGCCCCTCTGTTTCAGTCCCTCTGTTTCAGCCCCTCTGTTTCAGCCCCTCTGTTTCAGCGCCTCTGTTTCACGCCCTCTGTTTCAGCCCCTCTGTTTCAGCGCCTCTGTTTCTGGCCCTCTGTTTCAGCCCCTCTGTTTCAGCCCCTCTGTATCAGCCCCTCTGTTTCAGCCCCTCTGTTTCTCGCCCTCTGTTTCTCGCCCTCTGTTTCTCGCCCTCTGTTTCTCGATCTCTGTTTCTCGCCCTCTGTTTCTCGCCATCTGTTTCAGCCCCTCTGTTTCAGCCCCTCTGTTTCTCGCCCTCTGTTTCTCGCCCACTGTTTCTCGCCCTCTGTTTCAGCCCCTCTGTTTCAGCCCCTCTGTTTCAGCCCCTCTGTTTCTCGCCCTCTGTTTCTCGCCCTCTGTTTCTTGCCCTCTGTTTCTCGCTCTCTGTTTCTCGCCCTCTGTTTCTCGCCCTCTGTTTCAGCCCCTCTGTTTCAGCCCCTCTGTTTCAGCCCCTCTGTTTCTCGCCCTCTGTTTCAGCTACTCAGTTTCTCGCCCTCTGTTTCTCGCCCACTGTTTCTCGCCCTCTGTTTCAGCCCCTCTGTTTCAGCCCCTCTGTTTCAGCCCCTCTGTTTCTCGCCCTCTGTTTCTCGCCCACTGTTTCTCGCCCTCTGTTTCAGCCCCTCTGTTTCAGCCCCTCTTTTTCAGCCCCTCTGTTTCAGCCCCTCTGTATCTCGCCCTCTGTTTCTCGCCCTCTGTTTCTTGCCCTCTGTTTCTCGCTCTCTGTTTCTCGCCCTCTGTTTCTCGCCCTCTGTTTCAGCCCCTCTGTTTCAGCCCCTCTGTTTCAGCCCCTCTGTTTCTCGCCCTCTGTTTCTCGCCCTCTGTTTCTCGCCCTCAGTTTCAGCCCCTCTGTTTCAGCCCCTTTGTTTCAGCCCCTCTTTTTCTGCCCCTCTGTTTCTCGCCCACTGTTTCTCGCCCTCTGTTTCAGCCCCTCTGTTTCAGCCCCTCTGTTTCAGCCCCTCTGTTTCAGCCCCTCTGTTTCAGCCCCTCTGTTTCTCGCCCTCTGTTTCTCGCCCTCTGTTTTTCGCCCTCTGTTTCTCGCCCGCTGTTTCAGCCCCTCTGTTTAAGCCCCTCTGTTTCTCGCCCTCTGTTTCTCGCCCTCTGTTTCAGCCCCTCTGTTTCAGCCTCTCAGTTTCAGCCCCTCTGTTTCTTCCCCTCTGTTTCAGCACCTCTGTTTCTCGCCCTCTCTTTCAGCCCCTCTCTTTCTCGCCCACTGTTGCAGACCCTCTGTAACTCGCCCTCTGTTTCAGCCCCTCTGTTTCAGCCCCTCTGTTTCAGCCCCTCTGTTTCAGCCCCTCTGTTTCTCGCCATCTGTTTCAGCCCCTCTGTTTCAGCTCCTCTGTTTCTCGCCATCTCTTTCTGCCCCTCTGTTTCAGCCCCTCTGTTTCAGCCCCTCTGTTTCAGCACCTCTGTTTCTCGCCCTTTGTTTCTCGCCCTCTGTTTCAGCCCCTCTGTTTCTCGCCTTCTGTTTCAGCCCCTCTGTTTCTCGCCCTCTGTTTCTCGCCCACTGTTTCTCGCCCTCTGTTTCAGCCCCTCTGTTTCAGCCCCTCTGTTTCAGCCCCTCTGTTTCTCGCCCTCTGTTTCTCGCCCTCTGTTTCTTGCCCTCTGTTTCTCGCTCTCTGTTTCTCGCCCTCTGTTTCTCGCCCTCTGTTTCAGCCCCTCTGTTTCAGCCCCTCTGTTTCAGCCCCTCTGTTTCTCGCCCTCTGTTTCAGCTACTCAGATTCTCGCCCTCTGTTTCTCGCCCACTGTTTCTCGCCCTCTGTTTCAGCCCCTCTGTTTCAGCCCCTCTGTTTCAGCCCCTCTGTTTCTCGCCCTCTGTTTCTCGCCCACTGTTTCTCGCCCTCTGTTTCAGCCCCTCTGTTTCAGCCCCTCTTTTTCAGCCCCTCTGTTTCAGCCCCTCTGTATCTCGCCCTCTGTTTCTCGCCCTCTGTTTCTTGCCCTCTGTTTCTCGCTCTCTGTTTCTCGCCCTCTGTTTCTCGCCCTCTGTTTCAGCCCCTCTGTTTCAGCCCCTCTGTTTCAGCCCCTCTGTTTCTCGCCCTCTGTTTCTCGCCCTCTGTTTCTCGCCCTCAGTTTCAGCCCCTCTGTTTCAGCCCCTTTGTTTCAGCCCCTCTTTTTCTGCCCCTCTGTTTCTCGCCCACTGTTTCTCGCCCTCTGTTTCAGCCCCTCTGTTTCAGCCCCTCTGTTTCAGCCCCTCTGTTTCAGCCCCTCTGTTTCAGCCCCTCTGTTTCTCGCCCTCTGTTTCTCGCCCTCTGTTTTTCGCCCTCTGTTTCTCGCCCGCTGTTTCAGCCCCTCTGTTTAAGCCCCTCTGTTTCTCGCCCTCTGTTTCTCGCCCTCTGTTTCAGCCCCTCTGTTTCAGCCTCTCAGTTTCAGCCCCTCTGTTTCTTCCCCTCTGTTTCAGCACCTCTGTTTCTCGCCCTCTCTTTCAGCCCCTCTCTTTCTCGCCCACTGTTGCAGACCCTCTGTATCTCGCCCTCTGTTTCAGCCCCTCTGTTTCAGCCCCTCTGTTTCAGCCCCTCTGTTTCAGCCCCTCTGTTTCTCGCCATCTGTTTCAGCCCCTCTGTTTCAGCCCCTCTGTTTCTCGCCCTCTGTTTCTGCCCCTCTGTTTCAGCCCCTCTGTTTCAGCCCCTCTGTTTCAGCACCTCTGTTTCTCGCCCTTTGTTTCTCGCCCTCTGTTTCAGCCCCTCTGTTTCTCGCCTTCTGTTTCAGCCCCTCTGTTTCTCGCCCTCTGTTTCAGCCCCTCTGTTTCACGCCCTCTGTTTCAGCCCCTATGTTTCAGCCCCTCTGTTTCTCGCCCTCTGTTTCAGCCCCTCTGTTTCAGCCCCTCTGTATCAGCCCCTCTGTTTCATCCCCTCTGTTTCTCGCCCTCTGTTTCTCGCCCTCTGTTTCAGCCCCTCTGTTTCAGCCCCTCTGTTTCAGCCCCTCTGTTTCAGCCCCACTGTTTCTCGCCCTCTGCTTCTCGCTCTCTGTTTCTCGCCCTCTGTTTCTCGCCCTCTGTTTCAGTCCCTCTGTTTCAGCCCCTCTTTTTCAGCCCCTCTGTTTCAGCCCCTCTGTTTCTCGCCCTCTGTTTCTTTCCCTCTGTTTCTCGCCCTCTGTTTCAGCCCCTCTGTATCAGTCCCTCTGTTTCAGCCCCTCTGTTTCAGCCCCTCTGTTTCAGCCCCTCTGTTTCTCGCCCTCTGTTTCAGCCCCGCTGTTTCAGCCCCTCTGTTTCTCGCCAACAGTTTCAGCCCCTCTGTTTCAGCCCCTCTGTTTCAGCCACTCTGTTTCAGCCCCTCTGTTTCTCGCCCTCTGTTTCTCGCCCACTGTTTCAGCCCCTCTGTTTCTCGCCCTCTGTTTCAGCCCCTCTGTTCCAGCCACTCTGTTTCTCGACCTCTGTTTCAGCCCCTCTGTTTCAGCTCCTCTGTTTCAGCCCCTCTGTTTCAGCCCCTCTGTTTCTCGCCCTCTGTTTCTCGCCCTCTGTTTCAGCCCCTCTGTTTCAGCCCCTCTGTTTCAGCCCCACTGTTTCTCGCCCTCTGTTTCTCGCCCTCTGTTTCTCGCCCTCTGTTTCTCGATCTCTGTTTCTCGCCCTCTGTTTCTCGCCCTCTGTTTCAGCCCCTCTGTTTCAGCCCCTCTGTTTCAGACCCTCTGTTTCAGCCCCTCTGTTTCAGCCCCTCTGTTTCAGCCACTCTGTTTCTCGCCCTCTGTTTCTCGCCCTCTGTTTCTCGCTCTCTGTTTCTCGCCATCTGTTTCTCGCCCTCTGTTTCAGCCCCTCTGTTTCAGCCCATCTGATTCAGCCCCTCTGTTTCAGCCCCTCTGTTTCTCGCCCGCTGTTTCAGCCCCTCTGTTTCTCGCCCTCTGTTTCAGCCCCTCTGTTTCAGCTCCTCTGTATCAGCCCCTCTGTTTCAGCCCCTCTGTTTCTCGCCCTCTGTTTCTCGCCCTCTGTTTCTTGCCCTCTGTTTCTCGCTCTCTGTTTCTCGCCCTCTGTTTCTCGCCCTCTGTTTCAGCCCCTCTGTTTCAGCCCCTCTGTTTCAGCCCCTCTGTTTCTCGCCCTCTGTTTCAGCTCCTCTGTTTCTCGCCCTCTGTTTCTCGCCCACTGTTTCTCGCCCTCTGTTTCAGCCCCTCTGTTTCAGCCCCTCTGTTTCAGCCCCTCTGTTTCAGCCCCTCTGTTTCTCGCCCTCTGTTTCTCGCCCTCTGTTTCAGCCCCTCTGTTTCAGCCCCTCAGTTTCAGCCCCTCTGTTTCTCGCCCTCTGTTTCTCGCCCTCTGTTTCTCGCCGTCTGATTCTCGCTCTCTGTTTCTCGCCCTCTGTTTCTCGCCCTCTGTTTCAGCCCCTCTGTTTCAGCCCCTCTGTTTCAGCCCCTCTGTTTCAGCCCCTCTGTTGCAGCCCCTCTGTTTCTCGCCCTCTGTTTCAGACCCTCTGTTTCAGCCCCTCAGAATCAGCCCCTCTCTTTCAGCCCCTCTGTTTCTCGCCCTCTGTTTCTCGCCCTCTGTTTCTCGCCCTCTGTTTCTCGCCCACTGTTTCAGCCCCTCTGTTTCAGCCCCACTGTATCAGCCCATCTGTTTCAGCCCCTCTGTTTCAGCCCCTCTGTTTCAGCCCCTCTGTTTCAGCCCCTCTGTTTCTCGCCCTCTGTTTCTCGCCCTCTGTTTCTCGCCCTCTGTTTCATCCCCTCTGTTTCTCGCCCACTGTTTCAGCCCCTCTGTTTCTCGCCCTCTGTTTCAGCCCCTCTGTTCCAGCCACTCTGTTTCTCGACCTCTGTTTCAGCCCCTCTGTTTCAGCCCCTCTGTTTCAGCCCCTCTGTTTCAGCCCCTCTGTTTCTCGCCCTCTGTTTCTCGCCCTCTGTTTCAGCCCCTCTGTTTCAGCCCCTCTGTTTCAGCCCCACTGTTTCTCGCCCTCTGTATCTCGCCCTCTGATTCTCGCCCTCTGTTTCTCGATCTCTGTTTCTCGCCCTCTGTTTCTCGCCCTCTGTTTCAGCCCCTCTGTTTCAGCCCCTCTGTTTCAGCCCCTCTGTTTCAGCCCCTCTGTTTCAGCCCCTCTGTTTCTCGCCCTCTGTTTCTCGCCCTCTGTTTCAGACGCTCTGTTTCTCGCTCTCTGTTTCTCGCCCTCTGTTTCTCGCCCTCTGTTTCAGCCCCTCTGTTTCAGCCCCTCTGTTTCAGCCCCTCTGTTTCTCGCCCTCTGTTTCTCGCCCACTGTTTCTCGCCCTCTGTTTCAGCCCCTCTGTTTCAGCCCCTCTGTTTCAGCCCCTCTGTTTCTCGCCCTCTGTTTCTCGCCCTCTGTTTCATGCCCTCTGTTTCTCGCTCTCTGTTTCTCGCCCTCTGTTTCTCGCCCTCTGTTTCAGCCCCTCTGTTTCAGCCCCTCTGTTTCAGCCCCTCTGTTTCTCGCCCTCTGTTTCAGCTACTCAGTTTCTCGCCCTCTGTTTCTCGCCCACTGTTTCTCGCCCTCTGTTTCAGCCCCTCTGTTTCAGCCCCTCTGTTTCAGCCCCTCTGTTTCTCGCCCTCTGTTTCTCGCCCACTGTTTCTCGCCCTCTGTTTCAGCCCCTCTGTTTCAGCCCCTCTTTTTCAGCCCCTCTGTTTCAGCCCCTCTGTATCTCGCCCTCTGTTTCTCGCCCTCTGTTTCTTGCCCTCTGTTTCTCGCTCTCTGTTTCTCGCCCTCTGTTTCTCGCCCTCTGTTTCAGCCCCTCTGTTTCAGCCCCTCTGTTTCAGCCCCTCTGTTTCTCGCCCTCTGTTTCTCGCCCTCTGTTTCTCGCCCTCAGTTTCAGCCCCTCTGTTTCAGCCCCTTTGTTTCAGCCCCTCTTTTTCTGCCCCTCTGTTTCTCGCCCACTGTTTCTCGCCCTCTGTTTCAGCCCCTCTGTTTCAGCCCCTCTGTTTCAGCCCCTCTGTTTCAGCCCCTCTGTTTCAGCCCCTCTGTTTCTCGCCCTCTGTTTCTCGCCCTCTGTTTTTCGCCCTCTGTTTCTCGCCCGCTGTTTCAGCCCCTCTGTTTAAGCCCCTCTGTTTCTCGCCCTCTGTTTCTCGCCCTCTGTTTCAGCCCCTCTGTTTCAGCCTCTCAGTTTCAGCCCCTCTGTTTCTTCCCCTCTGTTTCAGCACCTCTGTTTCTCGCCCTCTCTTTCAGCCCCTCTCTTTCTCGCCCACTGTTGCAGACCCTCTGTATCTCGCCCGCTGTTTCAGCCCCTCTGTTTCAGCCCCTCTGTTTCAGCCCCTCTGTTTCAGCCCCTCTGTTTCTCGCCATCTGTTTCAGCCCCTCTGTTTCAGCCCCTCTGTTTCTCGCCCTCTGTTTCTGCCCCTCTGTTTCAGCCCCTCTGTTTCAGCCCCTCTGTTTCAGCACCTCTGTTTCTCGCCCTTTGTTTCTCGCCCTCTGTTTCAGCCCCTCTGTTTCTCGCCTTCTGTTTCAGCCCCTCTGTTTCTCGCCCTCTGTTTCAGCCCCTCTGTTTCACGCCCTCTGTTTCAGCCCCTATGTTTCAGCCCCTCTGTTTCTCGCCCTCTGTTTCAGCCCCTCTGTTTCAGCCCCTCTGTATCAGCCCCTCTGTTTCATCCCCTCTGTTTCTCGCCCTCTGTTTCTCGCCCTCTGTTTCAGCCCCTCTGTTTCAGCCCCTCTGTTTCAGCCCCTCTGTTTCAGCCCCACTGTTTCTCGCCCTCTGCTTCTCGCTCTCTGTTTCTCGCCCTCTGTTTCTCGCCCTCTGTTTCAGTCCCTCTGTTTCAGCCCCTCTTTTTCAGCCCCTCTGTTTCAGCCCCTCTGTTTCTCGCCCTCTGTTTCTTTCCCTCTGTTTCTCGCCCTCTGTTTCAGCCCCTCTGTATCAGTCCCTCTGTTTCAGCCCCTCTGTTTCAGCCCCTCTGTTTCAGCCCCTCTGTTTCTCGCCCTCTGTTTCAGCCCCTCTGTTTCAGCCCCTCTGTTTCTCGCCAACAGTTTCAGCCCCTCTGTTTCAGCCCCTCTGTTTCAGCCACTCTGTTTCAGCCCCTCTGTTTCTCGCCCTCTGTTTCTCGCCCTCTGTCTCAGCCCCTCTGTTTCAGCCCCTCTGTTTCAGCCCCTCTGTTTCTCGCCCTCTGTTTCTCGCCCTCTGTTTCTCGCCCTCTGTTTCTCGCTCTCTGTTTCTCGCCTTCTGTTTCTCGCCCTCTGTTTCAGCCCCTGTGTTTCAGCCCCTCTGTTTCAGCCCCTCTGTTTCAGCCCCTCTGTTTCAGCCCCTCTGTTTATCGCCCTCTGTTTCTCGCCCTCTGTTTCTCGCCCTCTGTTTCTCGCTCTCTGTTACTCGCCCTCTGTTTCTCGCCCTGTGTTTCAGCCCCTCTGTTTCAGCCCCTCTGTTTCAGCCCCTCTGTTTCTCGCCCTCTGTTTCTCGCCCACTGTTTCTCGCCCTCTGTTTCTGCCCCTCTGTTTCAGCCCCTCTGTTTCAGCCCCTCTGTTTCAGCCCCTCTGTTTCAGCCCCTCTGTTTCTCGCCCTCTGTTTCTCGCCCTCTGTTTCTCGCCCTCAGTTTCAGCCCCTCTGTTTCAGCCCCTTTGTTTCAGCCCCTCTGTTTCATCCCCTCTGTTTCTCGCCCACTGTTTCTCGCCCTCTGTTTCAGCCCCTCTGTTTCAGCCCCTCTGTTTCAGACCCTCTGTTTCAGCCCCTCTGTTTCAGCCCATCTGTTTCTCGCCCTCTGTTTCTCGCCCTCTGTTTCTCGCCCTCTGTTTCTCGCCCTCTGTTTCAGCCCCTCTGTTTCAGCCCCTCTGTTTCAGCCCCTCTGTTTCTCGCCCTCTGTTTCTCGCCCTCTGTTTCAGCCCCTCTGTTTCAGCCCCTCAGTTCCAGCCCCTCTGTTTCTCGCCCTCTGTTTCAGCACCTCTGTTTCTCGCCCTCTCTTTCAGCCCCTCTCTTTCTCGCCCTCTGTTGCAGACCCTCTGTTTCAGCCCCTCTGTTTCAGCCCCTCTGTTTCTCGCCCTCTGTTTCAGCCCCTCTGTTTCTCGCCCTCTGTTTCCGCCCCGCTGTTTCTCGCCCTCTGTTGCAGCCCCTCTGTTTCAGCCCCTCTGTTTCAGCCCCTCTGTTTCAGACCCTCTGTTTCTCGCCCTCTGTTTCTCGCCCTCTGTTTCAGCCCCTCTGTTTCAGCCCCTCTGTTTCAGCTCCTCTGTTTCTCGCCCTCTGTTTGAGCCCGTCTGTTTCAGCCCCTCTGTTTCAGCCCCTCTGTTTGAGCCCCTCTGTTTCAGCCCCTCTGTTTCTCGCCCTCTGTTTCTCGCCCTCGGTTTCAGCCCCTCTGTTTCTCGCCCTCTGTTTCAGCCCCTCTGTTTCAGCCCCTCTGTTTCACCCCCTCTGTTTCAGCCCTTCTGTTTCAGCCCCTCTGTTTCAGCCCCTCTGTTTCTCACCTTCTGTTTCAGCCCCTCTGTTTCTCGCCCTCTGTTTCAGACCCACTGTTTCAGCCCCTCAGTATCAGCCCCTCTGTTTCAGCCCCTATGTTTCTCGCCCTCTGTTTCTCGCCCTCTGTTTCTCGCCCACTGTTTCAGCCCCTCTGTTTCAGCCCCTCTGTTTCAGCCCATCTGTTTCAGCCCCACTGTTTCAGCCCCTCTGTTTCAGCCCCTGTGTTTCAGCCCCTCTGTTTCTCGCCCTCTGTTTCTCGCTCTCTGTTTCTCGCCCTCTGTTTCAGCCCCTCTGTTGCTCGCCCACTGTTTCAGCCCCTCTGTTTCTCGCCATCTGTTTCAGCCCCTCTGTTTCAGCCACTCTGTTTCTCGCCCTCTGTTTCAGCACCTCTGTTCCAGCCCCTCTGTTTCAGCCCCTCTGTTTCAGCCCCTCTGTTTCTCGCCCTTTGTTTCTCGCCCTCTGTTTCAGCCCCTCTTTTTCTCGCCCTCTGTTTCAGCCCCTCTGTTTCACGTCCTCTGTTTCAGCCCCTCTGTTTCAGTCCCACTGTTTCAGGCCCTCTGTTTCAGCCCCTCTGTTTCAGCCCCTCTGTTTCACGCCCTCTGTTTCAGCCCCTCTGTTTCTCGCCCTCTGTTTCAGCCCCTCTGTTTCAGCGCCTCTGTATCAGCCCCTCTGTTTCTGCCCCTCTGTTTCTCGCCCTCTGTTTCTCGCCCTCTGTTTCAGCCCCTCTGTTTCAGACCCTCTGTTTCAGCCCCTCTGTTTCAGCCCCTCTGTTTCAGCCACTCTGTTTCTCGCCCTCTGTTTCTCGCCCTCTGTTTCTCGCTCTCTGTTTCTCGCCATCTGTTTCTCGCCCTCTGTTTCAGCCCCTCTGTTTCAGCCCATCTGATTCAGCCCCTCTGTTTCAGCCCCTCTGTTTCTCGCCCGCTGTTTCAGCCCCTCTGTTTCTCGCCCTCTGTTTCAGCCCCTCTGTTTCAGCTCCTCTGTATCAGCCCCTCTGTTTCAGCCCCTCTGTTTCTCGCCCTCTGTTTCTCGCCCGCTGTTTCAGCCCCTCTGTTTCAGCCCCTCTGTTTCAGCCCCTCTGTTTCAGCCCCTCTGTTTCTCGCCCTCTGTTTCTCGCCTTCTGTTTCTCGCTCTCTGTTTCTCGCCCTCTGTTTCTCGCCCTCTGTTTCAGCCCCTCTGTTTCAGCCCCTCTGTTTCAGCCCCGCTGTTTCTCGCCCTCTGTTTCTCGCCCACTGTTTCTCGCCCTCTGTTTCAGCCCCTCTGTTTCAGCCCCTCTGTTTCAGCCCCTCTGTTTCAGCCCCACTGTTTCAGCCCCTCTGTTTCTCGCCCTCTGTTTCTCGCCCTCTGTTTCTCGCTCTCTGTTTCTCGCCCTCTGTTTCTCGCCCTCTGTTTCAGCCCCTCTGTTTCAGCCCCTCTGTTTCAGCCCCTCTCTTTCAGCCCCTCTGTTTCTCGCCCTCTGTTTTTCGCCCTCTGTTTCTCGCCCTCTGTTTCAGCCGCTCTGTTTCAGTCCCTCTGTTTCAGCCCCTCTGTTTCTCGCCCTCTGTTTCTCGCCCTCTGTTTCAGCCCCTCTGTATCAGCCCCTCTGTTTCAGCCCCTCTGTTTCTCGCCCTCTGTTTCTCGCCCTCTGTTTCAGCCCCTCTGTTTCAGCCCCTCTGTTTCAGCCCCTCTGTTTCAGCCCGTCTGTTTCAGCCCCTCTGTATCAGCCCCTCTGTTTCAGCCCCTCTGTTTCTCGCCCTCTGTTTCTCGCCCTCTGTTTCAGCCCCTCTGTTTCAGCCCCTCTGTTTCAGCCCCTCTGTTTCAGCCCCTCTGTTTCTCGCCCTCTGTTTCTCGCCCTCTGTTTCTCGCCCTCTGTTTCTCGCTCTCTGTTTCTCGCCTCTGTTTCAGCCCCTCTGTTTCTCGCCCACTGTTTCAGCCCCTCTGTTTCTCGCCATCTGTTTCAGCCCCTCTGTTTCAGCCCATCTGTTTCTCGCCCTCTGTTTCAGACCCTCTGTTTCAGCCCCTCTGTTTCAGCCCCTCTTTTTCAGCACCTCTGTTTCTCGCCCTTTGTTTCTCGCCCTCTGTTTCAGCCCCTCTGTTTCTCGCCCTCTGTTTCTGCCCCTCTGTTTCAGCCCCTCTGTATCAGCCCCTCTGTTTCAGCCCCTCTGTTTCTCGCCCTCTGTTTCTCGCCCTCTGTTTCAGCCCCTCTGTTTCAGCCCCTCTGTTTCAGCCCCTCTGTTTCAGCCCCTCTGATTCTCGCCCTCTGTTTCTCGCCATCTGTTTCTCGCCCTCTGTTTCTCGCTCTCTGTTTCTCGCCCTCTCTTTCTCGCCCTCTGTTTCAGCCCCTCTGTTTCTGCCACTCTGTTTCAGCCTCTCTGTTTCAGCCCCTCTGTTTCAGCCCCTCTGTTTCTCGCCCTCTGTTTCTCGCCCTCTGTTTCTTGCCCTCTGTTTCTCGGTCTCTGTTTCTCGCCCTCTGTTTCAGCCCCTCTGTTTCTCGCCTTCTGTTTCAGCCCCTCTGTTTCTCGCCCTCTGTTTCAGCCCCTCTGTTTCAGTCCCTCTGTTTCAGCCCCTCTGTTTCAGCCCCTCTGTTTCAGCCCCTCTGTTTCACGCCCTCTGTTTCAGCCCCTCTGTTTCAGCGCCTCTGTTTCTGGCCCTCTGTTTCAGCCCCTCTGTTTCAGCCCCTCTGTATCAGCCCCTCTGTTTCAGCCCCTCTGTTTCTCGCCCTCTGTTTCTCGCCCTCTGTTTCTCGCCCTCTGTTTCTCGATCTCTGTTTCTCGCCCTCTGTTTCTCGCCATCTGTTTCAGCCCCTCTGTTTCAGCCCCTCTGTTTCTCGCCCTCTGTTTCTCGCCCACTGTTTCTCGCCCTCTGTTTCAGCCCCTCTGTTTCAGTCCCTCTGTTTCAGCCCCTCTGTTTCTCGCCCTCTGTTTCTCGCCCTCTGTTTCTTGCCCTCTGTTTCTCGCTCTCTGTTTCTCGCCCTCTGTTTCTCGCCCTCTGTTTCAGCCCCTCTGTTTCAGCCCCTCTGTTTCAGCCCCTCTGTTTCTCGCCCTCTGTTTCAGCTACTCAGTTTCTCGCCCTCTGTTTCTCGCCCACTGTTTCTCGCCCTCTGTTTCAGCCCCTCTGTTTCAGCCCCTCTGTTTCAGCCCCTCTGTTTCTCGCCCTCTGTTTCTCGCCCACTGTTTCTCGCCCTCTGTTTCAGCCCCTCTGTTTCAGCCCCTCTTTTTCAGCCCCTCTGTTTCAGCCCCTCTGTATCTCGCCCTCTGTTTCTCGCCCTCTGTTTCTTGCCCTCTGTTTCTCGCTCTCTGTTTCTCGCCCTCTGTTTCTCGCCCTCTGTTTCAGCCCCTCTGTTTCAGCCCCTCTGTTTCAGCCCCTCTGTTTCTCGCCCTCTGTTTCTCGCCCTCTGTTTCTCGCCCTCAGTTTCAGCCCCTCTGTTTCAGCCCCTTTGTTTCAGCCCCTCTTTTTCTGCCCCTCTGTTTCTCGCCCACTGTTTCTCGCCCTCTGTTTCAGCCCCTCTGTTTCAGCCCCTCTGTTTCAGCCCCTCTGTTTCAGCCCCTCTGTTTCTCGCCCTCTGTTTCTCGCCCTCTGTTTTTCGCCCTCTGTTTCTCGCCCGCTGTTTCAGCCCCTCTGTTTAAGCCCCTCTGTTTCTCGCCCTCTGTTTCTCGCCCTCTGTTTCAGCCCCTCTGTTTCAGCCTCTCAGTTTCAGCCCCTCTGTTTCTTCCCCTCTGTTTCAGCACCTCTGTTTCTCGCCCTCTCTTTCAGCCCCTCTCTTTCTCGCCCACTGTTGCAGACCCTCTGTAACTCGCCCTCTGTTTCAGCCCCTCTGTTTCAGCCCCTCTGTTTCAGCCCCTCTGTTTCAGCCCCTCTGTTTCTCGCCATCTGTTTCAGCCCCTCTGTTTCAGCTCCTCTGTTTCTCGCCATCTCTTTCTGCCCCTCTGTTTCAGCCCCTCTGTTTCAGCCCCTCTGTTTCAGCACCTCTGTTTCTCGCCCTTTGTTTCTCGCCCTCTGTTTCAGCCCCTCTGTTTCTCGCCTTCTGTTTCAGCCCCTCTGTTTCTCGCCCTCTGTTTCAGCCCCTCTGTTTCACGCCCTCTGTTTCAGCCCCTATGTTTCAGCCCCTCTGTTTCTCGCCCTCTGTTTCAGCCCCTCTGTTTCAGCCCCTCTGTATCAGCCCCTCTGTTTCATCCCCTCTGTTTCTCGCCCTCTGTTTCTCGCCCTCTGTTTCAGCCCCTCTGTTTCAGCCCCTCTGTTTCAGCCCCTCTGTTTCAGCCCCACTGTTTCTCGCCCTCTGCTTCTCGCTCTCTGTTTCTCGCCCTCTGTTTCTCGCCCTCTGTTTCAGTCCCTCTGTTTCAGCCCCTCTTTTAAAGCCCCTCTGTTTCAGCCCCTCTGTTTCTCGCCCTCTGTTTCTTTCCCTCTGTTTCTCGCCCTCTGTTTCAGCCCCTCTGTATCAGTCCCTCTGTTTCAGCCCCTCTGTTTCAGCCCCTCTGTTTCAGCCCCTCTGTTTCTCGCCCTCTGTTTCAGCCCCTCTGTTTCAGCCCCTCTGTTTCTCGCCAACAGTTTCAGCCCCTCTGTTTCAGCCCCTCTGTTTCAGCCACTCTGTTTCAGCCCCTCTGTTTCTCGCCCTCTGTTTCTCGCCCTCTGTTTCAGCCCCTCTGTTTCAGCCACTCTGTTTCAGCCCCTCTGTTTCTCGCCCTCTGTTTCTCGCCCTCTGTTTCTCGCCCTCTGTTTCTCGCTCTCTGTTTCTCGCCTTCTGTTTCTCGCCCTCTGTTTCAGCCCCTGTGTTTCAGCCCCTCTGTTTCAGCCCCTCTGTTTCAGCCCCTCTGTTTCAGCCCCTCTGTTTAACGCCCTCTGTTTCTCGCCCTCTGTTTCTCGCCCTCTGTTTCTCGCTCTCTGTTTCTCGCCCTCTGTTTCTCGCCCTGTGTTTCAGCCCCTCTGTTTCAGCCCCTCTGTTTCAGCCCCTCTGTTTCTCGCCCTCTGTTTCTCGCCCACTGTTTCTCGCCCTCTGTTTCTGCCCCTCTGTTTCAGCCCCTCTGTTTCAGCCCCTCTGTTTCAGCCCCTCTGTTTCAGCCCCTCTGATTCTCGCCCTCTGTTTCTCGCCCTCTGTTTCTCGCCCTCAGTTTCAGCCCCTCTGTTTCAGCCCCTTTGTTTCAGCCCCTCTGTTTCATCCCCTCTGTTTCTCGCCCACTGTTTCTCGCCCTCTGTTTCAGCCCCTCTGTTTCAGCCCCTCTGTTTCAGACCCTCTGTTTCAGCCCCTCTGTTTCAGCCCATCTGTTTCTCGCCCTCTGTTTCTCGCCCTCTGTTTCTCGCCCTCTGTTTCTCGCCCTCTGTTTCAGCCCCTCTGTTTCAGCCCCTCTGTTTCAGCCCCTCTGTTTCTCGCCCTCTGTTTCTCGCCCTCTGTTTCAGCCCCTCTGTTTCAGCCCCTCAGTTCCAGCCCCTCTGTTTCTCGCCCTCTGTTTCAGCACCTCTGTTTCTCGCCCTCTCTTTCAGCCCCTCTCTTTCTCGCCCTCTGTTGCAGACCCTCTGTTTCAGCCCCTCTGTTTCAGCCCCTCTGTTTCTCGCCCTCTGTTTCAGCCCCTCTGTTTCTCGCCCTCTGTTTCCGCCCCGCTGTTTCTCGCCCTCTGTTGCAGCCCCTCTGTTTCAGCCCCTCTGTTTCAGCCCCTCTGTTTCAGACCCTCTGTTTCTCGCCCTCTGTTTCTCGCCCTCTGTTTCAGCCCCTCTGTTTCAGCCCCTCTGTTTCAGCTCCTCTGTTTCTCGCCCTCTGTTTGAGCCCGTCTGTTTCAGCCCCTCTGTTTCAGCCCCTCGGTTTGAGCCCCTCTGTTTCAGCCCCTCTGTTTCTCGCCCACTGTTTCTCGCACCCGGTTTCAGCCCCTCTGTTTCTCGCCCTCTGTTTCAGCCCCTCTGTTTCAGCCCCTCTGTTTCACCCCCTCTGTTTCAGCCCTTCTGTTTCAGCCCCTCTGTTTCAGCCCCTCTGTTTCTCACCTTCTGTTTCAGCCCCTCTGTTTCTCGCCCTCTGTTTCAGACCCACTGTTTCAGCCCCTCAGTATCAGCCCCTCTGTTTCAGCCCCTATGTTTCTCGCCCTCTGTTTCTCGCCCTCTGTTTCTCGCCCACTGTTTCAGCCCCTCTGTTTCAGCCCCTCTGTTTCAGCCCATCTGTTTCAGCCCCACTGTTTCAGCCCCTCTGTTTCAGCCCCTGTGTTTCAGCCCCTCTGTTTCTCGCCCTCTGTTTCTCGCTCTCTGTTTCTCGCCCTCTGTTTCAGCCCCTCTGTTGCTCGCCCACTGTTTCAGCCCCTCTGTTTCTCGCCATCTGTTTCAGCCCCTCTGTTTCTGCCCCTCTGTTTCTCGCCCTCTGTTTCAGCCCCTCTGTTTCAGCCCCTCTGTTTCAGCCCCTCTGTTTCAGCCCCTCTGTTTCTCGCCCTTTGTTTCTCGCCCTCTGTTTCAGCCCCTCTTTTTCTCGCCCTCTGTTTCAGCCCCTCTGTTTCTCGTCCTCTGTTTCAGCCCCTCTGTTTCAGTCCCACTGTTTCAGGCCCTCTGTTTCAGCCCCTCTGTTTCAGCCCCTCTGTTTCACGCCCTCTGTTTCAGCCCCTCTGTTTCTCGCCCTCTGTTTCAGCCCCTCTGTTTCAGCGCCTCTGTATCAGCCCCTCTGTTTCTGCCCCTCTGTTTCTCGCCCTCTGTTTCTCGCCCTCTGTTTCAGCCCCTCTGTTTCAGACCCTCTGTTTCAGCCCCTCTGTTTCAGCCCCTCTGTTTCAGCCACTCTGTTTCTCGCCCTCTGTTTCTCGCCCTCTGTTTCTCGCTCTCTGTTTCTCGCCATCTGTTTCTCGCCCTCTGTTTCAGCCCCTCTGTTTCAGCCCATCTGATTCAGCCCCTCTGTTTCAGCCCCTCTGTTTCTCGCCCGCTGTTTCAGCCCCTCTGTTTCTCGCCCTCTGTTTCAGCCCCTCTGTTTCAGCCCATCTGTTTCTCGCCCTCTGTTTCTCGCCCGCTGTTTCAGCCCCTCTGTTTCAGCCCCTCTGTTTCAGCCCCTCTGTTTCAGCCCCTCTGTTTCTCGCCCTCTGTTTCTCGCCTTCTGTTTCTCGCTCTCTGTTTCTCGCCCTCTGTTTCTCGCCCTCTGTTTCAGCCCCTCTGTTTCAGCCCCTCTGTTTCAGCCCCGCTGTTTCTCGCCCTCTGTTTCTCGCCCACTGTTTCTCGCCCTCTGTTTCAGCCCCTCTGTTTCAGCCCCTCTGTTTCAGCCCCTCTGTTTCAGCCCCTCTGTTTCAGCCCCTCTGTTTCTCGCCCTCTGTTTCTCGCCCTCTGTTTCTCGCTCTCTGTTTCTCGCCCTCTGTTTCTCGCCCTCTGTTTCAGCCCCTCTGTTTCAGCCCCTCTGTTTCAGCCCCTCTCTTTCAGCCCCTCTGTTTCTCGCCCTCTGTTTTTCGCCCTCTGTTTCTCGCCCTCTGTTTCAGCCGCTCTGTTTCAGTCCCTCTGTTTCAGCCCCTCTGTTTCTCGCCCTCTGTTTCTCGCCCTCTGTTTCAGCCCCTCTGTATCAGCCCCTCTGTTTCAGCCCCTCTGTTTCTCGCCCTCTGTTTCTCGCCCTCTGTTTCAGCCCCTCTGTTTCAGCCCCTCTGTTTCAGCCCCTCTGTTTCAGCCCGTCTGTTTCAGCCCCTCTGTATCAGCCCCTCTGTTTCAGCCCCTCTGTTTCTCGCCCTCTGTTTCTCGCCCTCTGTTTCAGCCCCTCTGTTTCAGCCCCTCTGTTTCAGCCCCTCTGTTTCTCGCCCTCTGTTTCTCGCCCTCTGTTTCTCGCCCTCTGTTTCTCGCTCTCTGTTTCTCGCCTCTGTTTCAGCCCCTCTGTTTCTCGCCCACTGTTTCAGCCCCTCTGTTTCTCGCCATCTGTTTCAGCCCCTCTGTTTCAGCCCATCTGTTTCTCGCCCTCTGTTTCAGACCCTCTGTTTCAGCCCCTCTGTTTCAGCCCCTCTTTTTCAGCACCTCTGTTTCTCGCCCTTTGTTTCTCGCCCTCTGTTTCAGCCCCTCTGTTTCTCGCCCTCTGTTTCTGCCCCTCTGTTTCAGCCCCTCTGTATCAGCCCCTCTGTTTCAGCCCCTCTGTTTCTCGCCCTCTGTTTCTCGCCCTCTGTTTCAGCCCCTCTGTTTCAGCCCCTCTGTTTCAGCCCCTCTGTTTCAGCCCCTCTGATTCTCGCCCTCTGTTTCTCGCCATCTGTTTCTCGCCCTCTGTTTCTCGCTCTCTGTTTCTCGCCCTCTCTTTCTCGCCCTCTGTTTCAGCCCCTCTGTTTCTGCCCCTCTGTTTCAGCCTCTCTGTTTCTCGCCCTCTGTTTCTCGCCCTCTGTTTCTTGCCCTCTGTTTCTCGCTCTCTGTTTCTCGCCCTCTGTTTCAGCCCCTCTGTTTCTCGCCTTCTGTTTCAGCCCCTCTGTTTCTCGCCCTCTGTTTCAGCCCCTCTGTTTCAGTCCCTCTGTTTCAGCCCCTCTGTTTCAGCCCCTCTGTTTCAGCCCCTCTGTTTCACGCCCTCTGTTTCAGCCCCTCTGTTTCAGCGCCTCTGTTTCTCGCCCTCTGTTTCAGCCCCTCTGTTTCAGCCCCTCTGTATCAGCCCCTCTGTTTCAGCCCCTCTGTTTCTCGCCCTCTGTTTCTCGCCCTCTGTTTCTCGCCCTCTGTTTCTCGATCTCTGTTTCTCGCCCTCTGTTTCTCGCCCTCTGTTTCAGCCCCTCTGTTTCTCGCCCTCTGTTTCAGACGCTCTGTTTCTCGCTCTCTGTTTCTCGCCCTCTGTTTCTCGCCCTCTGTTTCTCGCCCTCTGTTTCTCGATCTCTGTTTCTCGCCCTCTGTTTCTCGCCCTCTGTTTCAGCCCCTCTGTTTGTCGCCCTCTGTTTCAGCCCCTCTGTTTCAGCCCCTCTGTTTCAGCCCCTCTGTTTCTCGCCCTCTGTTTCTCGCCCACTGTTTCTCGCCCTCTGTTTCAGCCCCTCTGTTTCAGCCCCTCTGTTTCAGCCCCTCTGTTTCAGCCCCTCTGTTTCTCGCCCTCTGTTTCTCGCCCTCTGTTTCTTGCCCTCTGTTTCTCGCTCTCTGTTTCTCGCCCTCTGTTTCTCGCCCTCTGTTTCAGCCCCTCTGTTTCAGCCCCTCTGTTTCAGCCCCTCTGTTTCTCGCCCTCTGTTTCAGCTCCTCTGTTTCTCGCCCTCTGTTTCTCGCCCACTGTTTCTCGCCCTCTGTTTCAGCCCCTCTGTTTCAGCCCCTCTGTATCAGCCCCTCTGTTTCTCGCCCTCTGTTTCTCGCCCACTGTTTCTCGCCCTCTGTTTCAGCCCCTCTGTTTCAGCCCCTCTTTTTCAGCCCCTCTGTTTCAGCCCCTCTGTATCTCGCCCTCTGTTTCTCGCCCTATGTTTCTTGCCCTCTGTTTCTCGCTCTCTGTTTCTCGCCCTCTGTTTCTCGCCCTCTGTTTCAGCCCCTCTGTTTCAGCCCCTCTGTTTCAGCCCCTCTGTTTCTCGCCCTCTGTTTCTCGCCCTCTGTTTCTCGCCCTCAGTTTCAGCCCCTCTGTTTCAGCCCCTTTGTTTCAGCCCCTCTTTTTCTGCCCCTCTGTTTCTCGCCCACTGTTTCTCGCCCTCTGTTTCAGCCCCTCTGTTTCAGCCCCTCTGTTTCAGCCCCCCTGTTTCAGCTCCTCTGTTTCTCGCCCACTGTTTCTCGCCCTCTGTTTCTCGCCCTCTGTTTCTCGCCCTCTGTTTCTCGCCCTCTGTTTCAGCCCCTCTGTTTAAGCCCCTCTGTTTCTCGCCCTCTGTATCTCGCCCTCTGTTTCAGCCCCTCTGTTTCAGCCTCTCAGTTTCAGCCCCTCTGTTTCTTCCCCTCTGTTTCAGCACCTCTGTTTCTCGCCCTCTGTTTCAGCCCCTCTGTTTCAGCCCCTCTGTTTCAGCCCCTCTGTTTCAGCCCCTCTGTTTCTCGCCCTCTGTTTCTCGCCCTCTGTTTCAGCCCCTCTGTTTCAGCCCCTCTGTTTCAGCCCCACTGTTTCTCGCCCTCTGTATCTCGCCCTCTGATTCTCGCCCTCTGTTTCTCGATCTCTGTTTCTCGCCCTCTGTTTCTCGCCTTCTGTTTCAGCCCCTCTGTTTCAGCCCCTCTGTTTCAGCCCCTCTGTTTCAGCCCCTCTGTTTCAGCCCCTCTGTTTCTCGCCCTCTGTTTCTCGCCCTCCCTCTGTTTCAGACGCTCTGTTTCTCGCTCTCTGTTTCTCGCCCTCTGTTTCTCGCCCTCTGTTTCAGCCCCTCTGTTTCAGCCCCTCTGTTTCAGCCCCTCTGTTTCTCGCCCTCTGTTTCTCGCCCACTGTTTCTCGCCCTCTGTTTCAGCCCCTCTATTTCAGCCCCTCTGTTTCAGCCCCTCTGTTTCTCGCCCTCTGTTTCTCGCCCTCTGTTTCTTGCCCTCTGTTTCTCGCTCTCTGTTTCTCGCCCTCTGTTTCTCGCCCTCTGTTTCAGCCCCTCTGTTTCAGCCCCTCTGTTTCAGCCCCTCTGTTTCTCGCCCTCTGTTTCAGCTACTCAGTTTCTCGCCCTCTGTTTCTCGCCCACTGTTTCTCGCCCTCTGTTTCAGCCCCTCTGTTTCAGCCCCTCTGTTTCAGCCCCTCTGTTTCTCGCCCTCTGTTTCTCGCCCACTGTTTCTCGCCCTCTGTTTCAGCCCCTCTGTTTCAGCCCCTATTTTTCAGCCCCTCTGTTTCAGCCCCTCTGTATCTCGCCCTCTGTTTCTCGCCCTCTGTTTCTTGCCCTCTGTTTCTCGCTCTCTGTTTCTCGCCCTCTGTTTCTCGCCCTCTGTTTCAGCCCCTCTGTTTCAGCCCCTCTGTTTCAGCCCCTCTGTTTCTCGCCCTCTGTTTCTCGCCCTCTGTTTCTCGCCCTCAGTTTCAGCCCCTCTGTTTCAGCCCCTTTGTTTCAGCCCCTCTTTTTCTGCCCCTCTGTTTCTCGCCAACTGTTTCTCGCCCTCTGTTTCAGCCCCTCTGTTTCAGCCCCTCTGTTTCAGCCCCTCTGTTTCAGCCCCTCTGTTTCAGCCCCTCTGTTTCTCGCCCTCTGTTTCTCGCCCTCTGTTTTTCGCCCTCTGTTTCTCGCCCGCTGTTTCAGCCCCTCTGTTTAAGCCCCTCTGTTTCTCGCCCTCTGTTTCTCGCCCTCTGTTTCAGCCCCTCTGTTTCAGCCTCTCAGTTTCAGCCCCTCTGTTTCTTCCCCTCTGTTTCAGCACCTCTGTTTCTCGCCCTCTCTTTCAGCCCCTCTCTTTCTCGCCCACTGTTGCAGACCCTCTGTATCTCGCCCTCTGTTTCAGCCCCTCTGTTTCAGCCCCTCTGTTTCAGCCCCTCTGTTTCAGCCCCTCTGTTTCTCGCCATCTGTTTCAGCCCCTCTGTTTCAGCCCCTCTGTTTCTCGCCCTCTGTTTCTGCCCCTCTGTTTCAGCCCCTCTGTTTCAGCCCCTCTGTTTCAGCACCTCTGTTTCTCGCCCTTTGTTTCTCGCCCTCTGTTTCAGCCCCTCTGTTTCTCGCCTTCTGTTTCAGCCCCTCTGTTTCTCGCCCTCTGTTTCAGCCCCTCTGTTTCACGCCCTCTGTTTCAGCCCCTATGTTTCAGCCCCTCTGTTTCTCGCCCTCTGTTTCAGCCCCTCTGTTTCAGCCCCTCTGTATCAGCCCCTCTGTTTCATCCCCTCTGTTTCTCGCCCTCTGTTTCTCGCCCTCTGTTTCAGCCCCTCTGTTTCAGCCCCTCTGTTTCAGCCCCTCTGTTTCAGCCCCACTGTTTCTCGCCCTCTGCTTCTCGCTCTCTGTTTCTCGCCCTCTGTTTCTCGCCCTCTGTTTCAGTCCCTCTGTTTCAGCCCCTCTTTTTCAGCCCCTCTGTTTCAGCCCCTCTGTTTCTCGCCCTCTGTTTCTTTCCCTCTGTTTCTCGCCCTCTGTTTCAGCCCCTCTGTATCAGTCCCTCTGTTTCAGCCCCTCTGTTTCAGCCCCTCTGTTTCAGCCCCTCTGTTTCTCGCCCTCTGTTTCAGCCCCTCTGTTTCAGCCCCTCTGTTTCTCGCCAACAGTTTCAGCCCCTCTGTTTCAGCCCCTCTGTTTCAGCCACTCTGTTTCAGCCCCTCTGTTTCTCGCCCTCTGTTTCTCGCCCTCTGTTTCAGCCCCTCTGTTTCAGCCCCTCTGTTTCAGCCCCTATGTTTCTCGCCCTCTGTTTCTCGCCCTCTGTTTCTCGCCCTCTGTTTCTCGCTCTCTGTTTCTCGCCTTCTGTTTCTCGCCCTCTGTTTCAGCCCCTGTGTTTCAGCCCCTCTGTTTCAGCCCCTCTGTTTCAGCCCCTCTGTTTCAGCCCCTCTGTTTATCGCCCTCTGTTTCTCGCCCTCTGTTTCTCGCCCTCTGTTTCTCGCTCTCTGTTTCTCGCCCTCTGTTTCTCGCCCTGTGTTTCAGCCCCTCTGTTTCAGCCCCTCTGTTTCAGCCCCTCTGTTTCTCGCCCTCTGGTTCTCGCCCACTGTTTCTCGCCCTCTGTTTCTGCCCCTCTGTTTCAGCCCCTCTGTTTCAGCCCCTCTGTTTCAGCCCCTCTGTTTCAGCCCCTCTGTTTCTCGCCCTCTGTTTCTCGCCCTCTGTTTCTCGCCCTCAGTTTCAGCCCCTCTGTTTCAGCCCCTTTGTTTCAGCCCCTCTGTTTCATCCCCTCTGTTTCTCGCCCACTGTTTCTCGCCCTCTGTTTCAGCCCCTCTGTTTCAGCCCCTCTGTTTCAGACCCTCTGTTTCAGCCCCTCTGTTTCAGCCCATCTGTTTCTCGCCCTCTGTTTCTCGCCCTCTGTTTCTCGCCCTCTGTTTCTCGCCCTCTGTTTCAGCCCCTCTGTTTCAGCCCCTCTGTTTCAGCCCCTCTGTTTCTCGCCCTCTGTTTCTCGCCCTCTGTTTCAGCCCCTCTGTTTCAGCCCCTCACTTCCAGCCCCTCTGTTTCTCGCCCTCTGTTTCAGCACCTCTGTTTCTCGCCCTCTCTTTCAGCCCCTCTCTTTCTCGCCCTCTGTTGCAGACCCTCTGTTTCAGCCCCTCTGTTTCAGCCCCTCTGTTTCTCGCCCTCTGTTTCAGCCCCTCTGTTTCTCGCCCTCTGTTTCCGCCCCGCTGTTTCTCGCCCTCTGTTGCAGCCCCTCTGTTTCAGCCCCTCTGTTTCAGCCCCTCTGTTTCAGACCCTCTGTTTCTCGCCCTCTGTTTCTCGCCCTCTGTTTCAGCCCCTCTGTTTCAGCCCCTCTGTTTCAGCTCCTCTGTTTCTCGCCCTCTGTTTGAGCCCGTCTGTTTCAGCCCCTCTGTTTCAGCCCCTCTGTTTGAGCCCCTCTGTTTCAGCCCCTCTGTTTCTCGCCCTCTGTTTCTCGCCCTCGGTTTCAGCCCCTCTGTTTCTCGCCCTCTGTTTCAGCCCCTCTGTTTCAGCCCCTCTGTTTCACCCCCTCTGTTTCAGCCCTTCTGTTTCAGCCCCTCTGTTTCAGCCCCTCTGTTTCTCACCTTCTGTTTCAGCCCCTCTGTTTCTCGCCCTCTGTTTCAGACCCACTGTTTCAGCCCCTCAGTATCAGCCCCTCTGTTTCAGCCCCTATGTTTCTCGCCCTCTGTTTCTCGCCCTCTGTTTCTCGCCCACTGTTTCAGCCCCTCTGTTTCAGCCCCTCTGTTTCAGCCCATCTGTTTCAGCCCCACTGTTTCAGCCCCTCTGTTTCAGCCCCTGTGTTTCAGCCCCTCTGTTTCTCGCCCTCTGTTTCTCGCTCTCTGTTTCTCGCCCTCTGTTTCAGCCCCTCTGTTGCTCGCCCACTGTTTCAGCCCCTCTGTTTCTCGCCATCTGTTTCAGCCCCTCTGTTTCAGCCCCTCTGTTTCTCGCCCTCTGTTTCAGCCCCTCTGTTTCAGCCCCTCTGTTTCAGCCCCTCTGTTTCAGCCCCTCTGTTTCTCGCCCTTTGTTTCTCGCCCTCTGTTTCAGCCCCTCTTTTTCTCGCCCTCTGTTTCAGCCCCTCTGTTTCTCGTCCTCTGTTTCAGCCCCTCTGTTTCAGTCCCACTGTTTCAGGCCCTCTGTTTCAGCCCCTCTGTTTCAGCCCCTCTGTTTCACGCCCTCTGTTTCAGCCCCTCTGTTTCTCGCCCTCTGTTTCAGCCCCTCTGTTTCAGCGCCTCTGTATCAGCCCCTCTGTTTCTGCCCCTCTGTTTCTCGCCCTCTGTTTCTCGCCCTCTGTTTCAGCCCCTCTGTTTCAGACCCTCTGTTTCAGCCCCTCTGTTTCAGCCCCTCTGTTTCAGCCACTCTGTTTCTCGCCCTCTGTTTCTCGCCCTCTGTTTCTCGCTCTCTCTTTCTCGCCATCTGTTTCTCGCCCTCTGTTTCAGCCCCTCTGTTTCAGCCCATCTGATTCAGCCCCTCTGTTTCAGCCCCTCTGTTTCTCGCCCGCTGTTTCAGCCCCTCTGTTTCTCGCCCTCTGTTTCAGCCCCTCTGTTTCAGCTCCTCTGTATCAGCCCCTCTGTTTCAGCCCCTCTGTTTCTCGCCCTCTGTTTCTCGCCCGCTGTTTCAGCCCCTCTGTTTCTGCCCCTCTGTTTCAGCCCCTCTGTTTCAGCCCCTCTGTTTCTCGCCCTCTGTTTCTCGCCTTCTGTTTCTCGCTCTCTGTTTCTCGCCATCTGTTTCTCGCCCTCTGTTTCAGCCCCTCTGTTTCAGCCCCTCTGTTTCAGCCCCGCTGTTTCTCGCCCTCTGTTTCTCGCCCACTGTTTCTCGCCCTCTGTTTCAGCCCCTCTGTTTCAGCCCCTCTGTTTCAGCCCCTCTGTTTCAGCCCCTCTGTTTCAGCCCCTCTGTTTCTCGCCCTCTGTTTCTCGCCCTCTGTTTCTCGCTCTCTGTTTCTCGCCCTCTGTTTCTCGCCCTCTGTTTCAGCCCCTCTGTTTCAGCCCCTCTGTTTCAGCCCCTCTCTTTCAGCCCCTCTGTTTCTCGCCCTCTGTTTTTCGCCCTCTGTTTCTCGCCCTCTGTTTCAGCCGCTCTGTTTCAGTCCCTCTGTTTCAGCCCCTCTGTTTCTCGCCCTCTGTTTCTCGCCCTCTGTTTCAGCCCCTCTGTATCAGCCCCTCTGTTTCAGCCCCTCTGTTTCTCGCCCTCAGTTTCTCGCCCTCTGTTTCAGCCCCTCTGTTTCAGCCCCTCTGTTTCAGCCCGTCTGTTTCAGCCCCTCTGTATCAGCCCCTCTGTTTCAGCCCCTCTGTTTCTCGCCCTCTGTTTCTCGCCCTCTGTTTCAGCCCCTCTGTTTCAGCCCCTCTGTTTCAGCCCCTCTGTTTCAGCCCCTCTGTTTCTCGCCCTCTGTTTCTCGCCCTCTGTTTCTCGCCCTCTGTTTCTCGCTCTCTGTTTCTCGCCTCTGTTTCAGCCCCTCTGTTTCTCGCCCACTGTTTCAGCCCCTCTGTTTCTCGCCATCTGTTTCAGCCCCTCTGTTTCAGCCCATCTGTTTCTCGCCCTCTGTTTCAGACCCTCTGTTTCAGCCCCTCTGTTTCAGCCCCTCTTTTTCAGCACCTCTGTTTCTCGCCCTTTGTTTCTCGCCCTCTGTTTCAGCCCCTCTGTTTCTCGCCCTCTGTTTCTGCCCCTCTGTTTCAGCCCCTCTGTATCAGCCCCTCTGTTTCAGCCCCTCTGTTTCTCGCCCTCTGTTTCTCGCCCTCTGTTTCAGCCCCTCTGTTTCAGCCCCTCTGTTTCAGCCCCTCTGTTTCAGCCCCTCTGATTCTCGCCCTCTGTTTCTCGCCATCTGTTTCTCGCCCTCTGTTTCTCGCTCTCTGTTTCTCGCCCACTCTTTCTCGCCCTCTGTTTCAGCCCCTCTGTTTCTGCCCCTCTGTTTCAGCCTCTCTGTTTCAGCCCCTCTGTTTCAGCCCCTCTGTTTCTCGCCCTCTGTTTCTCGCCCTCTGTTTCTTGCCCTCTGTTTCTCGCTCTCTGTTTCTCGCCCTCTGTTTCAGCCCCTCTGTTTCTCGCCTTCTGTTTCAGCCCCTCTGTTTCTCGCCCTCTGTTTCAGCCCCTCTGTTTCAGTCCCTCTGTTTCAGCCCCTCTGTTTCAGCCCCTCTGTTTCAGCCCCTCTGTTTCACGCCCTCTGTTTCAGCCCCTCTGTTTCAGCGCCTCTGTTTCTCGCCCTCTGTTTCAGCCCCTCTGTTTCAGCCCCTCTGTATCAGCCCCTCTGTTTCAGCCCCTCTGTTTCTCGCCCTCTGTTTCTCGCCCTCTGTTTCTCGCCCTCTGTTTCTCGATCTCTGTTTCTCGCCCTCTGTTTCTCGCCATCTGTTTCAGCCCCTCTGTTTCAGCCCCTCTGTATCAGCCCCTCTGTTTCAGCCCCTCTGTTTCAGCTCCTCTGTTTCTCGCCCTCTGTTTCTCGCCCTCTGTTTCAGACGCTCTGTTTCTCGCTCTCTGTTTCTCGCCCTCTGTTTCTCGCCCTCTGTTTCAGCCCCTCTGTTTCAGCCCCTCTGTTTCAGCCCCTCTGTTTCTCGCCCTCTGTTTCTCGCCCACTGTTTCTCGCCCTCTGTTTCAGCCCCTCTGTTTCAGCCCCTCTGTTTCAGCCCCTCTGTTTCAGCCCCTCTGTTTCTCGCCCTCTGTTTCTCGCCCTCTGTTTCTTGCCCTCTGTTTCTCGCTCTCTGTTTCTCGCCCTCTGTTTCTCGCCCTCTGTTTCAGCCCCTCTGTTTCAGCCCCTCTGTTTCAGCCTCTCTGTTTCTCGCCCTCTGTTTCAGCTCCTCTGTTTCTCGCCCTCTGTTTCTCGCCCACTGTTTCTCGCCCTCTGTTTCAGCCCCTCTGTTTCAGCCCCTCTGTTTCAGCCCCTCTGTTTCTCGCCCTCTGTTTCTCGCCCACTGTTTCTCGCCCTCTGTTTCAGCCCCTCTGTTTCAGCCCCTCTCTTTCAGCCCCTCTGTTTCAGCCCCTCTGTATCTCGCCCTCTGTTTCTCGCCCTATGTTTCTTGCCCTCTGTTTCTCGCTCTCTGTTTCTCGCCCTCTGTTTCTCGCCCTCTGTTTCAGCCCCTCTGTTTCAGCCCCTCTGTTTCAGCCCCTCTGTTTCTCGCCCTCTGTTTCTCGCCCTCTGTTTCTCGCCCTCAGTTTCAGCCCCTCTGTTTCAGCCCCTTTGTTTCAGCCCCTCTTTTTCTGCCCCTCTGTTTCTCGCCCACTGTTTCTCGCCCTCTGTTTCAGCCCCTCTGTTTCAGCCCCTCTGTTTCAGCCCCCCTGTTTCAGCCCCTCTGTTTCTCGCCCACTGTTTCTCGCCCTCTGTTTCTCGCCCTCTGTTTCTCGCCCTCTGTTTCTCGCCCTCTGTTTCAGCCCCTCTGTTTAAGCCCCTCTGTTTCTCGCCCTCTGTATCTCGCCCTCTGTTTCAGCCCCTCTGTTTCAGCCTCTCAGTTTTAGCCCCTCTGTTTCTTCCCCTCTGTTTCAGCACCTCTGTTTCTCGCCCTCTCTTTCAGCCCCTCTCTTTCTCGCCCACTGTTGCAGACTCTCTGTACCTCGCCCTCTGTTTCAGCCCCTCTGTTTCAGCCCCTCTGTTTCAGCCCCTCTGTTTCAGCCCCTCTGTTTCTCGCCATCTGTTTCAGCCCCTCTGTTTCAGCCCCTCTGTTTCTCGCCCTCTGTTTCAGCCCCTCTGTTTCAGCCCCTCTGTTTCAGCCCCTCTGTTTCAGCACCTCTGTTTCTCGCCCTTTGTTTCTCGCCCTCTGTTTCAGCCCCTCTGTTTCTCGCCTTCTGTTTCAGCCCCTCTGTTTCTCGCCCTCTGTTTCAGCCCCTCTGTTTCACGCCCTCTGTTTCAGCCCCCCTGTTTCAGCCCCTCTGTTTCTCGCCCTCTGTTTCAGCCCCTCTGTTTCAGCCCCTCTGTATCAGCCCCTCTGTTTCAGCCCCTCTGTTTCTCGCCCTCTGTTTCTCGCCCTATGTTTCAGCCCCTCTGTTTCATCCCCTCTGTTTCAGCCCCTCTGTTTCAGACCCACTGTTTCTCGCCCTCTGCTTCTCGCTCTCTGTTTCTCGCCCTCTGTTTCTCGCCCTCTGTTTAAGTCCCTCTGTTTCAGCCCCTCTGTTTCAGCCCCTCTGTTTCAGCCCCTCTGTTTCTCGCCCTCTGTTTCTTTCCCTCTGTTTCTCGCCCTCTGTTTCAGCCCCTCTGTTTCAGTCCCTCTGTTTCAGCCCCTCTGTTTCAGCCCCTCTGTTTCAGCCCCTCTGTTTCTCGCCCTCTGTTTCAGCCCCTCTGTTTCAGCCCCTCTGTTTCTCGCCCTCAGTTTCAGCCCCTCTGTTTCAGCCCCTCTGTTTCAGCCCCTCTGTTTCAGCCCCTCTGTTTCAGCCCCTCTGTTTCAGCCCCTCTGTTTCAGCCACTCTGTTTATCGCCCTCTGTTTCTCGCCCTCTGTTTCTCGCCCTCTGTTTCTGGCTCTCTGTTTCTCGCCCTCTGTTTCTCGCCCTCTGTTTCAGCCCCTCTGTTTCAGCCCCTCTGTTTCAGCCCCTCTGTTTCTCGCCCTCTGTTTCTCGCCCACTGTTTCTCGCCCTCTGTTTCTGCCCCTCTGTTTCAGCCCCTCTGTTTCAGCCCCTCTGTTTCAGCCCCTCTGTTTCAGCCCCTCTGTTTCTCGCCCTCTGTTTCTCGCCCTCTGTTTCTCGCCCTCAGTTTCAGCCCCTCTGTTTCAGCCCCTTTGTTTCAGCCACTCTGTTTCATCCCCTCTGTTTCTCGCCCACTGTTTCTCGCCCTCTGTATCAGACCCTCTGTTTCAGCCCCTCTGTTTCAGACCCTCTGTTTCAGCCCCTCTGTTTCAGCCCATCTGTTTCTCGCCCTCTGTTTCTCGCCCTCTGTTTCTCGCCCTCTGTTTCTGCCCCTCTGTATCAGCCCCTCTGTTTCAGCCCCTCTGTTTCAGCCCCTCTGTTTCAGCCCCTCTGTTTCTCGCCCTCTGTTTCTCGCCCTCTGTTTCTCGCCCTCAGTTTCAGCCCCTCTGTTTCAGCCCCTTTGTTTCAGCCACTCTGTTTCATCCCCTCTGTTTCTCGCCCACTGTTTCTCGCCCTCTGTATCAGACCCTCTGTTTCAGCCCCTCTGTTTCAGACCCTCTGTTTCAGCCCCTCTGTTTCAGCCCATCTGTTTCTCGCCCTCTGTTTCTCGCCCTCTGTTTCTCGCCCTCTGTTTCTCGCCCTCTGTTTCAGCCCCTCTGTTTCAGCCCCTCTGTTTCAGCCCCTCTGTTTCTCGCCCTCTGTTTCTCGCCCTCTGTTTCAGCCCCTCTGTTTCAGCCCCTCAGTTCCAGCCCCTCTGTTTCTCGCCCTCTGTTTCAGCACCTCTGTTTCTCGCCCTCTCTTTCAGCCCCTCTCTTTCTCGCCCTCTGTTGCAGACCCTCTGTTTCAGCGCCTCTGTTTCAGCCCCTTTGTTTCTCGCACTCTGTTTCAGCCCCTCTGTTTCTCGCCCTCTGTTTCCGCCCCGCTGTTTCTCGCCCTCTGTTGCAACCCCTCTGTTTCAGCCCCTCGGTTTCAGCCCCTCTGTTTCAGACCCTCTGTTTCTCGCCCTCTGTTTCTCGCCCTCTGTTTCAGCCCCTCTGTTTCAGCCCCTCTGTTTCAGCTCCTCTGTTTCTCGCCCTCTGTTAGAGCCCGTCTGTTTCAGACCCTCTGTTTCAGCCCCTCTGTTTGAGCCCCTCTGTTTCAGCCCCTCTGTTTCTCGCCCTCTGTTTCTCGCCCTCGGTTTCAGCCCCTCTGTTTCTCGCCCTCTGTTTCAGCCCCTCTGTTTCAGCCCCTCTGTTTCACCCCCTCTGTTTCAGCCCTTCTGTTTCAGCCCCTCTGTTTAAGCCCCTCTGTTTCTCACCTTCTGTTTCAGCCCCTCTCTTTCTCGCCCTCTGTTTCTCGCCCTCGGTTTCAGCCCCTCTGTTTCTCGCCCTCTGTTTCTGCCCGTCTGTTTCAGCCCCTCTGTTTCAGCCCCTCTGTTTCAGCCCCTCTGTTTCAGCCCCTCTGTTTCTCGCCCTCTGTTTCTCGCCCTCTGTTTCTCGCCCTCAGTTTCAGCCCCTCTGTTTCAGCCCCTTTGTTTTAGCCACTCTGTTTCATCCCCTCTGTTTCTCGCCCACTGTTTCTCGCCCTCTGTATCAGACCCTCTGTTTCAGCCCCTCTGTTTCAGACCCTCTGTTTCAGCCCCTCTGTTTCAGCCCATCTGTTTCTCGCCCTCTGTTTCTCGCCCTCTGTTTCTCGCCCTCTGTTTCTGCCCCTCTGTTTCAGCCCCTCTGTTTCAGCCCCTCTGTTTCAGCCCCTCTGTTTCAGCCCCTCTGTTTCTCGCCCTCTGTTTCTCGCCCTCTGTTTCTCGCCCTCAGTTTCAGCCCCTCTGTTTCAGCCCCTTTGTTTCAGCCACTCTGTTTCATCCCCTCTGTTTCTCGCCCACTGTTTCTCGCCCTCTGTATCAGACCCTCTGTTTCAGCCCCTCTGTTTCAGACCCTCTGTTTCAGCCCCTCTGTTTCAGCCCATCTGTTTCTCGCCCTCTGTTTCTCGCCCTCTGTTTCTCGCCCTCTGTTTCTCGCCCTCTGTTTCAGCCCCTCTGTTTCAGCCCCTCTGTTTCAGCCCCTCTGTTTCTCGCCCTCTGTTTCTCGCCCTCTGTTTCAGCCCCTCTGTTTCAGCCCCTCAGTTCCAGCCCCTCTGTTTCTCGCCCTCTGTTTCAGCACCTCTGTTTCTCGCCCTCTCTTTCAGCCCCTCTCTTTCTCGCCCTCTGTTGCAGACCCTCTGTTTCAGCCCCTCTGTTTCAGCCCCTTTGTTTCTCGCACTCTGTTTCAGCCCCTCTGTTTCTCCCCCTCTGTTTCCGCCCCGCTGTTTCTCGCCCTCTGTTGCAGCCCCTCTGTTTCAGCCCCTCTGTTTCAGCCCCTCTGTTTCAGACCCTCTGTTTCTCGCCCTCTGTTTCTCGCCCTCTGTTTCAGCCCCTCTGTTTCAGCCCCTCTGTTTCAGCTCCTCTGTTTCTCGCCCTCTGTTAGAGCCCGTCTGTTTCAGACCCTCTGTTTCAGCCCCTCTGTTTGAGCCCCTCTGTTTCAGCCCCTCTGTTTCTCGCCCTCTGTTTCTCGCCCTCGGTTTCAGCCCCTCTGTTTCTCGCCCTCTGTTTCAGCCCCTCTGTTTCAGCCCCTCTGTTTCACCCCCTCTGTTTCAGCCCTTCTGTTTCAGCCCCTCTGTTTAAGCCCCTCTGTTTCTCACCTTCTGTTTCAGCCCCTCTCTTTCTCGCCCTCTGTTTCAGACCCACTGTTTCAGCCCCTCAGTATCAGCCCCTCTGTTTCAGCCCCTATGTTTCTCGCCCTCTGTTTCTCGCCCTCTGTTTCTGGCCCACTGTTTCAGCCCCTCTGTTTCAGCCCCTCTGTTTCAGCCCATCTGTTTCAGCCCCACTGTTTCAGCCCCTCTGTTTCAGCCCCTGTGTTTCAGCCCCTCTGTTTCTCGCCCTCTGTTTCTCGCTCTCTGTTTCTCGCCCTCTGTTTCAGCCCCTCTGTTGCTCGCCCACTGTTTCAGCCCCTCTGTTTCTCGCCATCTGTTTCAGCCCCTCTGTTTCAGCCCCTCTGTTTCTCGCCCTCTGTTTCAGCCCCTCTGTTTCAGCCCCTCTGTTTCAGCCCCTCTGTTTCAGCACCTCTGTTTCTCGCCCTTTGTTTCTCGCCCTCTGTTTCAGCCCCTCTGTTTCTCGCCCTCTGTTTCAGCCCCTCTGTTTCTCGTCCTCTGTTTCAGCCCCTCTGTTTCAGTCCCACTGTTTCAGGCCCTCTGTTTCAGCCCCTCTGTTTCAGCCCCTCTGTTTCACGCCCTCTGTTTCAGCCCCTCTGTTTCTCGCCCTCTGTTTCAGCCCCTCTGTTTCAGCCCCTCTGTATCAGCCCCTCTGTTTCTGCCCCTCTGTTTCTCGCCCTCTGTTTCTCGCCCTCTGTTTCAGCCCCTCTGTTTCAGCCCCTCTGTTTCAGCCCCTCTGTTTCAGCCCCTCTGTTTCAGCCCCTCTGTTTCTCGCCCTCTGTTTCTCGCCCTCTGTTTCTCGCTCTCTGTTTCTCGCCATCTGTTTCTCGCCCTCTGTTTCAGCCCCTCTGTTTCAGCCCATCTGATTCAGCCCCTCTGTTTCAGCCCCTCTGTTTCTCGCCCGCTGTTTCAGCCCCTCTGTTTCTCGCCCTCTGTTTCAGCCCCTCTGTTTCAGCCCCTCTGTATCAGCCCCTCTGTTTCAGCCCCTCTGTTTCTCGCCCTCTGTTTCTCGCCCGCTGTTTCAGCCCCTCTGTTTCAGCCCCTCTGTTTCAGCCCCTCTGTTTCAGCCCCTCTGTTTCTCGCCCTCTGTTTCTCGCCCTCTGTTTCTCGCTCTCTGTTTCTCGCCCTCTGTTTCTCGCCCTCTGTTTCAGCCCCTCTGTTTCAGCCCCTCTGTTTCAGCCCCGCTGTTTCTCGCCCTCTGTTTCTCGCCCACTGTTCCTCGCCTCTGTTTCAGCCCCTCTGTTTCAGCCCCTCTGTTTCAGCCCCTCTGTTTCAGCCCCTCTGTTTCAGCCCCTCTGTTTCTCGCCCTCTGTTTCTCGCCCTCTGTTTCTCGCTCTCTGTTTCTCGCCCTCTGTTTCTCGCCCTCTGTTTCAGCCCCTCTGTTTCAGCCCCTCTGTTTCAGCCCCTCTGTTTCAGCCCCTCTGTTTCTCGCCCTCTGTTTTTCGCCCTCTGTTTCTCGCCCTCTGTTTCAGCCCCTCTGTTTCAGTCCCTCTGTTTCAGCCCCTCTGTTTCTCGCCCTCTGTTTCTCGCCCTCTGTTTCAGCCCCTCTGTATCAGCCCCTCTGTTTCAGCCCCTCTGTTTCTCGCCCTCTGTTTCTCGCCCTCTGTTTCAGCCCCACTGTTTCAGCCCCTCTGTTTCAGCCCCTCTGTTTCAGCCCGTCTGTTTCAGCCCCTCTGTATCAGCCCCTCTGTTTCAGCCCCTCTGTTTCTCGCCCTCTGTTTCTCGCCCTCTGTTTCAGCCCCTCTGTTTCAGCCCCTCTGTTTCAGCCCCTCTGTTTCTCGCCCTATGTTTCTCGCCCTCTGTTTCTCGCCCTCTGTTTCTCGCTCTCTGTTTCTCGCCTCTGTTTCAGCCCCTCTGTTTCTCGCCCACTGTTTCAGCCCCTCTGTTTCTCGCCATCTGTTTCAGCCCCTCTGTTTCAGCCCCTCTGTTTCTCGCCCTCTGTTTCAGACCCTCTGTTTCAGCCCCTCTGTTTCAGCCCCTCTGTTTCAGCACCTCTGTTTCTCGCCCTTTGTTTCTCGCCCTCTGTTTCAGCCCCTCTGTTTCTCGCCCTCTGTTTCAGCCCCTCTGTTTCTCGCACTCTGTTTCAGCCCCTCTGTTTCAGCCCCTCTGTTTCTCGCCCACTGTTTCAGCCCCTCTGTTTGAGCACCTCTGTATCAGCCCCTCTGTTTCAGCCCCTCTGTTTCTCGCCCTCTGTTTCTCGCCCTCTGTTTCAGCCCCTCTGTTTCAGCCCCTCTGTTTCAGCCCCTCTGTTTCCGCCACTCTGATTCACGCCCTCTGTTTCTCGCCATCTGTTTCTCGCCCTCTGTTTCTCGCCCTCTGTTTCTGCCCCTCTGTTTCAGCCCCTCTGTTTCAGCCCCTCTGTTTCAGCCCCTCTGTTTCAGCCCCTCTGTTTCTCGCCCTCTGTTTCTCGCCCTCTGTTTCTCGCCCTCAGTTACAGCCCCTCTGTTTCAGCCCCTTTGTTTCAGCCACTCTGTTTCATCCCCTCTGTTTCTCGCCCACTGTTTCTCGCCCTCTGTATCAGACCCTCTGTTTCAGCCCCTCTGTTTCAGACCCTCTGTTTCAGCCCCTCTGTTTCAGCCCATCTGTTTCTCGCCCTCTGTTTCTCGCCCTCTGTTTCTCGCCCTCTGTTTCTCGCCCTCTGTTTCAGCCCCTCTGTTTCAGCCCCTCTGTTTCAGCCCCTCTGTTTCTCGCCCTCTGTTTCTCGCCCTCTGTTTCAGCCCCTCTGTTTCAGCCCCTCAGTTCCAGCCCCTCTGTTTCTCGCCCTCTGTTTCAGCACCTCTGTTTCTCGCCCTCTCTTTCAGCCCCTCTCTTTCTCGCCCTCTGTTGCAGACCCTCTGTTTCAGCCCCTCTGTTTCAGCCCCTTTGTTTCTCGCACTCTGTTTCAGCCCCTCTGTTTCTCGCCCTCTGTTTCCGCCCCGCTGTTTCTCGCCCTCTGTTGCAGCCCCTCTGTTTCAGCCCCTCTGTTTCAGCCCCTCTGTTTCAGACCCTCTGTTTCTCGCCCTCTGTTTCTCGCCCTCTGTTTCAGCCCCTCTGTTTCAGCCCCTCTGTTTCAGCTCCTCTGTTTCTCGCCCTCTGTTAGAGCCCGTCTGTTTCAGACCCTCTGTTTCAGCCCCTCTGTTTGAGCCCCTCTGTTTCAGCCCCTCTGTTTCTCGCCCTCTGTTTCTCGCCCTCGGTTTCAGCCCCTCTGTTTCTCGCCCTCTGTTTCAGCCCCTCTGTTTCAGCCCCTCTGTTTCACCCCCTCTGTTTCAGCCCTTCTGTTTCAGCCCCTCTGTTTAAGCCCCTCTGTTTCTCACCTTCTGTTTCAGCCCCTCTCTTTCTCGCCCTCTGTTTCAGACCCACTGTTTCAGCCCCTCAGTATCAGCCCCTCTGTTTCAGCCCCTATGTTTCTCGCCCTCTGTTTCTCACCCTCTGTTTCTGGCCCACTGTTTCAGCCCCTCTGTTTCAGCCCCTCTGTTTCAGCCCATCTATTTCAGCCCCACTGTTTCAGCCCCTCTGTTTCAGCCCCTGTGTTTCAGCCCCTCTGTTTCTCGCCCTCTGTTTCTCGCTCTCTGTTTCTCGCCCTCTGTTTCAGCCCCTCTGTTGCTCGCCCACTGTTTCAGCCCCTCTGTTTCTCGCCATCTGTTTCAGCCCCTCTGTTTCAGCCCCTCTGTTTCTCGCCCTCTGTTTCAGCCCCTCTGTTTCAGCCCCTCTGTTTCAGCCCCTCTGTTTCTCGCCCTCTGTTTCAGCCCCTCTGTTTCTCGTCCTCTGTTTCAGCCCAACTGTTTCAGTCCCACTGTTTCAGGCCCTCTGTTTCAGCCCCTCTGTTTCAGCCCCTCTGTTTCACGCCCTCTGTTTCAGCCCCTCTGTTTCTCGCCCTCTGTTTCAGCCCCTCTGTTTCAGCCCCTCTGTATCAGCCCCTCTGTTTCTGCCCCTCTGTTTCTCGCCCTCTGTTTCTCGCCCTCTGTTTCAGCCCCTCTGTTTCAGACCCTCTGTTTCAGCCCCTCTGTTTCTGCCCCTCTGTTTCAGCCCCTCTGTTTCTCGCCCTCTGTTTCTCGCCCTCTGTTTCTCGCTCTCTTTTTCTCGCCATCTGTTTCTCGCCCTCTTTTTCAGCCCCTCTGTTTCAGCCCATCTGATTCAGCCCCTCTGTTTCAGCCCCTCTGTTTCTCGCCCGCTGTTTCAGCCCCTCTGTTTCTCGCCCTCTGTTTCAGCCCCTCTGTTTCAGCCCCTCTGTATCAGCCCCTCTGTTTCAGCCCCTCTGTTTCTCGCCCTCTGTTTCTCGCCCGCTGTTTCAGCCCCTCTGTTTCAGCCCCTCTGTTTCAGCCCCTCTGTTTCAGCCCCTCTGTTTCTCGCCCTCTGTTTCTCGCCCTCTGTTTCTCGCTCTCTGTTTCTCGCCCTCTGTTTCTCGCCCTCTGTTTCAGCCCCTCTGTTTCAGCCCCTCTGTTTCAGCCCCGCTGTTTCTCGCCCTCTGTTTCTCGCCCACTGTTCCTCGCCTCTGTTTCAGCCCCTCTGTTTCAGCCCCTCTGTTTCAGCCCCTCTGTTTCAGCCCCTCTGTTTCAGCCCCTCTGTTTCTCGCCCTCTGTTTCTCGCCCTCTGTTTCTCGCTCTCTGTTTCTCGCCCTCTGTTTCTCGCCCTCTGTTTCAGCCCCTCTGTTTCAGCCCCTCTGTTTCAGCCCCTCTGTTTCAGCCCCTCTGTTTCTCGCCCTCTGTTTTTCGCCCTCTGTTTCTCGCCCTCTGTTTCAGCCCCTCTGTTTCAGTCCCTCTGTTTCAGCCCCTCTGTTTCTCGCCCTCTGTTTCTCGCCCTCTGTTTCAGCCCCTCTGTATCAGCCCCTCTGTTTCAGCCCCTCTGTTTCTCGCCCTCTGTTTCTCGCCCTCTGTTTCAGCCCCACTGTTTCAGCCCCTCTGTTTCAGCCCCTCTGTTTCAGCCCGTCTGTTTCAGCCCCTCTGTATCAGCCCCTCTGTTTCAGCCCCTCTGTTTCTCGCCCTCTGTTTCTCGCCCTCTGTTTCAGCCCCTCTGTTTCAGCCCCTCTGTTTCAGCCCCTCTGTTTCTCGCCCTATGATTCTCGCCCTCTGTTTCTCGCCCTCTGTTTCTCGCTCTCTGTTTCTCGCCTCTGTTTCAGCCCCTCTGTTTCTCGCCCACTGTTTCAGCCCCTCTGTTTCTCGCCATCTGTTTCAGCCCCTCTGTTTCAGCCCCTCTGTTTCTCGCCCTCTGTTTCAGACCCTCTGTTTCAGCCCCTCTGTTTCAGCCCCTCTGTTTCAGCACCTCTGTTTCTCGCCCTTTGTTTCTCGCCCTCTGTTTCAGCCCCTCTGTTTCTCGCCCTCTGTTTCAGCCCCTCTGTTTCTCGCACTCTGTTTCAGCCCCTCTGTTTCAGCCCCTCTGTTTCTCGCCCACTGTTTCAGCCCCTCTGTTTGAGCACCTCTGTATCAGCCCCTCTGTTTCAGCCCCTCTGTTTCTCGCCCTCTGTTTCTCGCCCTCTGTTTCAGCCCCTCTGTTTCAGCCCCTCTGTTTCAGCCCCTCTGTTTCAGCCACTCTGATTCACGCCCTCTGTTTCTCGCCATCTGTTTCTCGCCCTCTGTTTCTCGCTCTCTGTTTCTCGCCCTCTGTTTCTCGCCCTCTGTTTCAGCCCCTCTGTTTCTGCCGCTCTGTTTCAGCCCCTCTGTTTCAGCCCCTCTGTTTCAGCCCCTCTGTTTCTCGCCCTCTGTTTCTCGCCCTCTGTTTCTTGCCCTCTGTTTCTCGCTCTCTGTTTCTCGCCCTCTGTTTCAGCCCCTCTGTTTCTCGCCTTCTGTTTCAGCCCCTCTGTTTCTCGCCCTCTGTTTCAGCCCCTCTGTTTCAGTCCCTCTGTTTCAGCCCCTCTGTTTCAGCCCCTCTGTTTCAGCCCCTCTGTTTCACGCCCTCTGTTTCAGCCCCTCTGTTTCAGCGCCTCTGTTTCTCGCCCTCTGTTTCAGCCCCTCTGTTTCAGCCCCTCTGTATCAGCCCCTCTGTTTCAGCCCCTCTGTTTCTCGCCCTCTGTTTCTCGCCCTCTGTTTCAGCCCCTCTGTTTCAGCCCCTCTGTTTCAGCCCCTCTGTTTCAGCCCCACTGTTTCTCGCCCTCTGGTTCTCGCTCTCTGTTTCTCGCCCTCTGTTTCTCGCCCTCTGTTTCAGTCCCTCTGTTTCAGCCCCTCTGTTTCAGCCCCTCTGTTTCAGCCCCTCTGTTTCTCGCAATCTGTTTCTTTCCCTCTGTTTCTCGCCCTCTGTTTCAGCCCCTCTGTTTCAGTCCCTCTGTTTCAGCCCCTCTGTTTCAGCCCCTCTGTTTCAGCCCCTCTGTTTCTCGCCCTCTGTTTCAGCCCCTCTGTTTCAGCCCCTCTGTTTCTCGCCCTCAGTTTCAGCCCCTCTCTTTCAGCCAATCTGTTTCAGCCACTCTGTTTCAGCCCCTCTGTTTCTCGCCCTCTGTTTCTCGCCCTCTGTTTCAGCCCCTCTGTTTCAGCCCCTCTGTTTCAGTCCCTCTGTTTCTCGCCCTCTGTTTCTCGCCCTCTGTTTCTCGCCCTCTGTTTCTCGCTCTCCGTTACTCGCCCTCTGTTTCTCGCCCTCTGTTTCAGCCCCTCTGTTTCAGCCCCTCTGTTTCAGCCCCTCTGTTTCAGCCCCTCTGTTTCAGCCCCTCTGTTTATCGCCCTCTGTTTCTCGCCCTCTGTTTCTCGCCCTCTGTTTCTCGCTCTCTGTTTCTCGCCCTCTGTTTCTCGCCCTCTGTTTCAGCCCCTCTGTTTCAGCCCCTCTGTTTCAGCCCCTCTGTTTCTCGCCCTCTGTTTCTCGCCCACTGTTTCTCGCCCTCTGTTTCTGCCCCTCTGTTTCAGCCCCTCTGTTTCAGCCCCTCTGTTTCAGCCCCTCTGTTTCAGCCCCTCTGTTTCTCGCCCTCTGTTTCTCGCCCTCTGTTTCTCGCCCTCAGTTTCAGCCCCTCTGTTTCAGCCCCTTTGTTTCAGCCCCTCTGTTTCATCCCCTCTGTTTCTCGCCCACTGTTTCTCGCCCTCTGTTTCAGCCCCTCTGTTTCAGCCCCTCTGTTTCAGACCCTCTGTTTCAGCCCCTCTGTTTCAGCCCATCTGTTTCTCGCCCTCTGTTTCTCGCCCTCTGTTTCTCGCCCTCTGTTTCTCGCCCTCTGTTTCAGCCCCTCTGTTTCAGCCCCTCTGTTTCAGCCCCTCTGTTTCTCGCCCTCTGTTTCTCGCCCTCTGTTTCAGCCCCTCTGTTTCAGCGCCTCAGTTCCAGCCCCTCTGTTTCTCGCCCTCTGTTTCAGCACCTCTGTTTCTCGCCCTCTCTTTCAGCCCCTCTCTTTCTCGCCCTCTGTTGCAGACCCTCTGTTTCAGCCCCACTGTTTCAGCCCCTCTGTTTCTCGCCCTCTGTTTCAGCCCCTCTGTTTCTCCCCCTCTGTTTCCGCCCCTCTGTTTCACTCCCTCTGTTGCAGCCCCTCTGTTTCAGCCCCTCTGTTTCAG
The DNA here is from genome assembly GCF_030684315.1 of Stegostoma tigrinum. Lineage (NCBI taxonomy): Eukaryota > Metazoa > Chordata > Chondrichthyes > Orectolobiformes > Stegostomatidae > Stegostoma > Stegostoma tigrinum. The sequence continues at coordinate 2,199,291 of NW_026728047.1, read as the reverse complement.
CCCCTCTGTTTCAGACCCTCTGTTTCTCGCCCTCTGTTTCTCGCCCTCTGTTTCAGCCCCTCTGTTTCAGCCCCTCTGTTTCAGCTCCTCTGTTTCTCGCCCTCTGTTTGAGCCCATCTGTTTCAGCCCCTCTGTTTCAGCCCCTCTGTTTGAGCCCCTCTGTTTCAGCTCCTCTGTTTCTCGCCCTCTGTTTCTCGCCCTCGGTTTCAGCCCCTCTGTTTCTCGCCCTCTGTTTCAGCCCCTCTGTTTCTCGCCCTCTGTTTCAGCCCCTCTGTTTCAGCCCCTCTGTTTCACCCCCTCTGTTTCAGCCCTTCTGTTTCAGCCCCTCTGTTTCAGCCCCTCTGTTTCTCACCTTCTGTTTCAGCCCCTCTGTTTCTCGCCCTCAGTTTCAGACCCTCTGTTTCAGCCCCTCAGTATCAGCCCCTCTGTTTCAGCCCCTATGTTTCTCTCCCTCTGTTTCTCGCCCTCTTTTTCTCGCCCACTGTTTCAGCCCCTCTGTTTCAGCCCCTCTGTTTCAATCCATCTGTTTCAGCCCCACTGTTTCAGCCCCTATGTTTCAGCCCCTGTGTTTCAGCCCCTCTGTTTCTCGCCCTCTGTTTCTCGCTCTCTGTTTCTCGCCCTCTGTTTCAGCCCCTCTGTTGCTCACCCATTGTTTCAGCCCCTCTGTTTCTCGCCATCTGTTTCAGCCCCTCTGTTTCAGCCCCTCTGTTTCTCGCCCTCTGTTTCAGCCCCTCTGTTTCAGCCCCTCTGTTTCAGCCCCTCTGTTTCAGCACCTCTGTTTCTCGCCCTTTGTTTCTCGCCCTCTCTTTCAGCCCCTCTGTTTCTCGCCCTCTGTTTCAGCCCCTCTGTTTCTCGTCCTCTGTTTCAGCCCCTCTGTTTCAGTCCCACTGTTTCAGGCCCTCTGTTTCAGCCCCTCTGTTTCAGCCCCTCTGTTTCACGCCCTCTGTTTCAGCCCCTCTGTTTCTCGCCCTCTGTTTCAGCCCCTCTGTTTCAGCCCCTCTGTATCAGCCCCTCTGTTTCTGCCCCTCTGTTTCTCGCCCTCTGTTTCTCGCCCTCTGTTTCAGCCCCTCTGTTTCAGCCCCTCTGTTTCAGCCCCTCTGTTTCAGCCCCTCTGTTTCTCGCTCTCTGTTTCTCGCCATCTGTTTCTCGCCCTCTGTTTCAGCCCCTCTGTTTCAGCCCATCTGATTCAGCCCCTCTGTTTCAGCCCCTCTGTTTCTCGCCCTCTGATTCAGCCCCTCTGTTTCAGCCCCTCTGTATCAGCCCCTCTGTTTCAGCCCCTCTGTTTCTCGCCCTCTGTTTCTCGCCCGCTGTTTCAGCCCCTCTGTTTCAGCCCCTCTGTTTCAGCCCCTCTGTTTCAGCCCCTCTGTTTCTCGCCCTCTGTTTCTCGCCCTCTGTTTCTCGCTCTCTGTTTCTCGCCCTCTGTTTCTCGCCCTCTGTTTCAGCCCCTCTGTTTCAGCCCCTCTGTTTCAGCCCCGCTGTTTCGCGCCCTCTGTTTCTCGCCCACTGTTTCTCGCCCTCTGTTTCAGCCCCTCTGTTTCAGCCCCTCTGTTTCAGCCCCTCTGTTTCAGCCCCTCTGTTTCAGCCCCTCTGTTTCTCGCCCTCTGTTTCTCGCCCTCTGTTTCTCGCTCTCTGTTTCTCGCCCTCTGTTTCTCGCCCTCTGTTTCAGCCCCTCTGTTTCAGCCCCTCTGTTTCAGCCCCTCTGTTTCAGCCCCTCTGTTTCTCGCCCTCTGTTTTTCGCCCTCTGTTTCTCGCCCTCTGTTTCTCGCCCTCTGTTTCAGCCCCTCTGTTTCAGTCCCTCTGTTTCAGCCCCTCTGTTTCTCGACCTCTGTTTCTCGCCCTCTGTTTCAGCCCCTCTCTATCAGCCCCTCTGTTTCAGCCCCTCTGTTTCAGCCCCTCTGTTTCAGCCCCTCTGTTTCAGCACCTCTGTTTCTCGCCCTTTGTTTCTCGCCCTCTGTTTCAGCCCCTCTGTTTCTCGCCCTCTGTTTCAGCCCCTCTGTTTCTCGCACTCTGTTTCAGCCCCTCTGTTTCAGCCCCTCTGTTTCTCGCCCTCTGTTTCAGCCCCTCTGTTTCAGCCCCTCTGTATCAGCCCCTCTGTTTCAGCCCCTCTGTTTCTCGCCCTCTGTTTCCCGCCCTCTGTTTCAGCCCCTCTGTTTCAGCCCCTCTGTTTCAGCCCCTCTGTTTCAGCACCTCTGTTTCAGCCCCTCTGTTTCAGACCCTCTGTTTCTCGCCCTCTGTTTCTCGCCCTCTGTTTCTCGCCCTCAGTTTCAGCCACTCTGTTTCAGCCCCTTTGTTTCAGCCCCTCTGTTTCAGCCCCTCTGTTTCTCGCCCACTGTTTCTCGCCCACTGTTTCAGCCCCTCTGTTTCAGCCCCTCTGTTTCAGCCCCTCTGTTTCAGCCCCTCTCTTTCAGCACCTCTGTTTCAGCCCCTCTGTTTCTCGCCCTCTGTTTCTCGCCCTCTGTTTCTCGCCCTCTGTTTCTCGCCCTCTGTTTCAGCCCCTCTGTTTCAGCCCCTCTGTTTCAGCCCCTCTGTTTCTCGCCCTCTGTTACTCGCCCTCTGTTTCAGCCCCTCTGTTTCTGCCCCTCAGTTCCAGACCCTCTGTTTCTTGCCCACTGTTTCAGCACCTCTTTTTCTCGCCCTCTCTTTCAGCCCCTCTCTTTCTCGCCCTCTGTTGCAGACCCTCTGTTTCAGCCCGTCTATTTCAGCCCCTCTGTTACAGCCCCTCTGTTTCTCGCCCTCTGTTTCAGCCCCTCTGTTTCTCGCCCTCTGTTTCCGCCCCTCTGTTTCTTGCCCTCTGTTGCAGCCCCTCTGTTTCAGCCCCTCTGTTTCAGCCCCTCTGTTTCAGATCCTCTGTTTCAGACCCTCTGTTTCTCGCCCTCTGTTTCTCGCCCTCTGTTTCAGCCCCTCTGTTTCAGCCCTTCTGTTTCAGCCCCTCTGTTTCTCGCCCTCTGTTTGAGCCCCTCTGTTTCAGCCCCTCTGTTTCAGCCCCTCTGTTTCAGCCCCTCTGTTTCAGCCCCTCGGTTTCAGCCCCTCTGTTTCTCGCCCTCTGTTTCAGCCCCTCTGTTTCAGCCCCTCTGTTTCAGCCCCTCTTTTTCAGCCCCTCTGTTTCTCGCCCTCTGTTTCTCGCCCTCTGTTTCTCGCTCTCTGTTTCTCGCCCTCTGTTTCTCGCCCTCTGTTTCAGCCCCTCTGTTTCAGCCACTCTGTTTCAGCTCCTCTGTTTCTCGCCCTCTGTTTCTCGCCCACTGTTTCTCGCCCTCTGTTTCAGCCCCTCTGTTTCAGCCCCTCTGTTTCAGCCCCTCTGTTTCAGCCCCTCTGTTTCTCGCCCTCTGTTTCTCGCTCTCTCTTTCTCGCCCTCTGTTTCTCGCCCTCTGTTTCAGCACCTCTGTTTCAGCCCCTCTGTTTCTCGCCCTCTGTTTCTCGCCCTCTGTTTCTCGCCCTCTGTTTCTCGCCCTCTGTTTCAGCCCCTCTGTTTCAGCACCTTTGTTTCAGCCCCTCTGTTTCAGCCCCTCTGTTTCTCGCCCTCTGTTTCAGCCCCTCTGTTTCAGCCCCTCTGTTTCAGCCCCTCTGTTTCAGCCCCTCTGTTTCAGCCCCTCTGTTTCTCGCCCTCTGTTTCTCGCCCTCTGTTTCTCGCCCTCTGTTTCTCGCCCTCTGTTTCAGCCCCTCTGTTTCAGCCCCTCCGTTTCAGCCCCTCTGTTTCTCGCCCTCTGTTTCTCGCCCTCTGTTTCTCGCTCTCTGTTTCTCGCCCTCTGTTTCTCGCCCTCTGTTTCAGCCCCTCTGTTTCAGCTCCTCTGTTCCTCGCTCTCTGTTTCTCGCCCTCTGTTTCAGCCCCTCTGTTTCTCGCCCACTGTTTCAGCCCCTCTGTTTCTCGCCATCTCTTTCAGCCCCTCTGTTTCTGCCCCTCTGTTTCTCGCCCTCTGTTTCAGCCCCTCTGTTTCAGCCCCTCTGTTTCTCGCCCTCTGTTTCAGCCCCTCTGTTTCAGCACCTCTGTTTCTCGCCCTTTGTTTCTCGCCCTCTGTTTCAGCCACTCTGTTTCTCGCCCTCTGTTTCAGCCCCTCTGTTTCAGCCCCTCTGTTTCAGCCCCTCTGTTTCTCGCCCTCTGTTTCAGACCCTCTGTTTCAGCCCCTCTGTTTCAGCCCCTCTGTTTCAGCACCTCTGTTTCTCGCCCTTTGTTTCTCGCCCTCTGTTTCAGCCCCTCTGTTTCTCGCCCTCTGTTTCAGCCCCTCTGTTTCTCGCACTCTGTTTCAGCCCCTCTGTTTCAGCCCCTCTGTTTCTCGCCCTCTGTTTCAGCCCCTCTGTTTCAGCCCCTCTGTATCAGCCCCTCTGTTTCAGCCCCTCTGTTTCTCGCCCTCTGTTTCTCGCCCTCTGTTTCAGCCCCTCTGTTTCAGCCCCTCTGTTTCAGCCCCTCTGTTTCAGCCCCTCTGATTCTCGCCCTCTGTTTCTCGCCATCTGTTTCTCGCCCTCTGTTTCTCGCTCTCTGTTTCTCGCCCTCTGTTTCTCGCCCTCTGTTTCAGCCCCTCTGTTTCTGCCACTCTGTTTCAGCCCCTCTGTTTCAGCCCCTCTGTTTCAGCACCTCTGTTTCCCGCCCTTTGTTTCTCGCCCTCTGTTTCAGCCCCTCTGTTTCACGCCCTCTGTTTCAGCCCCTCTGTTTCAGCCCCTCTGTTTCTCGCCCTCTGTTTCAGCCCCTCTGTTTCAGCCCCTCTGTATGAGCCCCTCTGTTTCAGCCCCTCTGTTTCTCGCCCTCTGTTTCTCGCCCTCTGTTTCAGCCCCTCTGTTTCATCCCCTCTGTTTCAGCCCCTCTGTTTCAGCCCCACTGTTTCTCGCCCTCTGCTTCTCGCTCTCTGTTTCTCGCCCTCTGTTTCTCGCCCTCTGTTTCAGTCCCTCTGTTTCAGCCCCTCTGTTTCAGCCCCTCTGTTTCAGCCCCTCTGTTTCTCGCCCTCTGTTTCTTTCCCTCTGTTTCTCGCCCTCTGTTTCAGCCCCTCTGTTTCAGTCCCTCTGTTTCAGCCCCTCTGTTTCAGCCCCTCTGTTTCAGCCCCTCTGTTTCTCGCCCTCTGTTTCAGCCCCTCTGTTTCAGCCCCTCTGTTTCTCGCCCTCAGTTTCAGCCCCTCTGTTTCAGCTCCTCTGTTCAGCCCCTCTGTTTCAGCCCCTCTGTTTCTCGCCCTCTGTTTCTCGCCCTCTGTTTCTCGCCCTCTGTTTCTCGCTCTCTGTTTCTCGCCCTCTGTTTCTCGCCCTCTGTTTCAGCCCCTCTGTTTCAGCCCCTCTGTTTCAGCGCCTCTGTTTCAGCCCCTCTGTTTATCGCCCTCTGTTTCTCGCCCTCTGTTTCTCGCCCTCTGTTTCTCGCTCTCTGTTTCTCGCCCTCTGTTTCTCGCCCTCTGTTTCAGCCCCTCTGTTTCAGCCACTCTGTTTCAGCCCCTCTGTTTCTCGCCCTCTGTTTCTCGCCCACTGTTTCTCGCCCTCTGTTTCTGCCCCTCTGTTTCAGCCCCTCTGTTTCAGCCCCTCTGTTTCAGCCCCTCTGTTTCAGCCCCTCTGTTTCTCGCCCTCTGTTTCTCGCCCTCTGTTTCTCGCCCTCAGTTTCAGCCCCTCTGTTTCAGCCCCTTTGTTTCAGCCACTCTGTTTCATCCCCTCTGTTTCTCGCCCACTGTTTCTCGCCCTCTGTATCAGACCCTCTGTTTCAGCCCCTCTGTTTCAGACCCTCTGTTTCAGCCCCTCTGTTTCAGCCCATCTGTTTCTCGCCCTCTGTTTCTCGCCCTCTGTTTCTCGCCCTCTGTTTCTCGCCCTCTGTTTCAGCCCCTCTGTTTCAGCCCCTCTGTTTCAGCCCCTCTGTTTCTCGCCCTCTGTTTCTCGCCCTCTGTTTCAGCCCCTCTGTTTCAGCCCCTCAGTTCCAGCCCCTCTGTTTCTCGCCCTCTGTTTCAGCACCTCTGTTTATAGCCCTCTCTTTCAGCCCCTCTCTTTCTCGCCCTCTGTTGCAGACCCTCTGTTTCAGCCCCTCTCTTTCAGCCCCTTTGTTTCTCGCCCTCTGTTTCAGCCCCTCTGTTTCTCGCCCTCTGTTTCCGCCCCGCTGTTTCTCGCCCTCTGTTGCAGCCCCTCTGTTTCAGCCCCTCTGTTTCAGCCCCTCTGTTTCAGACCCTCTGTTTCTCGCCCTCTGTTTCTCGCCCTCTGTTTCAGCCCCTCTGTTTCAGCCCCTCTGTTTCAGCTCCTCTGTTTCTCGCCCTCTGTTAGAGCCCGTCTGTTTCAGACCCTCTGTTTCAGCCCCTCTGTTTGAGCCCCTCTGTTTCAGCCCCTCTGTTTCTCGCCCTCTGTTTCTCGCCCTCGGTTTCAGCCCCTCTGTTTCTCGCCCTCTGTTTCAGCCCCTCTGTTTCAGCCCCTCTGTTTCACCCCCTCTGTTTCAGCCCTTCTGTTTCAGCCCCTCTGTTTAAGCCCCTCTGTTTCTCACCTTCTGTTTCAGCCCCTCTGTTTCTCGCCCTCTGTTTCAGACCCACTGTTTCAGCCCCTCAGTATCAGCCCCTCTGTTTCAGCCCCTATGTTTCTCGCCCTCTGTTTCTCGCCCTCTGTTTCTCGCCCACTGTTTCAGCCCCTCTGTTTCAGCCCCTCTGTTTCAGCCCATCTGTTTCAGCCCCACTGTTTCAGCCCCTCTGTTTCAGCCCCTGTGTTTCAGCCCCTCTGTTTCTCGCCCTCTGTTTCTCGCTCTCTGTTTCTCGCCCTCTGTTTCAGCCCCTCTGTTGCTCGCCCACTGTTTCAGCCCCTCTGTTTCTCGCCATCTGTTTCAGCCCCTCTGTTTCAGCCCCCCTGTTTCTCGCCCTCTGTTTCAGCCCCTCATTTCAGCCCCTCTGTTTCAGCCCCTCGGTTTCAGCACCTCTGTTTCTCGCCCTTTGTTTCTCGCCCTCTGTTTCAGCCCCTCTGTTTCTCGCCCTCTGTTTCAGCCCCTCTGTTTCTCGTCCTCTGTTTCAGCCCCTCTGTTTCAGTCCCACTGTTTCAGGCCCTCTGTTTCAGTCCCTCTGTTTCAGCCCCTCTGTTTCACGCCCTCTGTTTCAGCCCCTCTGTTTCTCGAACTCTGTTTCAGCCCCTCTGTTTCAGCCCCTCTGTATCAGCCCCTCTGTTTCTGCCCCTCTGTTTCTCGCCCTCTGTTTCTCGCCCTCTGTTTCAGCCCCTCTGTTTCAGACCCTCTGTTTCAGCCCCTCTGTTTCAGCCCCTCTGTTTCAGCCCCTCTGTTTCTCGCCCTCTGTTTCTCGCCCTCTGTTTCTCGCTCTCTGTTTCTCGCCATCTGTTTCTCGCCCTCTGTTTCAGCCCCTCTGTTTCTCGTCCTCTGTTTCAGCCCCTCTGTTTCAGTCCCACTGTTTCAGGCCCTCTGTTTCAGTCCCTCTGTTTCAGCCCCTCTGTTTCACGCCCTCTGTTTCAGCCCCTCTGTTTCTCGAACTCTGTTTCAGCCCCTCTGTTTCAGCCCCTCTGTTTCAGCCCATCTGATTCAGCCCCTCTGTTTCAGCCCCTCTGTTTCTCTCCCGCTGTTTCAGCCCCTCTGTTTCTCGCCCTCTGTTTCAGCCCCTCTGTTTCAGCCCCTCTGTATCAGCCCCTCTGTTTCAGCCCCTCTGTTTCTCGCCCTCTGTTTCTCGCCCGCTGTTTCAGCCCCTCTGTTTCAGCCCCTCTGTTTCAGCCCCTCAGTTTCTCGCCCTCTGTTTCTCGCCCTCTGTTTCTCGCTCTCTGTTTCTCGCCCTCTGTTTCTCGCCCTCTGTTTCAGCCCCTCTGTTTCAGCCCCTCTGTTTCAGCCCCGCTGTTTCTCGCCCTCTGTTTCTCGCCCACTGTTTCTCGCCCTCTGTTTCAGCCCCTCTGTTTCAGCCCCTCTGTTTCAGCCCCTCTGTTTCAGCCCCTCTGTTTCAGCCCCTCTGTTTCTCGCCCTCTGTTTCTCGCCCTCTGTTTCTCGCTCTCTGTTTCTCGCCCTCTGTTTCTCGCCCTCTGTTTCAGCCCCTCTGTTTCAGCCCCTCTGTTTCAGCCCCTCTGTTTCAGCCCCTCTGTTTCTCGCCCTCTGTTTTTCGCCCTCTGTTTCTCGCCCTCTGTTTCAGCCCCTCTGTTTCAGTCCCTCTGTTTCAGCCCCTCTGTTTCTCGCCCTCTGTTTCTCGCCCTCTGTTTCAGCCCCTCTGTATCAGCCCCTCTGTTTCAGCCCCTCTGTTTCTCGCCCTCTGTTTCTCGCCCTCTGTTTCAGCCCCACTGTTTCAGCCCCTCTGTTTCAGCCCCTCTGTTTCAGCCCGTCTGTTTCAGCCCCTCTGTATCAGCCCCTCTGTTTCAGCCCCTCTGTTTCTCGCCCTCTGTTTCTCGCCCTCTGTTTCAGCCCCTCTGTTTCAGCCCCTCTGTTTCAGCCCCTCTGTTTCTCGCCCTCTGTTTCTCGCCCTCTGTTTCTCGCCCTCTGTTTCTCGCTCTCTGTTTCTCGCCTCTGTTTCAGCCCCTCTGTTTCTCGCCCACTGTTTCAGCCCCTCTGTTTCTCGCCATCTGTTTCAGCCCCTCTGTTTCAGCCCCTCTGTTTCTCGCCCTCTGTTTCAGACCCTCTGTTTCTCGCCCTCTGTTTCAGCCCCTCTGTTTCTGCCACTCTGTTTCAGCCCCTCTGTTTCAGCCCCTCTGTTTCAGCACCTCTGTTTCCCGCCCTTTGTTTCTCGCCCTCTGTTTCAGCCCCTCTGTTTCACGCCCTCTGTTTCAGCCCCTCTGTTTCAGCCCCTCTGTTTCTCGCCCTCTGTTTCAGCCCCTCTGTTTCAGCCCCTCTGTATGAGCCCCTCTGTTTCAGCCCCTCTGTTTCTCGCCCTCTGTTTCTCGCCCTCTGTTTCAGCCCCTCTGTTTCATCCCCTCTGTTTCAGCCCCTCTGTTTCAGCCCCACTGTTTCTCGCCCTCTGCTTCTCGCTCTCTGTTTCTCGCCCTCTGTTTCTCGCCCTCTGTTTCAGTCCCTCTGTTTCAGCCCCTCTGTTTCAGCCCCTCTGTTTCAGCCCCTCTGTTTCTCGCCCTCTGTTTCTTTCCCTCTGTTTCTCGCCCTCTGTTTCAGCCCCTCTGTTTCAGTCCCTCTGTTTCAGCCCCTCTGTTTCAGCCCCTCTGTTTCAGCCCCTCTGTTTCTCGCCCTCTGTTTCAGCCCCTCTGTTTCAGCCCCTCTGTTTCTCGCCCTCAGTTTCAGCCCCTCTGTTTCAGCTCCTCTGTTCAGCCCCTCTGTTTCAGCCCCTCTGTTTCTCGCCCTCTGTTTCTCGCCCTCTGTTTCTCGCCCTCTGTTTCTCGCTCTCTGTTTCTCGCCCTCTGTTTCTCGCCCTCTGTTTCAGCCCCTCTGTTTCAGCCCCTCTGTTTCAGCGCCTCTGTTTCAGCCCCTCTGTTTATCGCCCTCTGTTTCTCGCCCTCTGTTTCTCGCCCTCTGTTTCTCGCTCTCTGTTTCTCGCCCTCTGTTTCTCGCCCTCTGTTTCAGCCCCTCTGTTTCAGCCACTCTGTTTCAGCCCCTCTGTTTCTCGCCCTCTGTTTCTCGCCCACTGTTTCTCGCCCTCTGTTTCTGCCCCTCTGTTTCAGCCCCTCTGTTTCAGCCCCTCTGTTTCAGCCCCTCTGTTTCTCGCCCTCTGTTTCTCGCCCTCTGTTTCTCGCCCTCAGTTTCAGCCCCTCTGTTTCAGCCCCTTTGTTTCAGCCACTCTGTTTCATCCCCTCTGTTTCTCGCCCACTGTTTCTCGCCCTCTGTATCAGACCCTCTGTTTCAGCCCCTCTGTTTCAGACCCTCTGTTTCAGCCCCTCTGTTTCAGCCCATCTGTTTCTCGCCCTCTGTTTCTCGCCCTCTGTTTCTCGCCCTCTGTTTCTCGCCCTCTGTTTCAGCCCCTCTGTTTCAGCCCCTCTGTTTCAGCCCCTCTGTTTCTCGCCCTCTGTTTCTCGCCCTCTGTTTCAGCCCCTCTGTTTCAGCCCCTCAGTTCCAGCCCCTCTGTTTCTCGCCCTCTGTTTCAGCACCTCTGTTTATAGCCCTCTCTTTCAGCCCCTCTCTTTCTCGCCCTCTGTTGCAGACCCTCTGTTTCAGCCCCTCTCTTTCAGCCCCTTTGTTTCTCGCCCTCTGTTTCAGCCCCTCTGTTTCTCGCCCTCTGTTTCCGCCCCGCTGTTTCTCGCCCTCTGTTGCAGCCCCTCTGTTTCAGCCCCTCTGTTTCAGCCCCTCTGTTTCAGACCCTCTGTTTCTCGCCCTCTGTTTCTCGCCCTCTGTTTCAGCCCCTCTGTTTCAGCCCCTCTGTTTCAGCTCCTCTGTTTCTCGCCCTCTGTTAGAGCCCGTCTGTTTCAGACCCTCTGTTTCAGCCCCTCTGTTTGAGCCCCTCTGTTTCAGCCCCTCTGTTTCTCGCCCTCTGTTTCTCGCCCTCGGTTTCAGCCCCTCTGTTTCTCGCCCTCTGTTTCAGCCCCTCTGTTTCAGCCCCTCTGTTTCACCCCCTCTGTTTCAGCCCTTCTGTTTCAGCCCCTCTGTTTAAGCACCTCTGTTTCTCACCTTCTGTTTCAGCCCCTCTGTTTCTCGCCCTCTGTTTCAGACCCACTGTTTCAGCCCCTCAGTATCAGCCCCTCTGTTTCAGCCC